>NC_083599.1:51942214-52567214 GCF_020882245.1 Rhopalosiphum padi
TATTATATATATAACGATGATATAGAAGCCGTATTATTGGTTATAGATGTATATTTACGCAGTCGGTTTTGAAAACATGTATCTATACTTTTTATATTCTGTTTTTCACATATTACTATAATAACGAAATTCGCTAATATAAAATAAAAGCAATACATTATTACAAAGATGTTATATTTGTTTATATAATTATAAATATATAAAACTAACCTAGGTATAGTAGCTTGCAAGTGTTTATATATTATTATGCCAGGGGCGTCATTTGGAAGGATCAAGGTGCGCGGTTGCAGCACCCTTTACTTTTAAAAGATAGTTCCAATTGACTTGCTCCCTGACTAAATAATGCACGATTATTTATATAATTAAAATTAAATTGTATTTTAATTTTTATATCGAAGTTCATCAATATTGGTATACTGTAATTCATAGTTACAATTTTAAATTACATCGGTTATAATTAGAAACAAATATCGTGCTATCAATTTTTATTTTATTTTAGTTTTTAAATTGATTTTTACAATTTATGTCGATGCAATGATTCGGTACACAATGTATGGACATAATTGAAAGCAAAATAATGTACACTGTACATCAATTTTATGTCATAAAACGTATATTTATTTTTATATTGCCCGGTGAAATTTGAAAATGGCCTGTTTGAAAACGTGCACACCAGAAAAAAAAACGTGAAATAACATCTCTGTATTATGTGCATAAGGTCTTTTCTGAGATACCTCATGTTCAGATACTGTATTGCAGTAGGTGACGTCAGCCATCGTCGTCGGTTCGTCGCTTTTATATTTTAACACAAAGCATAAGTATACACATTTTATGATATTGAATATAATAATATTCTTATCGAATATCAACTGTGTACAAAAGACTCAGCATTTCAATGACCAGCCGAGATATTCGGCCGGACGAAAGACCGACCACACACAAACATGCGTCGTGGTAGATACACGTTTTATTATAATAATTATAACTCGATATCACTCGATCGATATAAAAATTGTGTGCACATATAATTCGATTAATTGTACATTATTCCAGCGCGGAATGAAATAGAAAAATATTATAACGTTGACCAAAATAAATGCATAATTTAATATTTGATATTGAAATTTTGACATTATTGTACACATTTCATAATATAAAAACATTTTTTTTTTGTATTCTTTGAAATTCAGTATACGGTGTGCTAAAGGCGTGTATTTAATATTAAAGAAAAGATTCGACTATTGAATGCACATTTGATCCTAAACCATTTTCAAAATACGACACATCATTAATTTAAACCCCTTGTTTCGTCTTAACAAAAAAAAAAATAAAAATACATATTATTTTCTTTGATTGGAGTACATCTAAAACGATTTCACTTTTACTCGGCGTTCTTGGTTCTTTTTTCTTGTAAAACATATTGTAATC
Source organism: Rhopalosiphum padi (assembly GCF_020882245.1). Taxonomy (NCBI): domain Eukaryota; kingdom Metazoa; phylum Arthropoda; class Insecta; order Hemiptera; family Aphididae; genus Rhopalosiphum; species Rhopalosiphum padi. The sequence continues at coordinate 51,943,643 of NC_083599.1, forward strand.
ATATTAACAATATAACAACATGAGCCCTGTTTCACATACTTTATGTCATGCATTACTTAGTTGGTGTTTGAATGTTTTTTTCATATGGTATACCGATCGTCTTATATACAGTATATAATAAATACATACCATAATATTTTATATATTTCGTTGAATTTGGAATAAATGTTCAAAACAGATTTAATGGTGAGTTTCTTTTTTTTTTTTCTGGAAACCTTCGACTCAACATTTCATAATGTAACAACGTTTTATTTTATATTCTTTGTAATTCAGCAGCTGGTGTGCTAGAGGCACGTATTTAATATTAAAGAAAAGATTCGACTATTAAATGCACATTATTTGATCCTAAACCATTTTCAAAATATGACACATCATTAATTTAAACCCCATGTTTCGTCTTAACAAAAAAAAATAAAAATCCCTATTATTTTCATCGATTCGAGTACGTCTAGAGCGATTTCTCTTTTACTCGGCGTTCTTGGTTCTTTTTTCTTGTAAAACATATTGTAATCGTATTCACAATATAACAACATGAACCCTCTTTCACATACTTAATATTATTTTGGTGTTTGAATGTTTTTCGTATAATACGAAGGTACACCGATCGTCTTATATACACTATACAGTATATAATAGATATACATATTATTATATAAAAGTATTCAATAATATAAATGCTTAAATTTCTGTCTTTAACGTGTATAAGAAATATACTATATATATAATATGTAATAAGAATTACATTTAGAAACCTCGCATAAATCGAACAAATTAAAATAAATAAATTCAGGTATTTAATATCTTGTTAACAACATTGTCGCGTGGATTGTAATTTAAAATCAATTGCATCGAATATACATAGCTATAATTACAGATATATATACAGTCTTTGTATTTAAATGTTATAGTATCTGCGTATATAAGTATTTTTAAAATTGAATAATATATTACTATTTCTTGCCTTGATATTAAATCACAATTGTATATAGTTACAATGATTTGAGTCGGTATTCAGGTCTCAAGTCACCTATAAATTATAGAACTATACAATCTGTGCCCAGCCTATCATCCATACTGTATTAATATATACATGTTACAGTTGAGGTATTGAATTCGGTTATTTTATGAATTGCCTACAGAATAGATTAAAATATAAAATAATAAATGATAAATATACATTTATATTACTTATTTTATAAAATATCTAGTTATTGAAGTTATTCTATACAATTTTAGTTTGATTTCCGTTACAGATGTTAAAGTATAAATTTAAATTTGAAATATATTGTAATATTTTATTTATTTTAAATTGAATTATTTATTTATTTGTACACGCAAGGTTATAGTGGTTTGTGGCATTTAGAGTTGCACAATATTTCTTTTTTTCTACAAACACAGTGAACACGTATGACTGTTACATTGTTACTAAACAATTATCTTGTAACAACGCGATAAATGTACATGAACATTGCCTCTTGGAGCTGAGCGCTTATTTATATTTGATAAACGATTAGACTGAACCGAGACAAAAGATAAAATGTCGCTCGGGAGGCCTAGCGTTATCGTTTATCATATTTTGTACAATTTAACACACTAGCAATGTGATGTTAAAATATGTTTAAAATAATTAGGTAAACATTTTAGTTATTTCATAAACTATCTGATTCAACGCGCTTTAACTGTAACATATTTATATATATTAATTTTTACATATTATAATGGTAAAAAAATTAATTTGGAAATAATTATTGTTTTTTAAAAAGGATCGAAATAATTATCATGGTTAATTTCTTAGTACAGCAGTAATTGTCATTACTCGTATTTTGCCAATATTATCAAAGTATTCAAAATTATCGATATTATGGTGTTTTACTTTTAGATTCTGAACGAAGTGAGGATGTATTGATTTTACAATAATGTATGTTTTTTTTTATTTTTGTGTCTGTCATCACGTTTTGGAGTAGAAATAATGCTTTAATTTTTGATTTCAGCTCCTCTTTGAAAAGGAAAGTTCATCTAGTTGGTACGTTAGAGAAGGGGGTCAGGAAAAACCCTAAAAAAGTAACGAAAAAACGGACATTTTTACGCATAATTAGTTTTTGACAAAATTTATTTTTTTATTTTGCTGTCTACCAAAGACTAATTATTGTAAATACTTGAAATTTTCACCAAATGTTTATACTACAGCGATATATATTTACGATTAAATTTATTAAATTTTATTATTATTTTATTTATTATTTATATTTATTTTGACCATTATATTGCTATTTATAGACAATTGAAATTTTCAATTTTTCTGTTTTTTTTTTTTGTAAATTACTATAAAAAAAACTGGCTGTCTAAAAATCTTTAATTGAATACAAGGTTTATTATAAGTTGTACTTATCGTAGTAAAAAAAAAATCAAAAATTGCTAGTCAACATTTTTGTTCAAATGTTTACGAAATATATCAAAATCGTGAAAATTTGCAAGGATTTTTGAAATTGAAAATTCATAAAATTGTTGTGATTTATACCTAAGGTTAAACGTTAAAAAACCCAATGCAAGGTTATTCATAAGTTTTCCTCAAGTAACTGTAAAAAAAATTCCAGCGTCAATATAGAAAAAAATTTATGAGCGTATGAAATGAAAATTTTTTTCGAAATCAAGTAAAATAATGATATATTACAATTTAAATATAGGTAATAATATAATATATCCTACTAATTATCATTGACAGATAAATCATCTCCGTTCGGAATCGTTTTTCGTATACAATAATACCTGTCATTGCATTCAAATTTAACACATACGTTATAATGACCAGTGACCTATACTCTCCATCTCTACTATACAGCAGAGCGATATCCACTTGCTCACGTTTTTTTCTTTTACTATCTAATTGTATTGGTACCCAGCTGGCAGCTGGTATAAATGTATAATATTGTACCTTAGTATTTTAAATTTATTTTAATAAATTGCATGTTATAAATTTTGTTTTTTCAACAAAGTCTGATCGATTGACGTTAAAGTTATTGTTATCGTTAAATATTAAAATGCATATTATAGATCCATGAATCATAAATCATTTGTCCAATGAAATTAATTATATTTATACTGATTTAGATTTTAATTATTATTCTGTGTAAGAACTAGAACACCAGCAAAAGTTTGAATCATCGACGATTATATAGAACAAAGATTATTTAAATTGTAACAGTTTTTGGCTACATTATTATTATTAAAACTGTAAATGAATTTATTGTTAGTGTATTATACCAGCGGTGGTCTGCGAGAAAAGACTCGCGAGCCACCAAATATATTAATAAATACGGAAGAACCAAAATATATAAAAAAAAAAAAAGAAGGTCAGACATAAATATAAATATAAATATACCTACATAAATTCATATTAAAAAATGTTGCAACTATTGTGGGCCTCGCCGATAATTGACTTACAAAGAACCTCGGCAGCATGCTTACACCATAATTAATAATTATTATTCACTGATAAGTTATAAATTATAAAATTGAAAATACAACTTTTATTTTAACGTGTAGGGTATACTTGTATATATTATGATACAATTTCAGTTTTGCGCTTAAGCGTAAGGACGGTCGTAACAATATGAAGTTACATAAGTGGCCAATAAATTATAAGGTTCATAGTATTAACAATCACCAATAAACAAATGCAAAAGTCTTGATTAATTATTTTGATAAATTGGACAACGTGGTGACACTCGAGAAAGTATTTGGATTTAAACTTAATTTTTCATAAAACTGAAATATAAATTATTTTATTTTTAATATTCTTAAGCTGTCGTGGACCTCCAACATGACTATCGCGGACCCCCAAGGGGCCGTGGACCACATGTTAAGAACCGCTGTTATAAGGTTCATAGTATTAACAATCACCAATAAACAAATGCAAAAATCTCGTGATTAATTATTTTAAATAAACGTCATTACTCATCATAGCCCTACATAAAATGTATTATTTCGTATTTTAAAATATACGTATATGGATATTCATTGTGCCGTATAACGCGTCTCCCGAATATTTAAAGCCTACTGAGTCGCGCGTTATAAATTTGCGACGGAAAAGCAAATTAATGTATAATATGGTTTTAACTAACATGTTACATAATGCATGTGCAGATCTCGTGTAATTTACGCATAGTGTCATAATATTATCTATATATCATTGGAAATAAGTAGATTTAAATAATAGCTAGGGCTGGGATTTGTATGTAAATACATATTTTTTACTAAAACGTGATAAATTAAGTATTGCAAATGATAAAATCATTTCACGTGATTTGCATTAAAATAAAACATACTTTATTTTACACGTTTTTACATATTTCGTCATAAATACATATTTTAACATTATCTGTTAAATGTCTGCATTTTTTTTTTTTTAATTTCGTAAATTTTGATAATTTTGGTGGTTTAGTAGTGTTATACATTTATACTTCGATAATAGTACTCGTAAAAATTGTAAGTGTAGTGTACCGATAATGCATATAGAAAATAAGTATATGAAAGTATTAGTTAAATATGAAAAACTTGTTTATATAGTTTATCTTATTTGTTACAAATTTTCAACAGTGTCAGTACTTGCGTTTGCGTGGTTGTGAAAATATCTTTAATTTTTATATTTTTTAAATTAAATTAAATAGAAATTAAAAACAATTAATTGTACCTATATTTTCAAAAATTATTTAGAATTTACACTTAAACACAATTTTAAATTTTTCTTATTACATATTTTTTATTTTATACTACATATTTTGTCCATTTTAATTATATATTTTTGGTTTTTTTTAACATATAAATCCCAGCCCTAATAATAGCACTCGATCGATATAACAATAAATTATGTGCACATATAATTCGATTAATTGTACATTATTTCAACGCGGAATTAAATAGAAAAATATTATAATGTTGACCTATATACTATATATTTTTAACTAATATTTAGTTGAATGGTTACATATTTATAAAATATATAATGTATAATATATATTATATAATTAAAATAGTCTACATAATGTCCATATTGCATAATATTTTAAAATGACGCCACAACAGCCCTCAAAATATCTATCCATGAAAATGATTTTGACCGAAAAAAAACTATTGAAGATAGTATTTTTTCATTTAAATATTTAATAACTGAAAATCACAGAGAATTAATATGAAAAAAAAATAGTAATAATAAAAAAAACACAACCACACGGATAAAGTTCACTTTTATGTTATGATGTAAAACATAATAATTGGTTATCTAATTTAAGGCCATAAGTATTTTTTTTTATTTTTATACAAAACAAGTTATAATAAGGTATCATAGGCAATTTTCATCGAACCATTCGGCCATGGTTTGTAAATTGTAATAACTAATAATATGAGGATTTCCTAATCAATGGCAAGGTATCAATATCGATAACATATAATATAATATAATATAATATCATAACTTCACACACGAATGTATTAAAAATAATACTGCCAATTTTTATGATTTCACTATTTTAGTGACAGTACTCAACCAATACAAATTGTTAAAATTTAAAATTTAAATTTAATTGCATACATTTTTTATTTACATAATATATATAATAACTATTTTTTCTTATCTAGAAAATATATAATTGTTTAGTCAACCTTAGATTTTTAAATGTAGACAAAATACTTTCAAAATAATTGAATAAATAAAATAAAATAAATTATATGTTTATATTATACTATAATAATATTACTGTAAATATAAAAGTTTTTAAAAGTTGTTCATTCCAATAAGCCAGTATAATATTTATTGTTTAATGAAATTTTAATAGTTTATGATTTTTTTTAAAAAAAATACTCGTGACATTCCCTACTTTTTTATTAATAGTACTTAGAGAATTTTTAACATATTTATTGAAATTTGAAAATCAAAGCATTTTTAATATCACAGACTGAACAATTATTTATATTTATAAAAATTTACATGATTATTTTTTCAAAATCAAATGATGTAATAGTTACCTATTTGCTCGTTTCGAATTCGCTTTGAATGCATGATGTAATATTCGATAAAAAATACTTTCGTATTTGAATAGGTATATATCACTCTACAATCTACACAGTCTCCTTTATACATTAACATAGTCACACAGATGTATTCATAAGTAATTTTTTTTGACATACATAATATATACATAAATAAAAGTATAAAAATATTTGATTTATTATTTTATTCTTTTTAAATACTTTTATCTAAAAACATTTTAGGTTGAAAATATTATAATCACATACTCGTATACGAATATTAAATATTAATATATAATATTTAAAATTCTATGTATAATTGAGCACACAAAAAACATACTTCAATGTTTAATCTGAGTTTAACCACACCAATTCCATTAAATGAAAGTCCCAAGTCTGAATAATCTAAATTGGTAATATAATTAATTTTAACATTTTAATTGTAACGTTTATATACTATGCGTCTATGCATCTAAAAAAGTATTTGTTTTAGAACTCACACTATGTATAATATTATTTGTTTTGTACTAAAAAGTAGTATGTTATACCGTTGATTTAATTTACTACACTAGTACATTTAATAAATGATTATACAAACTATTTTCTAAAATCATAGGAAGAAATAAATGTAATAAAAAAAATTGCAAAAAGTTTTCCTCCCCGGCGGGGAATCGAACCCCGGTCTCCCGCGTGACAGGCGGGGATACTTACCACTATACTACCGAGGACTATGAAGAAATCAGTGAACTAAATGTCTTTTCGTTAGATTTTTTTATCGACATTGATGCAAAAGGTAGGCAGCAAGTAGCTTCTGCTCTGCTGTACATTAAATGTCGAGTGGATCACTATTATGGATGTGTTAACTATATTTTAATTCAATAACATCATATCATTATTTACGAAAAATTATTGTGAGCAGTCTGACAAGTATATTATAGTATTATACTATATATTTCCATACTTTTTTTTTAAATAGGTATAAAAGTAATTTAATTTACTTTTAAAATACTAAGATAAGTTGATATAATCATTTCCGAAAATATTGCATTTACTATATTATTATTATTATTAAATTGTTATAATATATATGCATACCATTTTATATCAACTTACAGTACTCAAAATGGAATAACATATTTCTGTAAATAGTAAATACCGTAAAACAATAGAAATATATTCATAGTATAAATAAAATAGATAATATCTTTAAATAAATCAAAAATATTATTACGTTTAGAAAAAATTCAGAATAATACAATATAATATGTAAAGTTTTAATTTTCCAAAACTGTTTTTAATATTATAATAATTAATATTTAAATAAATAATTAAATTTACTCAAATAAGTCATTTCGTCTAAATTTAAACATGAAATGTGTATAAAAGTAATTGCTTAGGTACATATATATTTTTTATTGTATGGTATCAATATTAACTACTTATTACGATGGATTTTTTTATAAAATGAAAAATGTTTATGAATTTATTACTATAAAATAGCTTGCAATATTTTGCAAATTTTACGAATTTCGTTGAAAATCTTAATTCAAATACACATAAAAAAAAATTTGTGCTTATGTATTTTTAATACTTTTATATAGATAAAAGAACAACTTATGTGGGATTTTGTATTAGGAATTCAAAAATTTTGACCCAGCTAATAATTTTTTATCCACCTTTATGGAAAAAAAATTGATTATTAGTGGTACTTATTAGGCTATAAATAAAATATTATAATATAAACATTTGGTGAAAATTTAATAAATAAAGTATCTAATTTTTTTTTTTTTTTTGAAATATATCAAAACTTTAAAAATTGTTCAAGAAGAAATAATTATTTTATGGGTGGATATCGATATCGTAAAAATTTGAACTTGAAATACTCATAAAAAATGACTTTCCAGTAGAATTTTTTTCATACAACAATTGAAAAACTTATAAAGAACTTTGTATTACATTTTCAAATCTTTAGTATAAGAACAAAAATGTTTATGAATCTCTAACTATAAAATAATTTTTAATAATTTTTGCAAATTTTATGAATGTTAACAAAATTATAACTTTAAGTGATAATACAAAATATTGTGACAACATACTTTTGATATTTTTTAATTGAGAAATTAAAAACTTATGAGTAGACCTGTCTTGTATTATATTTTCAAGCATTTCTACCCAACGAATAATTTTTAATCTACATTTTTAGAAAAAAAAAAGAAAATTTCTCATGCCTATAAATATAAATATAGTTGAAATATTTTTAAAATAAGAGTAAATAGAATATTCTAGTATAAATAATTGATGTAGAATTTAACGTATCTATTCATTTTCGAGTTATACCAAATAAACAAAATCAATTTTGTCAAAAATTGGATTTGCGTACAAATTCCTTAAATTTTTTTTTGTTTTTGCCAAAAATAAAATAAAATATTAAAATTTTTTTACTTTTAACTCCCCAAAGTACATACTTGATCCAATTTTCTACTAGAATCAACCTACATTTTTTTAAATTAAATAGTAGTTTTATAAAACTATATTACTGTCTCAGATGGCGGTAGAAGATAGGAAAAATTAACATTATTGTAAAATTAATATATTCATCACTCCACTTAAAATCTAAAATTACTAAAAAAATGTCGAAAATTTCAAATATTTATTTAATTTAAGTATTTAGAAAGTTATGTACATAAAATAAACGTTTGTGAAAATTGGTCAAGATCAAACAGTTTCAAATTTTTTTATAGTTAAAAATGTATGAAACTTTCAATCTTTGGCTTTAAAATGTAAATTTAAGTTTCTCATTGTGTATTAGTGTATCAGTTTCCTCATTATTACCATTAAAAAACAACAAAAATATATATTCAACATTTATGTTGAAGACAATTATAGTTTCAATTTTTTACGAAATTGGATATTTAAACGAAGGACAACTGTTTTAGGTTTTTTGTTGTATTAATTCAGATATTGTATAAATTGTTTCAGAGTTAAAAACTTTTGCTATTATGTACATTATTATTATTTCCAAAATAGTATATACAGACTAATACAGACTATATACAGACTACAGACTAATTCTAAGTTACTTTTACTATTATTACCTTATTTATACGTCATTCGTACGTCTATTATATAAAAATAACTTATAGATTTATAATAAATTTTCGCTAATAATTATTTTTATTATAATAATAATTAGTAATTAATAAAGTTAAATTAAAGACCTAAAAAAATTAGTAAAAAAATGTATTTTTTATTAATTTAAAACAAATATTTATAAATTTTTTAGGTCATTTTTTAATGTTTTTAAGGTCATCAACTTCCCTAATAATTACCTATCTACTTATTATTATTAAGGCTATGTATTTATAGCCAAGTAGCTTTCTTTGACAATTTAATTATATAACAAAGAATTCAATTTTGAAACTTTTATTTCGAATTTTTTAACTATTTAGATCGGAGATCGGAAAGTAATTTCTATTGTAGTCCCAAATAATGTATAATAATAAACAAATGAGGCCCGGACCCCGGACAAAAACATTTTTTTGTCAAATTTTTATAATAAATGAATTACACAATCTAATTGAGATATTTTGACGGTCCCATTTTCTGCCTCCCGTGGTCCGCCAGTTTCCGGCCGTTGATTTAGATTTTTAGTTTAGTATTTTTTTTCAATTTAATTGCATTTTAGGTATAGTTATATGTTTAATAGTGTATTTGTTAAACTAACTTATACAGTCAACTCTATTTACTATGTGTTATATTTTATCATTTTGCTTAATGTTTGTACCTAATTAAGCTAAGATGAACTAATATTTGTTTGGTTTATCGTTATTGTATTATCAATACTTACTTAGCCCATTTGACCTCGAGATAACCATTTTTTCTAAGAGAATCAATACAATTATTAATTAATATCCACTGAATAAACATAAAATAAACATTATATAAAATAAATCGTAAACATTGAATAAACATTCACAATGATTATTTTTTCAATTTAAATAAATATTTGGGAACAATGTACCTCCTTATACGTAGATAATATGACACTTATACAATATAAAAATAAATCGTTTAATTATGAAAAACTAGGTTTAAAATTATAAAATACATACCTAGTATGTAATTATCAATTATGTACCTAGTATTATCTGTAAAATCACACAAGAAAAAATGAAGCTATCAGTGAAACGTAGTAATGGTACTATACCTTGCACAAATCAAATAAAAAACCAAAATCAGTTGTGGAACAGATGTATATTGACAGTGAATTACAAATTGCGGTGCGGCACGTTACTTAGAATGCGTTGGCATACAATGGCACTCTATACAGAAAAACTCAATTAAATTGCGGATGTATAATATACGAATTCAGTGTATAAATGTATAATATATATAATATTACATATTATACATAATTATATTATAATTTATAATGCATCAGTACCTATGTGATATAATAATATATTATTATATGTGAAATGTATTCACCAAATGTTTATATTTGCATTTTTTATACATATTATAGTAAAATTTTCAGAATATTTTTACTGTTTTTTAGTTATTGACTTATTGTCGATAAAAGAAATGTTCCTATAATCGTCAAAGAACTTGAAAATTGATTGATACAAGTTTCTTTATAAGTTTTGATACGCCAAATAAAATATAATATATTAAAGGCACAATATATTTTATATATATTTTATTCTAACTTAAAGTTCGAATATTAACTTTAAATTCGTCAAACTCGCAATAATTTGAAAATTATATCGTAGATAAAAATGTATAAAATGTTCAATTAGCTAAGACTTAAAATTGGTAAAATTAATACACGTTTCCTCATGAGTAGCTCATACTGAAAACAAATTATTATACTATTAATTATTATAGTACCTATTTATTTCACTATTTATAATCATATTGTATTATAAGCTATAAATACGCATGTGCATTATTATAAAATTAATCTAAATGTTCTAAAAATGTTATTGTGTATATAAAATACAATAATAATACAATAATATTTATACTCGTACGTAAAAGTTTCAATTTTCCACGAATAATGATTTTTAATTATAAAACAAAACAAATAATATCGATATTTAAATATTATCTAATTTCGTAATTATCGAACTTAAAAATAAATGTCCATAAATTAGAAAAATGAAATTTAATTCAGTAATAAGAACTTATGAGGAACCTTGTGTTAAGCATTACATTTTCAAGTCTATTGATCGACCGAATATTTTTTATTCAACATTAATTAAAAAAAAAAAAAATCAAAAATGTCAAATGCTTATAAATAACTCAAAAAAAATATTGTGAAAACTTATATTATAAATAGAAAATGCTTATATAAAAATTTAATAAAAAAAATCAATTATTTACAATTATTCATTTTTGAATAAGTACCTACCTATAATAGAATAAGAAAATCATTCGATAATAAATAAATAAAAGGTAATCGTTTTTTACGCTTAAATATCTAATTTAATTAAAATGTAAAATTTAGATATTGATATTTAAGATAGATTTTAATATTTTATAATTTTCAAAAAAAATATTTGTATGATACTCTCTATGATTGAATATAATATATTTGTATTTGTTATACTGTAGTAATTCATAGAAATATCTTTATTAACTTTTAATTACACGTAAAATATGTACAAATTACAAATATTAATTGAATATTTGATATAGTATTCTAGATATCAAATTGTGCATTTGAAACAACATATTTTTATTACCTAGTGTAAAAATAATAACAATTTTACCTACAGTAAAATATTAATTATTTATTTTATTTTAGTTCCTGGACCAGGCATGAAAACTAATTGGTTTCAAATAAAGTATTAATTTTTAACATTTTATAGTTGTGCTTGTATTAGTGAGTAGTGATACAATAAGCCTTATTGAATAAGGTATGATTTTTAGATAACCGTTCTAAGTCTTAGATAGTACCTTGTTTATTATTAACAACTAATTTTATCACTTTTGTACTATTTAAAATTTTGAGATACTTGGAATATTCGCAGGATTAATAATTATTATTATGTATCGAAAAATAATATTCAAAATAAATATTTATTAATTCTTGTCAAGCATTTACAGTAGCTATGATTTTTCATGAAAATTAAAATACAGTTTCGTTTAAAAATGAAAATTCATAACACTATGAAAAAAATTTATTAAGAGGACCCACGCGTAATATAATACATTTGCGTTCCGCAGAACGCAGAACCAATTATATTATTTTAGCGTTTTTTAATATTAAAGTGAATTGAACTATTAATTATTATCAAAGTTAAAGTTATGAACGTTGGTTTTTTTTACAATATTTAATATTTTTATGTAAGTAAAACCTTGTTATGTTTTAGATCGTATTTTAAACCTACTTAAAAATAAAAAATAAATTACCTTAAAGTGGGTCAATTTGTCAATTACGTTATGTTCATATTAATATGAAGATGGTTTTTTTTTACTCCGTGATTTTAAAAGTGGGAGGAAATAATTTATCACGGCATATATGGTACAATAGTTTAAAAATATAGTTTCGTCACACTAACGCTCCCAAGAGATATGTTGTCAAACGTTGATAAATTTGTCTTTAGTGGTTTATTTTATTTTTGTTTTTACAGTTGATATTATATATTAGTCAGACGTATCATGTTTTGTCGTCAGATTTGGCTAAAATACATTTTATATGTGTACTTTAATCGTATTGTAAAGATATACATTAAGTTATATTATATAAGTTCCACTAAAAATTGTTTATTGTTATAATGAATTTATTTGATTTTATTTTTAAATGAAAATAATTTTTATGATTTTAAAATTACATAATACGATTATATGAATTAATTATGTTTATATATACATCAATTTTGTGAAATGAGTTGGAAATTTAAGTGTAATTGTATATGTATTATAATATTAGTCCTATAAATGAGTGCACGTGTGCTCTTTGTGCGTAAATAAATTTATATAATATTATAAAAGATAACATTCGTACAATACTTGTATTTTGAAACTATTATGACGGATTTAAACACGTACTATTGGTTATAATGGTTATATTATATATTATATTTTATATTCTACTATAGTAGATCGGTGTAGTCGAACTACATTGAAATCCGCTTGAAACTACGATTACAGTATTACACTTAATAGCATAATTTTACTCTCGATAACTCGAAATAAATTGCATCGTATTTCGTTATCTCGAACACACAAATAATATTACGGTAAGATCAAATAATTAAACAGTACAATCAGTAGGTATAGTGGTTGTGATTTCACGCGTTTGTAGTCAATATTGTTATCATTCATAATATACAATATAGTGAAATGGAAAATAAGCGTAAATTAAATGTCTTTACAATTAATGTTTACATGCTTACAAAAACAGAAGTAATATTAAACAAACTTCAATGACAGATTTAAAAAAAAAAATAGGAAAACATTTTTCCTGTTTTCCACGAGATTCGACATAACGAAAATCTATTGTATTATATTATTATATTAATATAATATAAAATCAATACACAATTTACAATACGTTTATTGCGCCGTCAAAATAATTTGTAGGTACGCCATATAAAATGTCTAAATATTACTCCTTAAAATGTGCTCTAGTCCTGCGTAACGCGTCGGTCGACTTCGTAAAACGAGCGAATGATTATTATATTTATTTTTACAAACAACCATTACGCCTTCCGCATAGACAATTCAATTTACTCGTGCGCTTGCTGTCTAATCGCTCGGGTTCCCTAAATCGGTGACAGTAACTTAATAAAATAATTATATTATTGTAATACTATTAATATTTACATTTTATTGTTATTGTCATCAAACATCAATTTCGGATTGTCAAATATCAAATATTTACTCTTCAACGGCGGCTACATCTTCGTCTAGTCTGCAAAAGACCAAAATAAAGCAATTATAATAAATGATTCAATGTATTTTATGTATGCTTATAAATCATAATAGAACCATCGATGAATCGAGATTAATATGAAGTGTACTTTCCGAAGGCACTCACCTTCTTGAAAAAATAATATAATCTTTTTTAATAATTTAATTTAATAAATATTAAAAATTATTTTTTAAGTAATTTAGAATTTTTTTATTTCCATCCCTCTCTTAAAATATTACTTATGAATTATAATAGAACCACTGGCTATATCTATGTGAAATAGGAAATCCAATAGTTAGGTATCGCTTTAATCGTTTTCAAGTTGCGTCAGATTCAACACAGGAATACTAATATTGTACACTTTTTCAACGATTGAGGTGTAATGTTTTTTAGTCTAATATATATTATATATTATACATATAGCAGAGTTAGACATCATTCGAATGCAATTTTACTTGGACGATTATTTAGATAATATTTTATTCGAATAATTCGAATAGTTTTCAGTAATTTTATCTTAGTTAACATATGGTTGATATTTTGGTAATAAAAACATTTACGTATTAAAAAACAATAGTTAGCATTGTATTTTAAGTTCACGATTGTAAATCTTCTTTTATTTGAAATAAATAGAAAAACACTATAAATGAAACAAATATAGAACCATCTAAAGAAGAATCTAGAGAGTAAATAATTCGAATATATTTGTATTTTATATTATCATTATTGTGTTTGAAAATTATTCAATTGCATTTTTATTCGAAAAATTATAAAAAAAAAAAAAAACCGTCTTACGACAATCGCATTCGATCCAAAACGGATGTTTAATATTGCAAGTTCAACTTTTCTACAGTATAAAATTAGTTTAGGCATAACACATTTAAATTTTTTCCAATTGGTAGTCTCAAAATTATACGGACAAGCAATTTCGAATATCGTAGTGAGATAATAAATATTAAATTTCACGAAGAATATAACGATGCTATACCTACGTCCTACGTTAAGCCTATACCGCACTTTTATATACGATTGCCATTAATATAATAAAATAAAAAAATAAAAACCATAATCCATAAAAATTACTATTTTTATATCACACAAAAGGAGTATGAGGATAAAAAGATATCAACTTATATGACAAACAAATACATTTTATGTATTTTTTTGCGTGTTATTGTTTTATGTTACAATATATAATGAACACAATCAAAAGGCAGCTATTTCGACGTGACTTTCACAATCCTCGGTAGTATAGTGGTAAGTATCCCCGCCTGTCACGCGGGAGACCGGGGTTCGATTCCCCGCCGGGGAGGAAAATTTTTTGCACTTTTTTTATAGTTTAATATTTCTTTTTTATATATTACTATTTTTAATTTTTATCTTTCTATTCATATTAATACGAATATACTAGACAGGCCAAGTACCAGCTTATCAGTTATCACCATCGTCATTCGTCTATGTATTTTTATCATTCTTTGCTATACATAGTAAAATTCAATAATACAATATTATGTCGACATGGAAATTATTAAATCGGTTATGTTATTCACTTTGTATCTATATTCGTTAATCGTAGAATGCTTCAAAATGTGCTTCATGCAGTAAAAAAAAAAAAAAATATGCAATCACTTAATAATGAATCGATTATTTATGAAAGTGGCCGAGACGAAAAAGTAATAATTTCAGTAAATTAATAAACCTGCATTATTCATAGATAAACTGAATGTAAAAATATTGGGCATTGGCATACAAAAACACGATATACTACCATATGTACTCGTTTTATTGACTCGTTTAAAAAATATACAATCCGTTTATAGCCACAGAATAGATTTTTTTTTTTAAAGTAACTTATGTAAGTTGGTATTGACAAACTATTCAAAAGTTAATTACATGAATTATATGAATATTCACTGCTGTAATAACTTATTATTAATAATTGCTATATTTCGGCAGAAAATAATTCAACCTACCATACATTACTAATAGACAATAGTAAAATAAATTACAATATTAGCAATTTAAATGTAAAATAAAATAAATTATGTAAGATGAGTTGACGACCGTCTCCATTTAGAATCGTTTTTTGTATGCAATTATTTATCATTTACCATCAAATATTGACGATTAAATAAATTCAAACGTGTAATAGCGCGATTTCTCCTCAAATAATTTTAATTATTTTTATTAATCAAAAAATATTAATAAGTAGTATCTATAAACTTAAAAAATTATTCCAATATTATTTAAATTTTAAATTCTGAGCGGATAGATAAATTTATTGTTTGTGCAATGATGTATTTTATTTTTTCTATATATTATTATACTAATAAAGAATGAACAGCTCGGACAAAAACTTAAAATTTAATATAAGGTTTCTCATTAGTTTATCTTATACTGTTCTAAAAATATCAACAATATATATTATACACAATTTGTGTGAATAGACGTTTGAAGTTTTAATTTTGACGAAATTGGATATTTAAACAAAAAATAACAATTTTAGTAAATGTTATTACATTATAATTGTATTCGAAACACATTACTTCAAAACTTTTTTCGTCGTAATGTATTGATATTTGTTATACATATTGAATTTTTAAAATATTTATATAAATTATTAAAGCTATTTACCATGGTCCTATTCACACAGTTTTAAGGTACATGCAGCATTTACAGTTAAGTCAATAACAATAAAATATGATGATATAATATTAAATTTGTCATGTTTTTGGAAAAAATTAATTCAATAAATCACTCTAAAATTTTAAATAATAATAATGTAACTAAATTAAAAACTGTTTTTAGAATATGTATATAGGTTGCGCTCAGGCTCAGATTAGTCATTCTTATAAAGTTATAAAATGATTCATTGTTGAGTTCAAATTCAACAAATCCATTACAGTTACTTTCTCAATGTCGATGTACACTCAACACTTATTGATACAGCATAGCGGTTACCAACTTTTTTTTATTTATATTTTCTAGGAGACCTTAAAATGAAAAAAAATATAGGTAACTCATTGGTTTTACTAAGTTATTTATTTAATGAATGTAAAAACCTATTACGCACATTTGGTATGAATTTTTTATCGATATGATGCCAGGAAAGCAAGAACGAATGACATATCATCAGTTGTGTACAAACTATAATATATAAAATAAAATAATAAACCTTCATTTTATACTCGGAGGAAAAAAATTAATAGCAATTACCTTAATTTATTTTGTACACATAAAAAAAAATCTTTGCTTTATCTGGGAGCCACTGAGTTTTGTAAAATGCTTTGGAAATAATGTGCTTTGCTTTATTTATCGGAAACAGTACCTACTTATATTTTATGGGATTTGGAAATCACGACCTAACACGATTTTGGTCGAAGGAAATGGTGCGATTTGCACTAAACTTTGAAAACCATTTAATACTTCTTGGAAATTTTATATTTCAAAAAAATATTATACCATTAAATTCTTTGTCGTTTTTCTTTCATCAACATTGATTTTGCCGTAGATACTGCGTTTTGCATATTCGCTGATCTCTTTAGTCTAAATAATATTATGGTAAGACACAAATTTATTTTGTAAAAATACAAACTCAAAAAGTATAAAATATCATAAATTTCAATATGTTTGTACGGTCCGTCGAACTATCTTTATGTAAAAAGTCTAAATCTATCTGTGTACACTGTACAAGATCGGTCTTTATTAATATTGCAGCTATTGTCTACAATTATCGGTAGTGAGCAATACGATTTTTACCTATTTATTTCTATTTTCCACCAAATAAAGCAATAGTAGAAACTATTAATCCGACACACATACGAAATCAGGCCGTGTTTATTTCATCGCGGATTAAAAATCTCGTATGCCTACAGTGTCGTGTTTCATATTCGTTGTATATTTTTAAATCATGTTCGTGTCGCGAGTGTTAAAATGCCGAAAACAACGAACAATAGTCGTGTGCCTACCTACCTATACATATTATTTTATATATACACCTACGACACGTATCCGAGTTTGTAGAAAACATTTTTTTTCCGCGGATACGATAACATTAATTCAATAATTTATGATCGATGTGGACAGAGGTGGCCGCTTTATCGCGTCGAGCAATGCATTGAATTAGAAAAAGGAAAAACGTCATAAATTAACGTGGCATAAACGATTTGGAACTTTTAACACGTCACGACGAATGGCTTTTACTATATTGATGGGCATCCGTGCGCGTTATCCGTATACGACCAAGCTGACTTGTACGAAACCGAAATCCCGTCGCACGCTACAGTTTGATAAAATTCTTATATCAATGAGTTTATATAGAGCGACATCGACTTGACGTTTTTCTGCTAAAACACATTGTGTTAGATACGCTGGAAATATCTATATATTGTGTGCCTGGTTTGCAAAAAGTCCAAAAGTTGTATGATAACACGTATTTTTAATGTATTAATAATTGTAATAGGTAGTTAATATTTTAATATTTATACACTCAGACACGGGCAGTATTTGGGGTAGGTATATGGAGATGAAATTTCCACGCTTATAGTATTTGATGGAGGCAGAACGATAAGCATATTCTTTGCTCCGTCGACACACACACACATATATATATATATATATATATAAGTGTGAGGGGACAAAAGAAATATCAATGGTTTATTCGGTTTAGGAGTGTATATTGCATTGCAATGTAATCGAAAAAATTCCAATTGTACCTATAAGATATATTATAATAATGTCTGATATAATATGTTACTAAACGTTATCAACTTATAATTATTTGTAGTCAATGCCAAGTTACTGACGAACGTAACGATGTGAAAAAATCATTATTCATTATTTTATTCATTCATAGCTATTGCCTATTATTAATAATTAAATAATTTTAATTAAAATCATTAGGTAGATATGTAAAGTAAATAAACGTAATGACGAATAATTGCGAAAAAATCTTCGAATAATATTTCTTGAATTTCAATAAAATAACTTGAATTGATATTTTTTATTCTAATATCCAACTACGTTAAATTTTAACTTAAATTTCTAAAAAAAAGTTTTATTTTAAGTTTTCATGCTTTTAACCAATGAACATGAAAAAATCTAAAAATATCGAAAAGTCTACAAATAGCACAAACACGTCTTAAATGTTTTGAAAATTATATATGTAAAATGTAGGTACTTATAGAAAGTACATAAAATAAATATTTTGTGAACAAATCAAATCTCAACAATATTTTATTTTTGAATGAAAAAAATCGATTTCATAAATATAACTGGTTTTAGCAAAATCGTTTTTGCTTTTCTCAGTTATTTTGAAAAATAATTGTTATATATTTTTTAATGCTCTCAATGTACCAACTACTAAATAAATAAAATTTACTTCTTGAAACCACACACGAAGATGAAAATGGAAGCATTTTTTCTACTATACATGCAGTTATACGCATAATATGACACAAAAAATAAAAATAAAATCACACATTATTGTAAAATCACTCCACTCGGAATCTAAAATGTTTACGGTGTATTAAATACATTTTAAATTTAAATATTGTAGGTACACACGCGTGTACAATTAAAATTACTAAAACAAATTATTATTATATTAAAAAAATCGTGTACAATTATTTGGGCATTCGTTTCTGCGATAAACATTTCATAATAGGTATACTATGTATTATTTTCAATTCTAATCGGAATTTTTATCCATCAGCTATACAGCAGCACGTATATAAGTATAGGTAGGTACACAATATATTATGTTTGAAAGAATCGTCTAAACGTATATAGCAAAAAATAAAAAAATATATATAAATTAATTTTTTTGTTAACAACGTCTGATACAGTAATATTGACCTTGTATATGTTATTCAGACTTACATACCATGTATTGATAAATTCGCACGTCGATATATATTATAATATTATAAGCACGCAGCAAGACTTTCACGACTGTTGCCCGTTCAGTGGCTCTACCTGTCGGTACGGCGACGAGTGTAACGCCCCGGTGAAATGCGTCCCGGCGTATATAAGACAATAAATTGACGCGCCGCAGCCAAGTGTGAAACCGAGTCTTGTTCCGTCCGTCACTGTTGCGGACAGTCGTACACGTTGATTTTCGAGAGACATATAAGAAAATATCATATTGTTATAATTCACTGATAGTACTGCAATTGAAATTCCGTTTAATTAGTATCTGTCCGGCAACGCACACGGTCGTGTGCAATTTGTTTGTTCGAAAGTGATTGTGCGCTCGCATCAGTCTGTCATGAGGACTACCATGTCAATCTCACTCAGGCTCCTGGCGATCGCATGTCTGATCACCTTTGGTAAGTAACTAAATTATCGTTATTAAATCATTTCTCACATATTAATATTATATACACTATACGTAGCAGGTATTAGCTGCGTCGTATAATACCGCCGTCATATTATATGATGGGTATTGCAGGAGGTTTTTCCGGCGAATTCGTTCGTTGGACATTATGTCGTACGTCGTATATTATAATATATATAAACAATGGTCAAATAATTTTTTAAAAAAAGGCGTCTAAGTCTCTCGGTTAACCCACTGATAGAATGTTTTGTAATGTGTTGGGTGTCATACAATATATATATATATATATATATTATGAACGTTACAATCTTTGTCGAGGGTTTTTTGCAAATAATAACATTCAGCAGTGCCGTATAAAAGGATGTACATAACTGCGTTTTTGAAAGGCATGTGCACTGCTGAAGTATAGGGTAATTTTTTTCTCACATGTTGAAACACACTTTTTCCTTGTATTTATAAAAAAGAGGATATATTTTTAATTTAATTAAATGAACTTATTTTCTTCTAAAAGATATAATATGCGCTATGTTTATAATATTACAATAGTCAATTTTTTTTACAATTATAAATCATATAGCCGTTCGGCGTTCGGAGGAGAGTTGATTTAAAAATTGTAATCTACTCGTATGTATTATTAGTCACTAATTTGCTTATTATAATTTCCAAAATAATAAATTCAGTTAGTTATGAGACAATTAACAATTTCGTAAAAGCTCTCAGTCAGTAAGCTTTATTTATGTTCTAATTTTAACTTGTATATCGTAATTTAGGTATACATATATAATATGTATGTTTTTTTGTATGTGCACACGCTATCATTGAAAACTACTCGACGTTGTATCACTTTTATGTTCACGTGGAAACAATAATAACATGTCCATATTAATAACGTGTAATTATTATGAAATTCAAACGACATAATAATATAATATGTAATGTTGTTATTACCGATATAGTACAGATACACGCACGAATACGAAGACTATAGGTTGCAAATAGTTGAATCATAATACGATGACACGAATAACGCAATGTTTGAAGTGTTACTCAACTGCTTAACGAGTAATTTACGTAGGCATACTATTATACTTAAATTTAAAAAAAAAATGACCGCCTATTTAAGTTCAAAGAACGATGATGCGTAGGTTATTCGTGACGCCCACTGAATAAATACTTATAAAAATCAACTGAAATCGTAAAAAATTAATTCGCTCAGACTAAACTCCATTGTCGTTGCAGGACACGCGATGACATGTACTTATATAAGCATAATACAGGGCCGTATAGATGTGTGTGTGTATGTGTGTGTGCACCACGTACGTCGAGTTCCTATATAGTCTAAACGTATATGTCATTGCCCCACTGGACGTACTATAAACAATTTGAGTTACGATCAAAACACTATATGTTATAATATTATTTATTACATATTATGCTCGCGCGACAGTAGATATCGGATGATAGATAATAATAATGGCCGTGGGCGACAACCGTGTCTAAAGATGATTTCACTCGAATTCCCGCAGCAAAATAGGTGCGCACATTATTTAAACTATACGCACAGGAATACGATTATCGCGACACCCGGATGTTATATCGTGTAGGTTTTCGTCGCTTTTCTTTGGACCAGCGTGCGGTTTTTCCTCGTGCGTCGTAAATATAATATATGTGCGAGCAGCAAGCCCTCGAGCTACCGATGACACGGACAATATTTAAAAAATACATTATATCGTCCCGATCGACTCTCCTGCTTCACCCCAACTCCATCATGTTCACTTCTACGCCGAAGGGCGCGTGATTAATTATCGATCGACCGGCGTGTATACCGCACGAGATCGGTTTTGATTTTTATGATTTCTAAACGGTAATACAATGTTTTCTCGACATCACACTTCCCGATTATCATTCACGAGTCGCGTCCGCCGATCGTTAATGATATCATTTCTTCTCTTTATCGGCCTGCACAACACGTATAATAGTACTATATACGTATATTGCTCGCGCAAGGAAAGGGTCCTCGCGCACGCGTCCGTCGTCAAAACTGTCACGTCGTTGCGTTAAGATCGGACACGCGCGTATATAGGTGTATATATATATATATATATCTACACGTAGAAAGTAGGACGCGCGTGTACTCGGAGCTTTCCCCCTCCCCCCACATCGCACATTCCCCGTCTACACTTCCTTCCTTCCGATATATGATTATATTTTAACAAGACCGCACGCAAAATAATATATACCTACGCCGTGTCCTGCACAGACTCTGCACGCGAGCCGTTTTTAAATTTCGTCCGACCCGGTCGCGTGAAAGTGAATACATTATCTCGTATAGCGCAACAACAACAACAACAACAGCAACAACAACAGTATATAGTAGTAATACCCATAAGTCGTAATTTGTGATCCGCACGTACGATGACAGCGATATATGTAGCAGATTGGCAGGTATACATAGGATTTGTAGCCGAACACGTGCAATGTAACAACAGTAGGTAAACCATGTCGTCGTCGTCGATGACGTGCGAGCGTAAACGAGGTCGTGCGTGCACGTTCCAAGTTCATCAACATTACGCGGCCAAACCGACACCGGAAGGTATTATACTCGTATTATTGCCGCACATATCCATCATAATATTATACGCGACACGGGTACGAAACGATAAACCATTCGCGTGCCTTATTACCTATAAGCACACATACATATTATATTCCGTGTAAAGCTCTGACCCCGCACACGCGTATCCGACCGGATCCGACGTGATGGTAATATTATACAGATGCGCTTAAAATGAGCGTTCCGACGCACCTACCGCAATGCCGGCCGCCGGGTCAAAGCATTTTGAACGCATAATATCCTACACATATTACACAGTGCACAGAGGTACACTACGCTACGAACACGAAGGACTGACCCGACTCGCAGCAATAGTTGTTGTTCTTCTCGCAGGCTCGTTATCGTCGTCGTTAATATTATAAATATTCGCGTTGGTAATATTTTCGATTCGAAGATTGAATTATAAATAAATATTAGCCTCGGCAACGAGAAAGAATAACCGTTCGGAACGAAGTAACGCGTCGACGAATATAATATTATGTAGGATACCCGACATCTCGGTTAGCGGGTTCGTCTTGTATTCTTGAATCGTGCAATAACCATATTATACGCGATGTCCAAATATTATTTATCGTTGATTTATAGTTTATGTTCGAAATGAGTTTCACCCGGCAGTTTGGTTGTGAGGCAATGCTGCATTTTTCATAACCACCGCCACAGCTTTTTATATTTTAAATACTTAATATAATATAATACCTACTGTAGTATATACACACTGTAAACGTGTACGATAAAATACTTATTAATATTCTAAAATTAAATTATGAAATTATGATCAGTAAAAACCATTAATTTACATATCATAATTTAAGCATAAATATTTTTGTAACTTCATACCTTAATCCAGCTAATATTTACATACATTTAATGTTTATGATAATTTGTAAAATAATAAAATAAAAATATTTTTTCAAATCTATTAACAAATTATTGATTATTATGAATAAGTAGGTAAAGATTTTTATTCATAACATTATAGTATTTTTTATATCTTAACATTCGATGGCAATGTCCAACTACATTACTTAAAAACATAATTTACCGATTTATAGCACATTAAGGTTATTAAATTAATAATATATTAAACTTTAAAGGTTAGATGCCATTTTCTAAATATGTGTAATAAGTGACATAAGATTAATAAAATGTAAATGTTCATAGTTAAGATATTGAAACTAATATAATATGTTTGAGGTAGGTTAGAGGTTTTATAGCAACTATTTGCTTGCCAAACGTTGGCAGTACATATAAAATATATTTACTATAACATTTTGAAATGAATTAATCAGTATTCACAAACCCCGATAAATTAAAATTTACGATAATGGGTTATCCACATATTATAATATATAATTTAATTATTGATAATATTATAAAATATTCTTCAAGTCATAGGTAATAAAATCGTTTAATAGTATGAAAAGATTTTGAAGACAATTATATACCTACTTTACAAATTGTAAATTACAATTTGTAGTATTAATACAAGTATAGATTAGTAGATATTATGATTTTAGGCAATGAACAAGAATTAGGTTAAATATAAAAAGTTTTTGTTTAATCAAACAATAAACTATTTAATATATAGCCATATAGGTAGGCAATGTAATAATACTACTTCATAATATGAGTATCTATTTAATGTAAATTAGAATACTTAACTCAGTCTGTTCTAAAAATTAAATTTGTTTTGATTTTCTGATAAGTTAGACTAGTAAGAGCTACACTATTGTTTTAACTAATTATCAAATTTGTCATTTTTTTTTCACAGGATCTTGTGATTCGCTATTGTCTCGTATTAAACGTCAACAAGCGTCAACAAGTGAACCAAAAAAAGAGGAAAGTTTTGAGATCGAAATATGTAAAGACAAAGACGCAGGAGAATGGTTTCGGTTAACTGCACAAGATGGTGACAGCTGTCGTGACGTCATTCAGTGCACATCATCAGTAAGTAAAATATTACTATTTTTTCCAATGAATATGGTATGGATATATCATATATATATATATATATAATTTTAGTAGTTTCAGTGACCCATAAATACTTATATTTAAAACGTATTGATAGTTATCATAAATTATAATATTACTCATACCGTATAAACTGCATGTATGTTAATTATATACCAATTATACCATAAATTATACAACTTGGTTTTTATTTATTCGTTTTGAAATTAAAAAAATCAACACATTTATTATATATTTATAATTTATATGTATCAATATTTTGGTCCAATGTTTGTAATTTGTATAGCCCAATCTGAATTTATTAATCAATAAATACCTCAAGTAATTAAGGATTTTACTTGCATATTATACGATTTCCGGTCAAATAATATATCAGAGACTTTAATGAGTTTAATTTGTACATTTTACAGGGACTGCAAGCCATTCGTTGTCCTGCCGGTTTGTACTTCGACATAGAAAAACAAACATGTGACTGGAAGGCCGCAGTAAAGAATTGCAAGTTGAAGAATAAAGAACGCAAAGTCAAACCTTTATTGTTCACAGACGAACCATTGTGTCAGGTATTAGATAAAGGATTATTTTTTGTATAGATTTATAGTGCATATATTATATAGTTATATTATTGTTGTACGCATGCGATTTACGATTACATATTATTATAGATAATGATAATACGTTAGATAATGATAATGCAAACTATTATTTCAGTTCTGCATTGATGTTCTGCATTGATGTTGAAGGTCTTTCAGTGATTAATCCTCGAGTTGTTTTTTAACTCGATTTTCAGAGTTAAAATTAGATTTAAACGCATTTTATAATGATACGACTAATATTAGATACGCACTGCTGTATTATATTAACAGGCATTTGTAAATATACATTTCGACAACGATTAGTGTTAGTTTGAACTCTTCTTCGAATATTATTTACATTTAACATAGATACAGGTAAACACTAAAATATCTGCATGAGAAATATGTCCAAAACACATTCACCCAAGATTCGCAAAGTTCGCATATTTTAAAAAAGATATGCCTAATAAATTATTTGTAATAATCGATTTAGGTGATCATTATCGTAAGTTTTACAGATACTTATAAGCATTAATAAGAAAATAGTGAAATTTACGGCACGTCCATTTTGATACATTTTTTTTTTATCGTCTTGATGCAATATAGAAAATAATAATCTTAGTTGTTTCAAATTTTCATCAATTGTTTATTCCCGTGGAACAATAAAGCATTTAAAAAAGAGTTATCATTTATGGTGCCGCACATAGGTTCTAAAAGCATATACCTAAATAAATCATTAAAATATTTAACTTTTAATCAAATATGATTATTTTGTTTGCATATATTTTATTTACATAGAAAATACACTCACTCGTGTTAAACACATTTATATACATATTTTAATATACCTTTATATTTCCCATTACTATAGGACGGAGAATTGTCTTGTGGTGATAAGTCTTGTATTGAACGAGGACTGTTTTGTAATGGTGAAAAGAATTGTCCCGATGGTTCAGATGAAAATTCTTGTGGTTCGTATGAATTAATAATTACTATTAAACGAAATGAGTTATCTATAAAATCATAATTATTTTCAAATTGGCAAATAATAATAAAAACAATATGTATTATAACTTATAAGATACGTATGGCACATAATCATTAGGTCTTAGTATTTATAGCTGGATACTATTTTAGGTTAAAAAAGAATCTTAAATCAGATTTAAAGTTTGACTAAATGAAAAATTTAGCAATATTTATTTCAAACTTATAAATTATACATTTCCATCATCTGATTATTAAAAATACGTTTGATTAATATAATGTATTGACGCCCAGATTGTAAAAGTAGAAAAATGTTTTGTACATAACATAAATTATCTATTTGTACTATTCGTAGTTAGAAGGACTATATATATATATATTGTATATTTGATCTTTATTTAATCTTTTCTAAGTTATTATTTAACATTCAAATGTATTTCAATTTCTATCTAAGCTATAATACATTTTTATTGGTGTAAGAACTTGATAATTGTTCTAATAACACAACGATTTATTTCACACAGCTATAATTTTAAATTTTAAATCGCACGCTAGTATATTTTTCTGATTATCATATTTCGTTTTAAATTTAATTTTTGACATCATATGAAATTATTTATCTTTGAAAAAAAAATACTGATTGCCTAGCTAAGATTATTGAAAAAAATTATAATTATTATATAGATATGAACTTTATTAAAAAAATTTTATCAAGTGCAAGCTTACAATATAGATACGGTTGTACTAGTTTTTTTTTTGTTTTACAAAAACTATAATACATGACATGCTAAAAACAATATCACATCGTAGCCTTGCCGGGAATTTGAAAATTACTTTATGGTTCAATAAGCTCTAATTACGGACGTGGTAATTATTTAATTAAATTTCATTTTTTTTTTATCTATAGATAACGATAATGATCCTAATCGCGCACCGCCTTGTGATCCAGCCGTGTGCGTTTTGCCCGACTGCTTCTGCTCCGAAGACGGCACCGGAATACCAAACGACTTGCCGGCCAAAGAAGTCCCTCAGATGATTACGATCACCTTTGACGATGCCATCAACAACAACAACATCGAACTGTACAAGGAAATATTCAACGGCAAACGCAGGAATCCCAACGGCTGTGACATCAAAGCCACGTTTTTCGTGTCGCACAAGTACACCAACTACTCGGCCGTACAGGAAACTCACAGGAAAGGTCACGAAATCGCAGTGCACTCTATAACGTACGTACTATATTATTAAATAAATGCACCTAATACCTGTACGCGTACATGTCTATGCACTTGTTCTTACGCGAGATTTTCGAAATCCATCGCTACGGCGACGTTGTACATTCGTCCGAGTCGAACGAACGTGTTTCTGTTCCGGTTAAATAATATTATTGTGAAATAGTTGCGAATAAGTCTGGATAGAAACACGACGGCACAATAATAATACATAATTATGTATTATACATTATGTTATATGAAATACCTACAACTTGGGTATATCTAAAAATCAGGTTCTCTCTCGGGACGACAGATTTTTTCAGACGTTCGTAATTCGTATTGGTCTTTTAATCAAATATTAAGATTCAAACGATAGTAGTTGTACGCGTTGTCTCGCCGTGTCCGTGTTATGTATACGATTTAAGATAAATGTATTCATTTCCCTTTCCATTTGAATGCATTATAAGCTGTCTGTACCGGACTAATATAAGATAACCAAACCGATACAATATTTTACGCGATAGAAGTAGTATGAAATTTTTGAACAGTCGTGAAAGTAAGTATACCAACAGATAAACTGGAAAGTAAAATCCATCATGTAATAATCCGGTAGGTTAGGTACCTAACCATAATTAATGCGACTAAAGAGAATGGAATCGATTCGGTGAAAAATCATTATTTATAATAATTCCAATACGGATAATAGGTAAAATTAATAAAATAATACTATACACGTGTCGGTGTAATGAAACATCATCGTTTTTATTTTTTTCAATAATATTTTAATTGGCGAGTAAAATTTCAAATTTGAATTAATGGATTTAAATACCTAATAAATAATTGGCGGCGTATGCATAGGTACTTAACACACTATATGATGATATTTCATTATGCATTTAATTGAGTAGGACGTGTTATGCCGCCGAGGACGATACCAGTCACAATATTTAAATATTTTCATAAAATTTCGATTAAAAGACCGATGAAATTCTTTTTTTTTTTTTATTATTATTATTTAATTTAATTTACGACAAATGTTCACAAGGACACCTTCTCATCGGCAGTTCGAGTTGCGTAATCCAAGTGCACGAGAAATTATATTATGTACCCATACACAATACTGATAATATGTAATAGCATTCCGATCGATGTGTCTGCCGATCACAAGAATGTCGAGAAAATGTTGTATCCGTTTGCATATTGAAATAATACTGACGGTAATGTGTTTGTGAGAAAACCGGTATGAACATGTCAGACAAGTTCTTTTTAGCGGTCTATTTTCTCATTTCTGCTAATCTAATGCTAATGGTTTGGACGTAAGTGTCAAAAAAAATATATACATGTATATATCCTATTTAATATTATATTAGGTATACTTGTATTTTTCAAACCTGTACAACTTGGGCGTGAGGAGTGTATTGCACAAGTGCACAACACATTTTTCAACAGATTCTATTCGTTCGAGATTTTAAACTACCAATATTTTTTTTTATTTTTCCCCTTTTTCCGTGAATTCAACACGATTTAATACGCACGTTTCTCGATTGTTCTATAAGTTTATAACACAAAAAGAGTAACACTCTTTATTTTTTTCCTAAAACATATGATGGGAAGGAACACCTTACCTATTACCTATTATTATTATTATTATTATTCAAAACAACACACGATAAGTCTTTGAAATTAGTTGTGTAAAATATTATAATGTGTGAAGCGTGTGTGTATCGTGAATTTAGTTGAGTTACGAAATTTTAATTCGAATGGATACCTAATTGAAACAATTTAAGCTATTAGAAATTTAATTTAAAATAAATAATTCCAAAATTGGTTCTTTACACTATAAAGAATTTAAAACTGTCACTGATAAACAATTATTAATTTCACATTATATTACTTAATGAGTTATAGTCATGTTATTTTAATCACTATCTTTAATAATAATTTTAATTTTTATACATTTTCGTCCTTGTTTAATTAAAGTACCTATATAATAGAACCTTTTGTAGGTAAAAAATTATATCTTGATTTTTTATTTAATTAAACCTTTTTCCGTAGTACATTAACTTTGTATTAACATTATAATATAATAATAGCTTATGACGTATACAATCAAATAAATAATAAACCTTGATTACTTCAGATTATTGATCGATCAATCAACTCGAAGTGAACATATAATTATAGAAGATGCAACCATTTTTTTAAGAAGATACTTTAACTAATGTTAGAACACGCACGTTGACATCAACATGTGACACCTATCAAGGTTATAACAATTCGTATAATACATTTTTCACTGTCAAAAAAAAAAAAAAAATTGCGACAAAAGTAATTTTATATTGTGTATACCTATTTCCTTTAGTACATAAATAACTATTATTAGTATCTGTTATTATTCTGTGAATTGAAATTAGTTTACTGTTTCTTGAATATTTATCGATGTAGTATTAAAATAACGATTATAGAATGAAACTTTCACAGAATTTTCAACTATAAACATTTTTATACACCTAGCTACCGAAAATTCTATATTTCTATGTTGATGAACTAATAGATTATTTTTCTTCTATTTATTGATAGTTGATATATTAGGTAGTAAACATTATCTCAAAAATCGATAATCAATGTTTAAAAATTTCATGTAAGAGACAAAATTATAATATTTTGAGGTTAATATATAACGAATTATACCATTTATAAATTCACTAAAAAGAATAAGAATACATTAGTGAAAGACGGAAGATAGAGGTTTATTAGGTCACTGACATAATAAGTAAAATTCAAAGTACCTATATATAAAAGTAACTTTTATTTTCATTGATCACGTCATAACTCGTTAATTTGTGGTTATACTGGTTTTGTGGTCGAAACGTCATAAAATTAACCACTAAAAGAAAACGTAATTTTAAATTTTAAAAACGTCTAACGTAGATAGTGGGATAAGTACCTGGTACCTACACTATTTTCTTACAAAATGTTTAAGTATTTTTTTTTATAAATTCAACAGATAATACTGAAACTAAACTTTAGCGCATTGCATTCGTAGGTTTTATTTGGCTCTAGATACTGCCTATACTATAATACTATAGTATTCATAAACAAACAATGTTGAAATTTAAAATAATTAACTTTCTTACCAATATCAATAAACTAATCGATTAGATTCGTGTTTTATGTTGGCTATTTAAAAGCAAACAAAATCGTGTTTGTATAATATATAATGCGATCACACAAGTCATACATTTCAATGATTATCAAAAACTTTTGGCAGAAACGTTTCGCGATAAAGATAATATGTAGGTGCCTAACTAAAATTCGTTATTGCTCACGACTGGTGTCGAATCATACGCATATATAGAAATAAAATGATGATGATATTATGAAGATCCCTAAAAAAAATGTCTCGGCGAATCATTTGTAATTTCTGCAGACGAACATTACACACATAGCGTAAATACAAATCAATTTTTTTGAATCACGACCACACAGTCATCATATACTCGTATAGTCGTATATATAATGCAATTTTAAACCGAATGTCTTGTGCGAAATGAGATTTTCGTCTAAAACTCTAAATGATCGTTACTTATTATTTGTGTTTGCGTGTTTACAGGCACAACGACGACGAACAGTTCTGGAGCAACGCCACCGTCGAGGACTGGGCTAAGGAAATGGCCGGTATGCGAATAATCACCGAAAAATACGCGAATCTGACAGACAACAGTGTTGTCGGTTTGAGATCGCCTTATCTGCGCGTGGGTGGCAACAATCAATTCACCATGATGGAAGAACAGGCTTTCTTGTACGATTCATCGATCACTGCACCCCTATCCAACCCACCTCTCTGGCCGTACACCATGTACTTCCGCATGCCCCACAGGTGAGAGGCGTACCTATATACAATAAAAATGTAACGCTGTTATTAATCGTCAGACGACATTTTCTTATTTTATCACCGTCGATGAAAGTTTATGTAATATTATATTAATAAATTATTAACGTTTACCGTTTATCGGACAGCGAAAAACCTACTCATTTGTCAAATGACATACCTACTATTATTATTATACGCTATTGTTTTATTACTTCCGATAATTGTGTGCTGTAAATAGTTTCAAAGCATATAATATATAGTTACGGGCAGAGTGACTTATATTGACGTTGTATAGATGTTCGGGAGATGTGCAATTTTAATTTATTCGGATTGTCTCCGTGCCCCGGGAAGGGAGGGGAAGGTTTTGTGACCAAAGCGTGATGTGGTGATTTTAAGTATTCTATCCGAGCACGCTCATTACATGTTATTTTCTTACATTTCACACACGTATTTCAGGTACACGACCTGATGTATTATATAACAATTCATAATATCTCACTACTACTAATAATCGTCATATTATTATTTTTGATTAGGTACGTATACTACTTACCTCCATATTTTCTATTCGGTAAATTCGTAAATTTTTCGATTTGATAAATTTTGAAATTTATTATAGTAATGCAATTTTATCACTCATCACTATCGCAGCACTAGAATAATTTTGTTAAATCATTATGATTAATACTTTTAGTTTTTTTTTTAGTAATATATTGCGTCAGCGTCATATAATAATATAATGTCATGTTAAATATTTAAATTTGAACTCGCCTTTTGGGTACAACATTCAACTTGTTGGAGTATCGAGATTTAGAATAATCTATATTTCGATTTGGATAGTAGGAAGTAGAATGGAATGTTAAATTTCTAGTCGACCATATAGATTATATACTGCAAGTATACAAGATGTTATTCAATCAGCGAAAGTCGTCTAGTTTCAAGGACTAGCGGGCGTATTCTGTACATGATTTTAAAACAGCTCTATAATAAAATTGTAATTTATTATTTTGTTTTTCATGAATGAATAACATATTTAAGATCAAAGTTTTTTTTTTTCATTCAAGCATTTTCAGACTATTTTCAATACGTTTTAACGGTCGATCCGTACGATCTATATTATAATATTATAACGACCAATCGCATTTAAGGTTACCGGTTTGATGACTGCAATACTAAATTACTAATAATACTATTATAGTCGTTACGGCGAGCATTCTTTACCGGCTCGACCTATAAAAATGAAAGCATATCGATTATATTATATAGTTTGTCCGCGTGGAATCAGTTTTACTCACAGCCACAATGTTTGATTCTCGTATAGATGTCACGGAAACTTGCAACACTGCCCGACTCGTAGTCACGCCGTATGGGAAATGGTGATGAACGAACTTGACAGGCGAGAGGACCCCAACTTCGACGAATACTTGCCCGGTTGCGCCATGGTTGACTCGTGTTCCAACATCTTGTCCGGCGATCAGTTCTACAACTTTTTGAACCACAACTTCGACCGGCATTACGACCAAAACCGCGCGCCCATGGGTCTGTACTTCCACGCCGCCTGGCTGAAGAACAACCCCGAATACCTGGACGCGTTCCTTTTCTGGATCGACGAAGTGCTGGCCAACCACAACGACGTGTATTTCGTCACCATGACGCAGGTGATCCAATGGATCCAAAAGCCGAGAATCATCAACGAGGTGAAGAACTTCGAACCATGGAGGGAAAAGTGTGTGGTCGAAGGACCACCGGCCTGTTGGGTACCACACTCGTGCAAGCTGACCAGCAAAGAGGTTCCCGGGGAGACCATCAACTTGCAAACGTGCGTCAGGTGCCCCAACAACTACCCGTGGCTCAACGACCCCACCGGAGACGGTTTCTTCTAAGTCACACGCACATTGTTCCCCGATCTCACACGCCCACACTCATTAATCGAAGAAGAATTTTTTTTACAATCCAATATATCATAGTATATATATATATATTTTTTTTTGAATTTTTATTATTGCTATTATTTTTGTTTTACTTATTATTCTTTTTTTTTGTTTTTTTTTTTATTATTATTATTTTATCTGCCCGCCGAGACAATGCGTCTCCGTCATTATTCTTATCCCAAACAAAATTATTTAATCAACAGATTTCTATAGGTTCATTATGTGTATCGGGTTTCTCAATTAACTGTGATTGTTGTTGTTTACGACGTCGTCGTCGTCGTTCAAACTACACGACTATACATCGTCAGCATTATGCGACGGCATAACGCGTGTTACTTATTTTATATTGTAATAATCGTCAACATCGATATTAATTAATTTTTTTTTACTTTGATTGTAAGAACTTTTTTCAAGAAAAAAAAAACAGTTAGGTACTTTTGTAAAAATTAATGAAACGTTGTATCTATAGATAGTAAATAAATTATATTAATATTTAATTGTCTCGTGATTTTCAATGCAAAGCTATATATTATGATTGTTTTGTTTTCATTCTTCCTAACTACAAGTTACATAAAATAATACAGGTAAGCCTGAGTGTCTCGGGTCTCTCATAAGTTTAGAGTCATAAATATTTCATAATATATGCAAGTGTAAAAGATAAAACCAATAACACTGCAAGTACCTATACGAAACATACGCACGAATTAGAACAGTTAAAAGTGCCTCTAAAATCTCAAAAATACATAAACATTTTAACCTAGAACCTTTATAAAGTGAAAACAATGTTAAATACGTATACCTAATGTTGAATTAAAAAAAATAAAACGTTGTACCTGTACGACTGTTTTTAAACGACTTCGGTACCCATGATGTAAATATTTTTACTTTTTCCCGTATTAAAATAATTATACGTAAGTATAAATGTCATCGATTTATGAACATGAGTCATCGTTTTGAAAATATTATATGAGATTTTTTTTCTCGAAAAGAATAATATACACATTCTCTTTTACGAAATCGATTTTGTGTTTAGTTTTTCTGAATTTATTCATCAGAATTCACGGCGAAATGTTACGAACAATTAACAATGTTATTAAATCAATTGTCTTTGGAGAATATTCTCAAACAATCGCACGCCCTCGTCACGTCGTGTGTATAAAATAAAACAATACTTACATCATAATATTAATAGTATATTTATCGCAAAGGGTAATTAATTTTACTTCTCGAGAATAGCACGAGTGACAGGTCATATACAATGCATACGTATTGCACACTATACATGTCTGATTTAGTTTGATTTTTAATCGATCGAAATCATCAATATAAAAAAAAAAAGACTACGGTTTATTATTCAACGAGTATATTGTGAGTATAATATTATCGACAAACACGGACGAGGAAGAGCGGCATAATAATTTAAATAAGTATCTGCACATATTTCTTATAATTTGTGAGGCACTAGTCTAGATAAAATATAATATATAAATCATTATATAGGTATATGCCACATTGCCACGTATATATGATATATCTATTGTTTTATTACGCGTGTACCTATAGCCTTGACGGACGAGGACTTTTTCTCGGCGGCAACCCCCCGTACATTTCCGACGAGAAAACAAAAACATTAATCTCGATTTGCAAAACAGTACATAGTTCATAATATAATACGACAATTAATTTAATATTTCGAACTCTGCTCATCGCTATAATATAATCGATAATATTTTATGGTCAGCGGAATTGTACAGACTTCCGAAAAATAATAAACACGCCCAACCATAACCGCAGTATTTCTAATTAGTAATTTCTTTTTATCGCTTATAACGTACTATTGGATTTAAAAAAAAAAAGACATCGAAGTACCTAAATATCAAGTTATAATATTAAACGATAAATAATAGTTTTTATAGATAAATTATTATTTTACGAGTGAAATAATATTAATATTAATAATTAGCTATATCTGTAATATACGCCGACGAAGACCAAACCGCAGTGTCGCTGTATATGTATATTGTATAATGTATATACTAAAAATATTGAAATGTACAATGGTAAAAAAAAACCAAACGATTATGTCGACTATGATAATACGTAATATTATACAATATATATTGAATAGTATTGAGTATTATCGCATGCATACGTGCGGTGCAGGAGTTATACTGATTACTACATTTCTTGTTATTTAGATTCTATATGAATAAAGCGTTCAATATTTTAGTCTTACAACAGTGACAGCTAAATTTTTTTCTACACTTCATGGGAAACTTTTGAATGGTCCGAACAATATTTTATACGTATTAAGGTTTTATAAAATGATGGTGATTTTCAGTGGTTTTTAAAAAAATTAAAAATGTATGTTTTTCATTTGCGTGTTTGTTATACTTTATAGTATATTTAAAAAAAAAAAAAATGCTTCAATCTTCAACTTTGATGAAGATTTCTGGCATTATACTTTTTTAATAACTGGAAATAAATAAAAAATAATATGGAAAACGAGAATATTTTTGAACACCCATTTTCAATATAATCGATATTATTATTTTGTTGTAATTCAAAAACAAATAACCATTATAGATATTTGAAACTTTCATCATCAAACATTTGTATTAGAATTTTCTAGACATGGTAAATTTTTCAAAAACTATCAGCTCTGTTTATAGATATTTGAAATATTTGACTTATTACATTTTTTCAGTACATTTTATCATTTTGATAAAAATTATTATGGTTTGCTTACACGGTTGAAATTTAATTAAATTTTTCTTATAAGTTGCCTTCATTCAAATCAGCATTTGATTTTTACGAGTTTCTAAAGTCTGAATTTTTACAAATTGTCAAAATCACGAAAAATTTTTATTATATATTTTAATGTTATAAATAAAAATGCATTCAATTTTTAATTTTTTATACCTAAAATCTAAGAGTTGAAAATTAACTATTAAGACAACAATTCTCATTAGATCTTTTTTATTAGAATTAAATAAAAGTCGATCGCAAATCTACATTATGTTTTTACGAGCACTTAAAGTTAAAATGTTGTAATAAGATTGTCAAAATAATCATTCATGAATTACTTAATAGTTAAGAATTTATAAAATGTTTAATTTGAATTGTTATTAAGGCTTGAAAATGCAATAGTGAATATAATACAAAGTTCGTCACAAATCATAATAAGATGTTTTTAATGCGATCTAAAAATATTTAAAATACAAAACAACATGCGAATTTTATTTATATATGGCTATTGACAGCACAAAGATATTTTATTATTTACATTTTAAACTGTTATGAAATTGAATATTGAAACGATGAAAAGGCCTTTATAGTTATTTTATAGTTAATTTGAAGAATATTATTTATAGAGAGTAGAAACTTGAAACTTTTTACCAATACATCTTATTATATGTTATTTTAGTTATTTATTATACACATTGCAGTTTTCTAAAATTTAGATTAATTTTAAGATATTTATACCATGAACTTATTCATGTCTTTGAACAGCGGTAGATCGATTTTGATTTCTGTAAATAAAATTATAAGTTAATAACAGCTGTAATAATATTATATAAAATAAAAAAAAGTTCAACCTACCGTAATAGTATATTACTATTATTGAAAAATAAAATACTAATATCATCATAAATATTATATAGAAATATAGGCTGACTACAGACCGTTTCCGCTTAGAATCGACACATGTGTGTATAGTATGCATAGTGCATACTAAACAGTAGCTACTTCCCTGGTTTTTTTTTGTCATTTTTATTTGCCATCTGCTAATGTCACATACCTACGTGACTCACTTATAATTAGTGAATTTTGGTAATATATTATAAATTAGACTTATTTCGTTTAAATGAAAATGTCCCATTTAATCACACGTACGCGCGAAATAAAGCAAAAATGTAATTCAATAGATGGGCGCTAAATTAATTTGTTCGTTTTTATAACAGATAACGATAAAAAAAGTAATAGTAATAATAAATATTATATAGATACACGTTTAGAAATAATTATGAAAAAAAATGTTTGAAAATGATAATTTACTTATAATATTATGGTTATGAACATAAACGTTTTAACAATTAATTAAAACCTTAATAACAATAAGATTGAGGTACTACAAATGCGTAGAATTTTTTTTTAAACATTTCTATAGTAAATTTATTTAAAAATAAATAATTAAACATGAATGTATATTTACCAGGAAAAGGGTTACTATCATTAAATTATCTTTAAACTATTGTCTTTATATTTTAATTGTATGAAATGTACAATTTCTCCGTCAAATTTCTATAAAATATTTAATTACAATGGTAAAATTAAATATAATAATGTAGTTTTAGTATCTGCCTACGTTAGTAGAACAGGAAATGTTCAATACTATTGTTCCTATTATTTTGTGTTTGGTATTTATATTTTTTTTTGGTTGACTTATGTTAAAAATTAAAAAAATGGGAAAGTTAACCACTCTGTTGTATAGTAAGTGACGAGTGTATCTTATTGTCTAGTCATTGAAGATTATATGTCAATTTAATGTAAGTTAATTTTTACAAAAAACGATTTCGAGAAAAAATGGCATGTCAAACTATGTTACTATGTAAATTATATGATATAGGTATATTGTTTATTATTTTATTTTACTATTTTTATAATTAAAATATTTTCTGAAATCACTGGGAATTACAAATATTAGCGTGAGTATAAAATAAAATAATTTATATAAATAGTTTCAAATAGGTACCCATAAATAATATTTATAAATTACAAAAAAACATTTGAACTTAAAATATCATTAACAAAATTGCGTTTCAATTATTATTAATATTTTAGATTTTTTTTGTCTTATCGACTTATTTTTTTTTTAATTTCTACAAAACAACGTATGAGGAATTTCGTACTAAATTTTTAAATTTTATATAGTTAAGAATATTAAAAATGTAGACGAATTTTAAATTACAAAATAATTTACAAATCTTCGTGATTTAAATAAATGTTGTCAAATTAAACGCCTATAAAAAAATATTGTGAACATGTATTTTTGATATTTTGTAATTACTATACGAAAAACGTAACTTTGTATTTTATCGTCATTTAGAGAAAAAATCTAAATAAAAACTCAAATTTTAAATGTCTATATAATATTATATAGATTAAAAAGCTGCAAAATACTTGAAATTTGATCACGTATGGAAAATGCTAGTATAAATAATATTTGGTGAAAATTACAAGTATCCATAGTTATTTGTTTTTCAGCTACACAAAAAACAAAATCGAATTTGTCGAATGCTGATTTTTATATATATATTATATAATTCAATTGTTACAATCGCATTGATATTTGCAACTAGATTTTGCAAAGGACATAAGTCTAACATCACTTACCTAAACGGATATACCACTCATGCGTTTTTATTTTAATTACAATGTTTATATAACCGTACAAGTGTTTGTCCTCGATGGCTCAATAGCCATTTTTAATATTATAAAGTATAATAAAAGTTTGAATAGTACTTTATTTATTTAATTACCACTACAGAATTTATTTTATATATAGTCGGTTCATTGACTTCGGTCAAAATAAAGCTTGAGATGACTA
The DNA here is from genome assembly GCF_020882245.1 of Rhopalosiphum padi. Classification (NCBI taxonomy): domain Eukaryota; kingdom Metazoa; phylum Arthropoda; class Insecta; order Hemiptera; family Aphididae; genus Rhopalosiphum; species Rhopalosiphum padi. The sequence continues at coordinate 51,982,696 of NC_083599.1, forward strand.
CAAATTATTATGGCCAGCAAGTGGATCAAGGGAAAATATCTACAGGTCAATATCACCCAAGTGCGCGTGCTGTAAGGAATAGCAATAAATTCTTTATAGTACAATAACGTCACGAAGGCGATGTAGAACACAATATATCATATTCATTTTTAAATGAACATACAATATTTGCTAATTGCAATAATTGTATTTTATGATACTTTGATAGTTTGATACTCGAAAACACTTTAAATAAATATTTTTTTTATGTAAATATATTATGTTTATTGTATAATATATTGATTTTTATTTTCAATACTTATTATTAAATACATGTGCTTTCTATATTATTTTTAAACCATCAATAATTATTATACTTGTAAACAATGTTATCTGAATTTTTATCGGTAAATCTAAATGTATTTTACACAAACCACTAGTGTTAATATAATTTTTTTGATTTGATGATAAAACAAATACGTCTGATTTTTCTTTTAAAAAAAAATTTGTATTCAAAATATGTGATTAAGCTACATCGCCGTTGTCATATTTTTGTATTAAATAATTACTATTCTAAACCATACTTGCACCTATTGATATTTATTTATTATTTATTTCCTATTGATCCACTTGCTGACCACCTATTTGTATAGTCGTCACGAGTTATATTCTTACCAAAGTCAATGAACCGACCAAAATACAGTATCAACGACATTTTATTATTGTCTTATTAAAAACTGATATTTTCACATTCGCCAATACAATTCAACAATAAACGAAAACAATTAATAAAACGTGTTACGTTTGTCAAGCTATATTTGCTCAAAATATTCGAAATATAATATAATAGATATACCCATGTGTTTATAAGTGATTATATAATTGTACAAAAATGTTGGCGCTTAAAACTTTTGTGTTATATATTACACCGGTACAAAATGCGTATAAATATCTGTTTAATCTTCAGTTATTGGTGATGATGTTAATACAAATTTATATTATATGTTGAATATTTTCGATTTTACATACTTACACGGAAAATTCAGAAAAAACCATCTCTTAGAGTCAAAATATACTAACTTCCAGTGTCCTCTGTTTAACATAATATAAACTATTAAGTACACCAATGTTTATGTATATTGAATATTGCCATATAATATCTGGCATTTAAATAACACGTGCGAAGTAAAATTGGCAGCAAGTAAATGTTATGTTCATTACGATAGTTGTATTATCTCATAAGTTGTAATAAATTTATGAATAATTAATGGAATTCGAATAACCCGTTTATGCTGATAGTTTATTAATTATTCGTTTCCAATGTTAACAATTAAATAAATTAGTTAATAAAAATAATAATAAGTTCACAGGTTTGCTGCGACTTACGTGCGTGCGTGTATGTGTGTGTTTTATTTTTTGAACGATTGGTGAATTGTTGGTAATTATACTAATTATAAAAATAATACATAAGTTTCAAAAAAAAAAAAACCAAACATTCTGACTAAGAATTAACTTTAGGATTAAAAAAAATACATAGATGGTACTTCAAACTTTAATAAGCATTAAGTTATAGGTTTATAGCTAAACGAAACGAGCGTCCAACCCATATACTCTTTACCGGTACTTGCCAGGCTGTTTCTATAATGTTAAAAATAACAAATAACTTCTATTAGTTGTCTTTGAACTAATTTGATAATAAATGGATTTTATGGAAATATATTTTTGGTTCGACTGTACAATAACTAATAAGATTAATATACTACAGGTATGTATAATACATGAAGGTAGGTATGTGCACAATGCAGTACATATACAAGTAAACCGCAAGGTAGTATAAAAATTTGAAAACCATAATATGTATTGTATAAATTCTGTTCTTGTAATTGATAAAATTAACTGTATATTAATTATTAACATTGTCAACATATGAAATATGAAAACAGTTGAAAATAAAAATTTTTTTTTTTAAAAAAAGCTCATTATATTTTTTATTATATTATATTATTATTTTTTGTAATAAAATAAAAATCTATAATTGAACTTAAAACTTTACGGTAATAATCATTAGGTATTTTTAAATATAAGTAATAATGTACCAATTTAATGCTCTGTATAATATACTTGCTGGATTTTAACAACATAAAAAAACAATAACGAGTATAATATACATGTCTATTTATAATTCTGAACGAAGGGATTAATGTTTTACCGTTGTTTTTTTTTATTTTCTTTATTATTATCTGAGATTTGTACCTACTCCGTTAACACTTTATTTGGTACTGAACTATAATTTTATTTAGCACATTTGATAATGAAAATTCTAGTCTAAACGATATTTATTTTTAAATACGTCATTTTTTAATATTCTCAAATCCCGAGGTTGATTTAAGTGTAAGTGAAAACTACAGACACCGATCGATTTTCTTTTAGATACCTATTACCTACATAAGAAAACGTGATTTTCATAATATTATTAAAGTTTTGTTATTACAGAGAATGAAAACAATTTGATAGAAATCGTATACTTTTATATTCGAATCGTATTTAAATTGTTATTTAATAGCTATATTATACATGTAATAATAATATAATATGACAAATTTTTTGGCATATGTATAGAGTTACGAATCGAACGCTGTTATATGGACTACGCATAAATTATTCGACGTATAAAATTAAGTGATTTATATATAATATATAATAAAATAGTGCTATAACTTGTATTAAAAAAAAAAATCTCTAAATCTTCCGTAAAATATTTTCATTGGCTATTACACATAAATATGATTACTGAAAGAGCACATTTATTTAAATGTATAGTCACTTTTATTATGTAATACATTTTGAAGGTTATGGCAGATCCTACAACCAGAAGTTAACGTGTATGGTAATAATAATAATATAATATATGTAGGTAACATATTACATATTGTATTTTTATGGCTCGTATGCGATTATGTCATGTACCTATATATGTGTGTGTGATACGGTGCATATTATACAATATTTATTGTCTTAAGAGTTAAGGTTGGGTTCTCGTCGATTATGCGGTTGCACTAAATCGAAGAATAGACAGTTTATTATTATTGAACGATTCGTTGGATTCCTATAGTCCAGGGGTGGCTAACTTTAATAGACTTGCGATCGACCTCCGAGTTTTTCTAGGTTGTCGCGATCGACCAAAAAAAAAAAGATCTAATTTTTATATTCGTGGGATATACAAAGATACATAAATTTACAAATAAAAAATATTTTAGTTTTAGTTTTTTAGTTTTCTAGAAAAAACTCAAGAAAATGCGAAAGGGTGTCGCGATCGACCGGTTGGCCACCCCTGCTAAATAGTGCTATAGTTCGTATACGTCAACCCTCAAAACGTCTAAATAATATATAATATCGCGTCATCGTTTGTTTTATTATATAATATATTGAATTCAAACGGTTCTGTACACGCTAAGCGATATGTTACACGCGTTTGAAAACGAATAACAATAATAATCATCGCGTTCCGACAGCAGTGTTCGGTCGAAACGTCGTCGTCATTCTTTGCGATGGAATATCTGCAGCGCCGCCGCCGCAGAAGTCGTCGAGAAGTTTTTTAAAGATAAAAATAAAAAATGTCCGTCTTACACTCTTACACGCGCGTCCGGGCTCAACTCGGCGGAATGCGGTTTGACTCGGAGCCGACGGGCTCGCCAATGGCGACGGCGACGTATACGTATATATACCTTTATAGATATATAGATATAATATAATATATACACGCGCACTTTCGGTTGTATGGCCCGCGGACCCCGCATATACCTAAATCATATAATATACGCGTTGCGCCTCTTGGCCGGAGAAATAGAAATCCGCGTCTGCACCGGATAGGTTTTCGCTTCCATCCGATCATAAATATATTATAATATACCCGACGATAATAATAATAATAATAATAATATTGTTATTATTATAATATGTATAATGTGTATAATATAATATAATATAGGTGCGTATTATAATTAGAAAGCCTGCAAACGGCGGCGGTCAAACGGGTCGGACGAGTCGCGCGTGTCGTGGGCGGCCGGGTGCACGCGGATGGCGACGGCGGCCGAATGCCAAGTTCACGTGGCGCCCAGGACAAGATAATACGAGACACTTATACGTATATAATATATATATGTATAATGTATATGTATATAGGTACGAGTATATGCGTAATATGCTGCTCGTTTATATATAGGTACGGGACAGGTATTATACGCATGTGTAGGTATATAGGTGTATATGAATATACATATATATAGTACGTATACCTTATACTCGCCAGTTATTATATACCTATATATTATTGTAAATAGTTCTCCGGACGCATTTGCACACGCAATTGATCGTGAATATACTTACTGTACCTATATATAGAGCGTATTATTATTATTATTATTATTATTATAGTGACCTACCATTTTTTCTCTCGTAAAATGTAAGCATATTACACATTTAATATGCCTATCGTATATTGTTTATGCATTTATAGTGTTTGTTACTCTAGAGGCTTGTTGCCGCATATGTATAGATACAGAATGATTCACCAAGCACGATCACCCTCCCCCCTATTTTCTTCTTCAGAAATGCATTTTTATTCAAATTCTAAATTTTGGAATTTTAAATATACTTAAAGTGCATATTTTTACGTTCCTTAGGACATACAAACTTCTGTTTTTCAAACGATTATCCCCATTTTCTATATGATAAATTATTTAACGGATAATTTTTCTGAAAACTTTAGCATATTAAAATCAAAATTCGAATAAATAGTTTTTTATCTTTGTGTATACTAACTAATAAGGATCAGAGAAGATCTAGAAAGATCTGGGTAGAATAGTGATTTAAAAATTGTAATAATTTATACTAATCTAACAATATTTGTAATTTCAAGTATTATTATAAATATATTAAATTCGATTTTTATATAAGTTTTAATTTTTTGTAAAACGTTTTAAGGACTATTATCCTATTAATTTAAATAGTTTTATAACTGGAAACTACTTGATGCAATTTTGAATTTGGTATATCGACAATTTCAAAAAAAAATGATCCACTAAATAATTCACAGTAAAAAAAGGTAGGTTCTCATTTGAAAAACAGACATTTGTATCGCTGCAGGAGTACAGAATACTCCTTAAGTAGTAGAAAAAAATCTTAAAATTTTTAAAGTATATGGTTTTAAAGTAGGTATGTTTAAGAATCCCAGTAATTAATATTACTAGTAAATTTATTATTAAATTAAAAAATGACGATGAACATACTTAGTGAATCATGCTATACAGTACAAAGGTATATCAATCTACAGTGACATATAGTAGATAGTATACATATAGTATATATAGTATATTATATAGTGTAGAAGATATTATTATATTAATATTATGTAAAATTATTTCATTTTTAAACTATATTTTAATATTTTATCATGAGAGACGTGTTTATAATATGCAACTATATTGACGAACCTTATATTTTAACATAATATTAAATTATTTATATACTATTAAATTTGAATTGCGAGATTTGAAATATTTAAGTACACAGTATACAATGTTTTATGTAAATAGGTATGCTTATTATTGAGATGAGCTAACTACTGTACGTGTAAAATATTAAAATAATATTTTTTTACGTATTTTGTTTAAATCGCATAATATCATTTTAAACGTTTAATGCAATATTAATAAAATTATATAGCTTATATTTGTAATAGTCGCCATATACACAAGTACAAATCATGGACTCGCAGCGTATTTATCCGCACAACCAAACTTTCACGCATACATTATTTATTTTGGTTTGACCACCTCACATCGATACATCGCGTTATTACTGACTATTATATAGATGTGTCTGCACCAGACGAATAAGTTTCGACGTTCCACGATAATAAAACATTTTTACCACGATACCTAATTATAATTATACAAGTTCTATTGCGTGCATTGTTCGATCGTTGTAATACACGTCACGCCACGCGATGAGATGAACACTGACCCCGAGATTATATAATACGACCGTGGAAAATCCATTAGATGCAACAAGGAGGAGTTTTGTTGAGTAATTTTTCTCTAACCCTCGCTCAGAAACACAGTTTTCGTAATAGGTAGACCGAAAAGTTAGTCTATAGCATATTATAACGCGTGATTATAAAAAATATATTATATATTATACGTTAATATATGTATAGGCTTAGCTATTGGTTTATTTAGATTATTATTCATCTAAATTCGTGTAGATACTTATATATTATAATATTATGTCTGATATTATATATAGGCGAGTTAAATTTGTTTTGGCGTAGGTACTTGGGTTTCGAATACAATTATTAAAACCTATTTTAGACGGAAATTATATTTTATAGTCATCTACATTTGGATTTCATCATATCATGATAATAATATACAAGTCACAATATATAATATATGCTGCATGCAGTATATTATACCAAATCAAAAGAAAAACAGTGGGTCTTTTATTTTCTTTTGTTGGAATATTTTTTTTAACAGATTTATCCAATATAATTTTACAATTTAATATTACAAAAGACACACCCACAACATAACATAGTTCTATATTCTATCTAGTACAATTATTTAAAATGCAATAGTTACTCAATCGTTGCAATGACGTGAGGTCATGCAATTGCTCCAGGGAGTAAATTAAACTTGTGATTCTCACGAGAAAGTATAAGACAATATTGTACAATAAAAAATAGATAAGAAGTTAATAATATTAGTCACCTTAAAATTATTGCTACCCATATTAAAATAATATTATATATATATTATATTGTATCGTGTATGTATAAATAGTAAAGGAATGTTATTGTTACGATAGAATATAATTAATATACAGCAATAAATTAGCATTAACATTTTATTTAGTCTTGTGAATACAATTATTATTATATTTGAATTGGAATACATTATGTATATAATATATATTGATTAAATAATGTATTTTATAATTATTTAAATTATTACATAGATAACCTAACATTTTGTTATACAACTAACTACCATAAGTACATACCTACTAATTACTAACAATCTTAGTATATTATTTTATAAGTTTCACTAGTGTTAAAACCAAATCTTTTCATATAATTTATCTTATCCTACCTAATATACATTGTAAGTATAGTTAAATTACATTCTACTGATTAAAAACAATATTTTCTCATTAAACACAAATATTATATCTTCTTAGAAAATACTGTCAGTATATATGTTTTTATAAAATCACATTACCATTCTTGTATTGAATGTATGAACCAGCCTTGAATAACTTCCGTGATACTCGTGATAGTATTCATATAACTGTATGACATGAAAATACATGGTATAGAAATGATTAAATAACCACATCACGTACTAATCATAAGTATATTGAAAAAAACCAAAAACGAGTCCGAACAGAGAAAGTTTGTCAGTACTTTTTGGTATTTTCATTTATTTTATTTTAACTTATAACGAAGTAGTCAAAAAATAATTCTTTAGTGTATCTTTAAATTCACTAGGCATCCTCATCACCAACTTATTCTAATAATTCTAATTTATTTTAATTTTGAAGTACCTACCTGTACTAGAAGACCATATTTTCTGATATTTACATTATTTATGTAATTTAAGAAGTGTCATAACTCATAATGCATTACAAACTTCTTTATAAAAATTTTAAATTCTGAGAAGAAGAATGTATAGCTTAAAACCTTAAAATGATGCGTGTTTGTATCTATGTGTATGCGTGACATTAGTACGACCATTTTTATAGACATTTGAAGTTCTAGTTTTGATGAAATTTGATAAGTATCTATATTTGAAAAAAATAATAATATAATATTAATTGTAAGGACTTGAGAAAATATTTTAATTGCTCGTCATTATATCAGTTGTCAGTACCTATAATATTATACATATATTATTATTATTATTTTGTATATATTTTTAAATTAAAAAATATATAGATTAATTTTGAAAGCTATTTATATTTGATACAATCAGTGCCGGATGTCCGGATTAACTATTAAGTGCTTCGCGAGCCTTAAGCAGATAAGACAAATAAGCCTAATTGATCATAAAGAGCAAAAAAAAAATTAGGTACACCTGTTCATATCTCAGTCGTGCTGCTGAACTACAAATTAAAAAGAATATCATGTTTTATAATTTTATTTGTGAGTATAAAATATAAATAATAATATAATATAAGATATTTGATTCATAGTTCTGTCAAGTTGAAAACATTTAATTTGACTAATACATTTTTAAATTATAGGTTCCTTAATATTAAAAAATATTTATATTTAACAGAGAATTTAGTATTTTTTCAGTCAAAAATATGTAATATATAATATTCTATTCTAAGAACTGATATTTTTCAGGGGCCTTATGCAGTGTTTAATTTGTAATTTACTTGTAGTTTCATCCGGCACTGATTAAAACTATTAACTATTTAATATTACAAACCTATTCACATTGTAGACTATAGTACCAATCTAAGCGCTAAGCGGTAATTAATATTTAATAACAGTGAATACCAAACTTATTATATCAAATGCAATATGCGATGTTTTGGACCAAAATTAGTTTAACATACCATAATACTATTAGAAAAATAATTATTAATTATTAATAACTAATCGTAAGGTACCTACGATTTGTAATCAAAATATATTTTATACGTAATTAAATAATTCCCTTAGAAATATAATCTGGCAGTATCTCTTTAATCAAAATGGTTTTTGATATTATGCAAATACGCAATGTTTAAGGTATCATTATGACATTTTACCTATAGAATAATATTGCTTAGGAAAGACAAATGTGTATAGTAAAAAACATAGTTCAGCAATTCATTATGACGAATGTAACAGTAGAATTAAAAAAGTAAGCAACAAATTATTAAAATATATTATCACACTAGCAATGTAATATAAAATATTCTTATACATATAATGAAAAGACATTTAATTCAAAGGCCTAAGCACAGTCCTCGGTAGTATAGTGGTAAGTATCCCCGCCTGTCACGCGGGAGACCGGGGTTCGATTCCCCGCCGGGGAGGAAAATTTTTTTGCACTTTTTTTCTTATAATTTTTAATTTTTTTTTTCATATTTTTACTTTCAAATTTAATTTTTCTATCTGCTAAAACCGGATATACCAAACAAACGTCAGTACCGATATCACCATCGTCATACGTCTGTCTGTTTTTACTAATCATCATAACGGGCAGAGAATATGGTATCGAAAACAATCACAAAATATTCAGGCTCTTAATAATGAACAGATATAATTTAATATATAATTATAATATAAAAAGATATTTTATGAAAGGATTAACTATTAAGTCCAAAACAAACATTTTGGCAACTAAGAAAACTGTACCAGCATTATTCAAGCACAAACTAAATATGAATACCCACGATATTTATACAATGAACGTAATTGACTTTTTTTAAAGTATCAATACGTTCAGTCTTTGTAAATATAGAAAACTGATCATATTAAAATATTATAACATATATTATAAAGATATATATATATATTTTTTTTTAGTTGTAATTAGTTGTTAACAACAAAATAAATGTATTAATAAAAGTTAATAAAATAAGAATGACTATTTTATAATAAATATCATCGGTATTCGACTATTAGATGTACGCCCAATTCTGCAGGCCGTAGCTAACATACAACTGCAGTTCGTAAAGCCTTTCAAAAAATCAAAAATTCTTTAAGAACTGATCTTCATTTTGATAACGGTTATGAAAATATGTAAAATTGGAATCTTAATATTAAAAATTTAACTTTGTCGTAACAAGAAACAATTTTGAAGAAGCACAGAGTACCGATCCAGAAAGAATCAAAATAATTTTTAAATTATCAAAATAATCATGTACACTGTACATTACTGTAATTCATTTATATTCTGAACGGAGCGACGTAAGTATATTAATTTTACAATGATTTGAATTGATTTTTACACGCGATAAGTTATTGATAAAATGCTACAATTTTCAAATTTGAAGGTTGTTTTGCATAGAAAATTGGTTATAGTTTATATTTTGCAGAGGTTAAAATTAAATTCCTAGTATTTTTTTTTATTATTATCAGGAAAACTAACAAAAATTAATAAAAAACGGAAATTTTTACACCAGTTGTTGACTTTATTTATTTCTTTATTTTGTTATAATTCAAAAACGAATAACTAAAGTATTTATATTATTATTTTCTATAAATATTATAATTATAATTAAGACATTTTTTGAACTATTAAATGACAATAGAAATGTTTTATTTATTTTTATAATTATATAAGAATGTATGAATAGGTTAAAATGGTTGTTAATTTAATACTAAGTTCCTGATAAATGGTTTATTTCCCAATTAAAAAATAAAGAAAATAATATGTAATAGGTAGTCACAATATTTTTTTTTTAAAAATTTACATTTTGAATTTTAAAAATATTTGTGAAATTCAAAAAATACAAGTTATTTTGGGTAAACATTTTTAGGCGTTTTTTATACCTAAGATTTGAAAATTTAATTTTGGGTTATTATAAGTTTTACAACATTTGTAAAAAGAAAATATCTACCAGAAGTCCAAATTAATTTTTTATGAGCATTTGAAAGTTCAAATTTTTACAACATTGGATAATAACTCGTTTACAAATAACTTACTAATAGCCATTTCTTTCTAATCGATTTTTGTTTTTTGTTGAAATTCAAAAAAAAAATAACCGAAGATGCTTAAAATGTTCACAAAATGTTTGTATTATATAATTTTCATTACATCTAATTTTTGAAATTTTTAACTACATTTTTATAATATGGTTTATTATAAATGTATATTATTATATTAGTAAAATATTACAATATCAAAAAAAAAAAATTATAATAGGTACTAAAAAGTAAAATAAATAGCTAATTAAAAAAAAAACGTATTCCGAAATACACTTAGATTGTGATATTATAGGCTGACAAACCGATTCTGCTCAGAATCATTTTTCGTTTATAATGATGTATATTATCATTGAATTCAAATTTAACACACTTATAATAGTGACTCTCTCCACAACTAATGTACAGCAGAGCGGTACCCAATAGTCTAACTTTTTTTTTGTGTTCATAAGTAAAATATAATATTACATACGTATACGTTTACATCATGAACTTCCAAAAGCTAATAATTGTTGTCGTCGTGGCACCAACTGAAAAATAAACAAATATTTTAACTGGCCTTGTACAAAAAAAATATATTGTAAATGTTACTCGACACTACTTATAGTGGACACCTATATTATTGTACCTAATAAAGCCATTAGCTACACAAAACAGTTTCAAAGATAAACTTAAAAACGTAACACAATAATTAATGACATGTAATTATTATGAAGTATATGTGTAATGTATTGTGCAAATAAAATTAATCTAATCAAACAATCAACCATTGTTCTAAAATCACATCAAGTTTTATTATCTGTGTATATAAATACAATAAATAGAAATGAAAAAAATGCAAAAAATTTTCCTCCCCGGCGGGGAATCGAACCCCGGTCTCCCGCGTGACAGGCGGGGATACTTACCACTATACTACCGAGGATTATGAATGATTGGTAAAAATAAGTAGCTTTTCATATAGTTTTTGTGATTTGTACTTTTGGTATTAATATATTTGTAAATACCACAGGTAATTTATCTGAAAAGATTTTTTTCAATATAACATATAGAATCAACATTTGAACAATTTTAGTTTTGAGTTATTAAATTTTACAGTTTATCATAATCTGTATACCTATATTATGTATAATGTATTATGGATTATTGCCCACGAAAATGGCTTGGTTTGAAGATAAGTGGCTATGATGATTTGAAAGTAGGTACGAGGTCGTAAGTACATGCATTAAATATAATATTTAATATAAGCAATTAGTATTTTATAATTTTTTTGCTTTGGTGAAAATTGATAATAATTTGTAGTTAAATCATATAAGTACTAAACTAAATATTACCTACATTCATATTTTTATAATTGATGTACCTATAACTATTCATTATTACAAGGATTATTATCTTTATAGAAGGTACCAAACTAACTACCTATATGGCTAATGGCTATGTTATATTTTGAATAAGAATAAAAATCAATAAAATAAACATGATTAGCCAATTACAATACATAAGGAATAAGGATGGTACAATATAATGCTTAAATAAATAATAATCAATTATATCACAACAGATTAAGTATTGATTAACCAACAGTTATTTTGATACATTCATCGCAATTTTAGGCAGTAAAATGTTTCCCTTATACCGGCTAAGGCTAAGGCTTAGCCTCACCTATAGAAAAATGTTTAGTAAATCATTATAATTAAACTTTTTCAAAAATAAATAATATTATAATATTTTAGATTCTTAACATAAATAAAAAATAACGTAGGAAATACAAAAATACATTCTTTGCTTCGCTTAAAGCAACTATAAAATAAAAATAAATATTGAGGATTACAGAAAATGTCTCTTATAGTAAATTTTATATACAATTTCAACATTATGATAGTAGTATAAATACGCAATAAATAGTAAAAATTAATTTTTTCAAATTTAAAACTGACTTGTGTTTGAAAATTTTAATAATTTTATTTAAAATGTTTACATTATTTGTATTTTTATTTTTTGTATTGGACAGGATACATTTACCTTTTAAATCTAATTCATATATATTAACTATTATATTTTAAACACGAGGAAGTCATTTTTATTTAAGTATAATAAAAATTGAATTCAAGGGTAAAGGGCGTTGTCTGATTCACTCTTGTTGTACTTACCTTATATATATTGTTTTCCAAAAGAAAAAAAATCATAAACGCCTAAAGATAAAATAATATTGTGACTCAGGAAGCTTATATAGTATATCAAGGTCTGGAATACTTTAAAAAATGTCCACGTCATAAGAAGTTTTAAAAATCATATAGTCAATTATTTCCCTTACATAATTTATACATTATTAAGTAATTTATAGTGTACCGAAATGAAAATTCAAGACGTGTATAATTATTTTTAATGAATTCTCATAAATGATAGAAATAATAGGAAATCAAATTATTAATTTAATAATAATGATGATAAATTATATAATTTACATAAATTTCATAGCAGATTAGCCCGGGTAGGCACTTATTTTACTCATTATCTATTTAACGTTGTTTTTATTTTATTATAGATAATTTTAGTTGAGACTGCATAAAATAACACAATATTAAATATTAAATGGAATAGAATAATCAATATTAAATGTAGGTAGGTACCTACTTGACCACTTCTCATATTTTTCGGTAAAATATACCACTTAACTTTACATTATATTATTAAGTTGTAGTATATTGCACTGCGATTAAATATATATTAAAATATGATGTAGTGTAATAAATTATTTTAATACCATACTATAGGTAAGTGTTAGACATAATATTATCATGATACAAAACGCAGACGCTATAATATTATATAAACATTATAAACGACTAATGATTCACAACTCACAGCCATATTGCTGGAAAATGGTAATATATTTCACTGTAATTACATTAATAATTATATTATTACTCTTAAAATACGTATCAAAATAACTATTACATTACCTCAAGTATTCAAATGAAGGGCAACATTTTTAAAGATATTCATAATGTAAACATGAATTCAATAATTCATCACGATCTCAGAATCTACCAAGGTAACCACCAACAAATAATTTTTTTTTTCTCTAAATACCGAGAATTTAATTATTCTAATTTTAACCCGAAATGAAAATATGATACATTCGTTTCAGAGAAAAACTGTAGGTCACTCTCACCTATATTGCCGTTTAAGTTTCAACATAAGACACTGCAATAGGTACTTACTTAATACAAATTTACCTACATAATACATTATAAGTAATAATATACAAACTTTTTTTGTGCTTATATGAAAATAGAACAGGTATATTGCTAATACAAGTTTTATCGGTATTAGACATAATTTTGGTTAAATATTATACAAAGATATAGGCATAGGTACGGTAAAATTATTTTTTTTAAAGTAATACTTTTTATAAATAAGTAGGTATCTACAATCTATCAATTTTCACCTCACAAAAGCTATTAAATATATACATTATAAAATATCGAAAGTTCAATGCAAAGTACATTATTTTTTGGGTCACTCATTTTATATAACAGCTATGCTTCAAAAGTGAAACATATAAAGAACTTAATTTTGTATTTTTTGCTTTGTCAGATCATTTTATTAGTAGCATAATAATATATTAATATATTGTATGAAATGTTAGTGTAAATTAAAATTAAAAATATTTGCTTTAATAGTTTTTAGATATTTTTCATCCATACCAAATGTCAATCGTTCTTTATATGGACGTGATAACGTCTTTATCTATCTCCAGCGATGTGATTGGATGATTTGGATGTGATTTATTACAAAAAAAAGGCAATCAAACAAATAATAATAACCTGCAATTGATAAATATATATATATATATATATATATATATATTAGAGATATCTTTCTATATCGCGATAATCTCTAACGTATTTATTCCCGGTATATGTTTATTTATTATGAGTGTTTTAAGTTATAATATAGTTTTATAAGTAGCCTATATTATGTATATTATACCATCAGTATAAAGTTTGTTCATAGTTTTAATAGATATAGGTACTTTAGCTATATTGTATCAATTAATACTCAATACATAATCTTATATTTTTATGGAAATGTTACAAGTTATAACCAAATTATGTATATCTTTAAATAAAACCTTATCTATTTTGTTTATTATGTATTTAAGTATTTAGAATTTATAAATGCAATCTAAAAAGGTTATATCTAAAACTAAAAATTAGCAGTCTAAATAACTATTTATTGAAATTATGTATATCTATAATGAATAATGATACTGGTACTATTTTCAACTATATACAGATTATTATTTTGTAAAAGTTTTTATTCTATTTAATATCAAATTAAACTACCTATAATAACCATCCATCTTTACCAAACTTCTGTAATAATTGGATTATAATGAACATAAATAAATCAATTTGTAAAATCTCAATCAGAACATGTAAAAACCAGACCAGCCAAACAGGATGCAGAAACAAGAAGTTGAGCCTTGATCTCAATTTGCTCATCTCGGTGCAAAATACTAATATATATTATTATTTATGATTCTGTTATTATTAACTTTTTATTCACCCAAATTAGTAAGAATGACAAAAGCCCGTGTAGGTATGACGACTCCGTATTAGCAATCGTTATTTTATAATATATTTGATGTTATGGAAAATACGTTGACGTAATTTTGTATAGGTAATATTTCATTTTAAACACGACCATGAATACAATTATTCTCAATAAAACTACATCATATTAATGATAGAAGGATTGTGTTTGTGTATTAATATTATGTTATTACATTATGCGTATGCATCATAATATGCATGGACGAAGTGTTATTAGTTATTACGTATAAAATTGAAATTATGTTCGGTACCGGAATATATTTTTTCATCGCTAGATTTTCATTGTGTTAACATGAATGTTTCTATATGGACATAAAATGTTGAGGTGATATTATCAATATACCTATATAGATAATTTTTTGGAAGAATAAGTGATTCACTCTTTGCAATACTCAAGTTTAGTTGTATAAACTGACTTATAGAAATATAGTGCTTTAAACAAGAGTTAATCTGTATTTTGATAAACAGGTATCTTATCACAATTGTCTATATGTATTTTTATTTTTTGTTGATTATTCATTGCTGATCTACCATAAATTATTATACCAAATATTATAATATATATATATTATAAGTTTATTAAAAACGTAGCGTAGCTAACCTATTCATTTTTTAGTAATTATATGATAAAAATATTTTGGTTACGGTCTTTGTAGGATTACTATAATAATGCATAATGCGCGATATGATATTATATGTAATATTGTTTTCAAAGAATTTCACTATAATATAATATTTTATTAAGTATTGTGACACTTTTATAACACATATAAATATATTATACAGTAGGTACGTGATTGTACGTCTCTGAAATAAATCTAACAATGCCTATACACGTTTTCATGTAACACATTTTTCTTTCATGTGCCTAAAACGTGTGATACATATTATATTATATTATTGTGTGTTCGAGTATCTGTGAAACTGCCACGGCTGTACTAAAATTTAGCAGTCCGGATCATTTAACAATATTTAATCGAAGGAGAAAAATAGACGTCGTCTCGTCTAAACACGTACACAATGATCCAGTTTATTGCGATCAGGAAGAAAAAATATTTTTCATACATATACATTACAAATATACCTACAAACAGTGTGTTATATGTATCTATATAACGAACAACAGTATAATAATAATATAACATACGTATAACATTCCAACGGGTTGGCGGGTGAAAATGAGAGTTGAACAGACCGCGAAGTTGATTTCATCGTCCAGCTGCTTTTACTTTTAACCTCAGTCGTTTTCATTCCCGATACAAGTAACTAAAAAAAAAAAACACGATGTTATTATATTATTATAAACCGGATAGCTGCAAGACGTTTGACTGATTATTGTACGGGTGTATGCAGCGGGCAATGGGTATTATAGTGGGTACCCACATGGGCTATAGTAGTCCGGTATATACTTGTATTAAACACTGCTTTCAGGTATAGGTACATGTGTTTTATTCGTCGGATCGGAGTCTGCGTGTAGCAACGACAAATATTACCGGATATTATATGAACGGTGTAATGTTTTAATTATGTATCGGAACGTTATTAGACCGGAACTTCTATAATATATGTATAATAAATTAATAATAACGATCAAATATAGGAAAAGACTTTTGTCTGGTGTGGATTAAAATTCACTGGTCCTCGATGTAGTTATAATAATAATTAATAATTAATAAACAATAAGGGGCGATACAACAATAACACCGTTCTAGTGCCATTTAATTATGTATAGACTGGTTATTATACTTACTTTACTTACAGTTGCAATTGCATAACGTACTTGTACAAAAACGTGGTGATATAATAATATTACAACGATCAGTTGATTATTATCTGATTTTATACATTATAAAAGTCATGCAATATTAACAAATTTCTTTAACTTTTTATTTTAAATGATCTATCGATTTGTATACCTAACCTTATAACAGTTATAAGTTATAACAAATAAATCACTTGCGGGTACACAGATTCACGAATAAAAACGCTACAAATAGAAAAATCATGAAAATAATAATAAACAATTCCGCAACTATGACATAATTGAAAAATAATATGTACTTATTATACCTACCTATGTTGTGGGTATATAAAGGTGTTCATTCATTTTTTATGACATTCCCTTATTGTATTATTCTTTAGTTGTTGATCTCATGCGTACATCCTTTTTCATTGAAAATACGTATCAAAATAAATTATGAAATAATTGCTTTGATAATAGTTAATTTGTTAATTATTTAAAGTAAAAAATATAATCTTTCAATTCAATATAATAATTTAAGTAGAATGCAGAAGTAAATGGTTCTGTCAATTGTTATTATAGTACCAACACCAATTACTATAAAAAGTATTTAAATTAATTTAAGTCGTATTCTTTTTTTTACCAATATATAATATAAAAACAACCAGTAGTTAACATTTACCACAAGCATAATCCCCATAAGTAAAATTGCAAGTATAAGAAGAGGAAGTCAAAATTTATGACCTTCTAAATAATTAGTAATTTTAATCTTTAAGATTTATGAAATCATTTTTATTAGCCATTAAAAAAAAATTTATCTCATTAGATAATATAATATCGGTATATATTTTTATTAAAATTTAAGATACTATTATATTACATATTATATAAACAATTTTTACGGAACAGACTTTTTTTTTATAGAGGAAGGGTATAGGTAGATTATTAGCATTATTGATGTTATACAAATAATAAATTTCCTTCATAAGGCCCAAGGCTACTTTTTACTATTTTTATACTACTAAACTATACGTCTACAATAGTCAAGATAATATATTATTATATGCTTAATATCATATTGTATTATATATTTATATATTATTTATATTAAATATAACATCACTTAAGAGTTAAGACATAATTCATAAAATGAATGTTTTAACGAAAATCAAACTATTCAAATTTAATGTAGAAAAAAAAAATCATAAACAAATATTATATGTGATCTATACATTTTTATTATTTTGCAATGACCAAATATTATATAAAAAATTAATTTTTCCAAGAAATCGATAAAAATTTTCTCCGAAAGTCTTAACTTTTTGTTTCTACTTTAAAAATGTTCGCCCCGTGTATATAGGCGCATGCATATGTGTGTTCTAATAATGGAGTTATATAACTACCTACCTATAAACATATATGATAATATAATAATACCTACACGTATGTTTATACTATTATTATTTATTTACGATTCACTTTGCCTGCGAGGGGTCGTTATACCGGCTATGGTGAAAAACGAAAAGTCGCGTCACTCGTCTAATGGCGGTGATATATTATAAATATATTAATATCTATTATTATCATTATAATACGCGTGTACACAATAACATCGTACTTTCTCCAAAGCGGTTGTCAAGGTTTACCGCCCCCGGTAACACGTCGAATTGCTCATCGCGCGTAGTTGTAGGTACCTATCATAATAATACACACACACACACACAAACGCTGACATATCGTATTCATTTCGTCTATTGTTATTGTTATTGCTATTATTATTATTATTATTATCATCATTATTATTTTATGGAGTAAATTAATGCGTTTCATCGGTCGGTTACCGCCGCCGTCCGCCGACGACGTAGGATTTTGTACGCGACCGCAGACATCGTCATTTAGTTTGCGCAATAAACTATTTGAGCAAAATAGATTGTATTTGAATAACACGATTTCGTCGGTCACAGAGTTGTATGATGCGATTGGCCCTACAACGCATATCTGTATGTCTATAACGTGTATAATATAAGAGTATACTATTCATATTATATACAAGGTGATTTACTAAGTGTGCTCACCCATTTTTTCTTTTAATAATTAATTTATTCCGAGTTTTAATCGAAATTTAAAATACGCTTTGTTAAAACTATATTTTGAAATTTTTGAAATTTATTGAAGGAGTATACTATGGTGATGCGAACTTCTGTTTTTAATTGAGATCCTACTTTTTACGGTGTCAATCATTTATAGTGGATCATTTTTAAGGTGAAAATTTTTTCTAATTCAAAATTTAAACGAGTAATATTTCAAAAATCTGATTTTGTATGACTGCAAAATGAAAATAACAAAGGAGTGAATATGCGGTGATTTACCCTGTATATTATAAAATGTGTATCATGTATTTTTGTGATGTGAAATGATACTACTCAACAAACTACAAAGCATGTGTAATTCATCCCAGGGCGGTACTTGGAGGTGTATAAATATCTAGATATCATAATATATGTATTATGATATCGTTACACATTATGACATCATTATTATTGTTTTAGTTTCTATAATAAGTGGAGCAATGAACAATTAATATGAATGTATTGGTTTTATAATGTTCTAACAATTATCAATGTGTAATTTTTATTCAAAAGGAGACAAAATATTTTGTAAATCACCTCATGTCTATAAATAATTGATGAGGATATACATTGAACTGGCCCATTATAACCAATATCAAATTAATTAACTATATTCACGATTTTAAATAACATTAAAGATTTAGATATAACTATAAACATAGACCTCATGATCTTTTTTTTGATAACCTTATTGAATCTATATGTGCGCTAGTGTTCAAGAACTTAAACTTTATTAAACGAACATGCGGTTTTATATTTTTATGTTTTTTATTCAAAAGAATATTAATTGCAAAAATATGAAACATTCCATTAATACTTATATTATAATTTTGTATACACGATGTAATTATTACAATATTTGGACTAATTGTAAGCTATTTATACCACAAACCTATTTTTTAACCGCTTTACGATATATTGGTATTGACTAGTTATAAATGAATAAGAATAATATAATATGTCATAAAGGTTATAATATTATAATAAATACTTATTACAAAATGTTTTCGACAAAAATTAGTTCGATTTACTGTATCGTATTAGATATATATAACAATGATAAAACAATAAATTACCAAATAGTACCTACCTACTTACTTAATATATACAAATAATAAAATATCCTTAAAATAAAAGATGATGATGTGCCCTGCTCAAAATAGTTTGTACCATATATGCAATGATTTAGGTATCATCATTGAACTTGAAATAAATTAACATAATGTGCATTTCAGTGACCTACTTAATGACGAATTAAACTAGGAACCTACTATACAGCAGATCTACTTAATCGTTTTTTATTATAATAATTTTTGTAATCATTAATAAACATTATACATCACAGATGCTTATAAATTTGTATACACGATTTTTAAAAATTAACTATTAAGTTATAAAGTTATATTGAGTCTATCACATCATTATAGTTCCAATGGAAAAACAAAACCTTTAAAAATGAATAGTGATTAATGCAATTATATATATTCGGTAAATTAGCTTATACTCATTACCTAACGCTTACATATTATTATGTTAAGTAGCTGAATAAATTAATAATAGGTATACTTAGTTAGTTTATATTAGTATACGATTATTGTTATTATCATCGTCCATCGAAAACGATTAGATAGTTATGAAATTATTTTAAGTATCATAATCATTATACTTGTAGACAATCCAAGAGCGTGTGGTATAGTGTGCCCGTCATTAACTTGCGTTAAATTTAAGTCGACTTTCGTATTTCTTCTTAAACTTAAATAACAAACGAAAATCATACATCAATATAAATTAAATATAACTGCATTAGAGTTTGGTAATTCGTATTGAATAAATATATTTCGGGTTTGAGTGTTCTAAAAAAATAAAATATGTCAAAATTAAAATTATAAAAAGCTAGTGGTCTATGAAGCCAATGTTATATTTCGATCAATAGAAAAAAATAATAAGTTGATCTTTAGTTTATCTTCACTGAAAATACAATATATATAAATTGGTTAAAATATACTTTTATTTCCATGTTTTATTGTTATTTATTATATTTTAATACTAAAATCAAATATATATAATATATACCTATACATAGCAAATGTAATATCATTTGAGCACGTACATTTTTGTATAGGGCGTAATTACCTATGAATAATAATAATTAATTAATCTATAATTATTAGTTCTTATAAATAATAATCCTTATAATATGTTCCAAAATATAAAACTTTGGTAAATATTATATATTATAATCATACTTCAGTTTCTCGTTTAAAATACCTTCAGTATAATAACACAAGACAATGACTTAATGATGGAAGTGTAAACTATAGGATACAAATAAGAAATAGGTGTTATTGATTATGAATTATGATATTATGTTCTAGGAGAAAATATTATGTTTGGTTCAAGAATCTTATAAAAAAAGGCTGAACATGACTGATACCGCCACGAGTTTGATACTGGTCTGGACATGATGACTGCCGAGAAGGCGAGAAAGACTTTAAAAATAAGACTGTATGGTGTTCGAAAGAGAAATTATAAGAATTTATGCAGCATGTATCGACTCCGACACTGGAGAATGGAGAAAACGTCACAATATTGAGCTGAAGAACAGAACTTGTTTTAATGACCATAACAAAATAAATTTCGAAAGAAGACTATCGTGGATCATACTTACGCTATTTGAGAAAAAAAGACTTATTGAAAAACACTAGATTATTAATAATGATCCGATTGGAAAAAAACTCCTAGGTAGGCCACACATAAAGTGTGAAAATTTAGTAAAGAAGTCAAAGCAATAGAATCAAACACACACATACAATAGAGAGTATGAATATTGAGAAGAATGATGGAAAAATGTTGGGCTGGTATTGAAGGTCGAACCATAAAAAGAGTAAAGACACAATAAGAAACAGAAGAAAAAGATAATTATATTATATAAATAAATAAAAATGCTTGAAATATAAGTTCTCTAAATAAAAATGTCGTTAAAGCGCTTGATATTAAAGTATTAGAATATTTTGCATATATTTTAATATATATATGTTTACCTAAAACATTTTAGAAAAATATTTTTTTTTTATCCGACACTCGATCATATAAAAAAAAAATGTTTGTTGTAGTTATTAACAAGAATCTTTGTTATCAGTGTTATTACTTTTCAAAACATACCTTCGAAATATTCCTTTCTGGTTGCAGTATCTGAACTGAAAAATTTAAACTATTCAAAATGTATTTAACATCTCACAAACCTAGGTACATTATAATTGGTATCATTATCTTACTTTTAAGGGTTAATATTGTGTTTATCTTTCAAATAGTATTTTATATTTATTTTGCATCGCACGTCATTTACACTGCAATTAACATACTCTTATTGTCATGTATGAGCTTTTCAGCGCAGTTTCTAAACTCTAGAGAAATCGCGCCTTCGCCTCTATAGTTCCAATTATTTTTAATAAAGGCACCACACTTGTTGTGGCCATCGAGTGTTTCACATTCAATCGACCAAAACCTATATGCACGACAATGATCGGATAGGAGTGTTCAAATTAGTAAAAGATAACCTATATATACAAGTGCAACGCGTAGTATATAGAGAAATAGAGATAGAGTGAAAAATATAGAGACAAAGATTACACCTACCCACCTGTATGAGTATATACTCGCTCGTGTAGCTATATATTCAACGCTCATTGTACACATATACACTGTAAATAAAATAAGAGAAAGTGAAAACTCGCACAACACGTTCTCTCTAGCGGGCTGTACCTACCTCGTTGTAAGCAGCTCTCCGCATGTCATCGGATTCGTATAATATATATATATATATACTTTTATTATTATTATTATTTTTTTTTTTTTGTTATTATTGTCGAGGGTAAGAGGAGCGCTCGCGCTCGACCGGTCTTCGCAACGCGTGCTTGCGTGCCGCCGACGTTGCCTCCTGGGTCGTGGCGCCCACTCGACGGCGCGGCGGTGGATTTCGTGCGCGGTCGAGATATGCGCGCGATATTACGGGAAAAATAAATTACCACACAAATCGTCTCTGGACGACGCGACGACCAACACTTATATTCGTGCACGTCCGAAAACCGAATAGCATTTTATAGGTTGGTGGGTAGGTAGAGGTAGGTATATTATAATAATATATAATATACGTTTAATGTACGACGGAGGGCGGCCGGTGATGTGGTGACTGGCGGGTTGTGTTTTTGTATAATTCTCTGTATCAAACGTGCACACGCCGCCATTATATTGTTATATATATACATATATATATGTATGTATATTGTACTTCTTCGCTATAAGCATATACATACATAATATAATAATAATAATAATAATAATAGTAATATATATATATATTATTTATATATTGTGAGATTAGCATATAATGCCCGCGAGGCAACCCAAAATCGATTCGTCTGCCCCGTAATAACACACTTGGCTAACTCTCGTTTTCAACAGATCGTGCAAGACGTGTAGTATAAAATATAATATATTGTAATATAAGATATATTGAACAGGTGTATTGACGTATTGTCATGTATATACCTGTACATATAGTCATTATTTTCGTATACGCTTCACAAAAAAGTCTAAACACCGAGTGAACGATAGTACACGTTTAGTCGATAATATTATAGGTTTAACTTCACTATAATGAATTATAAAATATGTTTAATCGAAAAACACGACTACATTATATATTATAGTGATCATGCGCGGATCCAGAATATATTCACGGGGGGGGGGGGCAATCCTTATACCTTACCAATACTTTATAGAGATGCTTTCAAATAATTCAAAAACAACGGACCCCCTAAAATATATCATGTTGCTTGACGAATATTATACTAAAACAGCTATATAAATCATGGAATACTGGATCGATTTATTATTATTTTATACTGATTGGATTCTGTTTTAGACTTTTAGTATACTTTTACTTTTTAGAGTTGGTGGTTAAGTGATTTTATTTTCGTTTATTATATACTTTATGATAAAGGTAACAAAAAAATTGAGAAAATAATTTTTGGATCATTTGGTTATCATTACAACATTTTTTGAGTCTAGCAACTAGCAATAAACTTTTTTTTTATCTTATTTAAAGAAACTTTAATTTATAAGCTACTCCGCATCTGTACAATAATTATTTTACCTACCCGATTTCTACCAATGATAATCTTACAATAAATTGAGTCTAGTTGATTTATTAGTCATTTATATTTTATGTATATCTAGTCTATTAGCTATTTTACACCGACCAATCTTAACTGCGCCGCGAGCTATACTTGCAGACTGTTTGCTTCCTAGAAATTGATTTTTACGTAGTGATATTATCGTTGTTTCTCCAGGGTATATACGCATCGCAAGACACTTCAGTCATATTTTTATCTCATGATCTCAATATATTAAATATGATATAACACTCAAAAAGTCGTCGATAATATCGGAAAGAAATTTTTGCCGAAATGTCTAATCCTAAATTATCATTTATGTTTCCTAACTGTTTATTTTATTGGTATGGATAAAAAACAAACGTTTTTTTACATTAGTTTTTAATTACTTTTGATAAATGGATATAGGTAAATATTATACACCCGTACCTCTACGGCTCAACTACTTTTTACAAGGTATAGCTATACCTAGGTACGCCATGTACAGCAGTTTTAGTAAAATACTAAATGGAATAACCAATGTATATACACTTTAAAACACATGTTCTTACGTGATTTGCAAAAACAAACGATACAATATTAATTTTTGAATAATATTTAACCAGCATAACATAATTATTATTAATTAGGTTATCATTTTATTTAACATCTTGGAGGTTACTAAGCCGGTATAGTTATATTCTGCATGATAATTAAGCAGAATTTTATAATTCATATTATTATATCAAAATATTTTTAACAGTTTAAATGTGTGTTCAGTTTGTTGTACCTGTTCTGTAATTTTATATATTATACCATAATACATTAATAACTATAGTCTATAAACCATTTTAAATTTTAATCAATTAAAACAAATTAGTCATCATGAGCCATGGTAGTAATTAAAAACTAAACTATATTTTGAAGCTGCATTATTCCAACTCAACAATTAATTTATTAATTAATACCAACTAGATACTTGATGTTATAATATTTTTAATTGTTATTAAAATATATTATGTGGACTGTAAACGCTGATATAGACACTAATGGAATTAAATACAAATTGTAATCAATGCTTAAAATTTATATTTTATAATCGATTTATAAATAATTTCAATAACATACAAATACATTATCCATACCTATATAAACATACACACATTAGATTCTAATTATTGTAAATTATTGCCATGATATATTTATATTAAGTAGGTATCTATATATTAGATTAAACACTGCAGTTGAGAGGCGTATGAGATTAAAACTATTTTGGTACCTATACTTCCCTCTTTACTCATATTTATCAAGGTTTCATTTAGACTTTCACTTTTATAACTCAAACATTTTTCAATGTAACCCTAAGTATGTAAATATTTTCTTAAAATTAACAAACATGATTTTTAAATCCAAACTATAATATAGTGTTAATCAAGCCGGTTCGGAAATAAAACTATTTTTTTTTCTATTTTAAAAAAAAACTGAAACTTGTTGAATAACTCTATTAATAAATATAATAATATGTAGGTATAATCAATGTATTGTTAAAGTTAGTTGCCCGACACTTAGGAGCAATCTGACAGCAAGACATAGGCCCAGCGGCGGCGGATTAACCCGACCGAAAGCCCCAAAAACCCGTAGAAAGCGTACGTTAACCCCGATAATCCGAGTGCCGTTTCTCTGCGGGCCGTGGCGGTTACTTTCGGTGACGCGGGCGAAAGTCGATTGATCATAAACTACCTACAATGCGCGCGAATGTTTATGTGTAAGTATGTGTGTATATGTACAATATATACAAATGTCTAAATGGTTCTTTATGTGAATAAAAACACCACAAAAACGTTAATTATTAATTATTATGATATAAAATATATTATTGTACACACAGTAAAACCAAAACTGAGAATAGTTTTTTTTGTTCATATTAAATATAAATAATGTGAGGATCATAGTAAGTCATCAGTGCGTTCTAGTAAGATTTTAAGAAACATGTCAATCTTTAGTATATTGTTATAGAATTAGAATTTTTTGGCAAAAAAACTTTAAAAAAAAAATGTTCAAGATCCAATTAAAGATATTTTTTTTATATTAAATTGGGAGTTTGGTTGTGTGTTAAAAAAAATTACCCCCATATATTTTGACAAACGGTTTTTTAACATATTAGTGTAACTCCGTAAAAATTATAATTAGTAATCGAGAAATATTTATTGGTTATATAATTATATCTAGATAATATAAACGTAATATGATTTAAATGTGTTCATTTCGGAGAGTTTATTGACATGAGTACATGACCATTGACCATTGATCACGTATGAGATACACCTTATGTCCTTATACTCGCATATCGTATAAAATATTTTGAACACGATATAGTATAATAAACCATAAAGTCCAATTTTATTAAACATTTATCTGATATGACCACCATACATCAAATTGGCCAATTCAAAATTATTTTTAATTTTTTATTCAATTTTATACCTCTATAATTTAAAATTAAAAATTAAATTAACCAATTAATATTCTAACATAATCTTACTTTGCTAAAACGCTATAGTGAAGTAGCTGCTATAAGTGTAGATTCGATATTACGAGTTCATGGTAGTTTCATTTATTTTATGCTTTTTCTAATTCAACACTTGACTTTTGTGATGAAAAATAATCTTCAACTACGTGTAACGTGAATTTTTATATTATATTCTTTGAATCTACAAAACAAAATAATCAAAATATACTTACATTTTTTTTTGTCTGATTGCCTCAATTTCATATTTTGTACTCTTCAATAATGTACCTACAGGCTGTTTATGCTTTTACAATTTACGCTATAATATGCTCAAGTACTTTTAGTAATTTCATTATTTCATTGTTTTCTATAATTTAGATAATAAAATAGAGTGAGTTAGCGGGTAGGTAACATAAATAATATGCTTTCTAGATCAATGTTATTAATTTGGAAAAAATACAGTGTTCTTTCCATTTTCTATCGAATTAAATATAGGTAAAATATACATGTATATATGTACTAATCAGAACGTGACGTAGATACATTATCATTTAAATTACAATTTTTTTTGGTAAATGATATGCAATAAAAATCTTGAATAAACTGATAAATTTCAATTGCGAATTACGTGACATACTGACATAGCAGTAAGTAGGTTGTTGGTATACGTACAATAATACTTGTCTGCAAAGTTGATTTGAATAACTTCTATAATAATACATTTAAGAAATATGTTAATATTAAAAAAAAAACTCCATACAAAATATATGCACATTACGAAAATTTAAACGATTATTGTTTAATGCAAATTAGAGTAGGTACACTTTCTTAATAGACACTCCAGTGTTTATAATATTATTATGGTGGATATCGGGCTAGCCCATTTTTTTGAAATTAAATCAATATTACGTATTATATAATATGCGTATGTCTAATTAATTTCACCCGATTCGGAGTATATATTATAATAAATTTACATCAAACAGCTTAATACGTAGCTGGTATTGTATAGTTAGTTTCGTCGTGTATGAGAGAATCGAATTAAATGGAAACGCGATCGTTGAGCAATCGTCTGTTGTAGGTCGCGTCAAAAGTTCTCGCGGGGATGTGCGATTTCGCTCATCATCTTCCTGTCAAGGTCGGAGGCCATTTGTTATTCTTTATCGCGTCAAACGGTGACGACGATGCTCATCTGCGGCCTTACACATATTACAGTATAATAATAATATATATATATATAGTGTGTAATGAAAAGTGAAAAAAAATCCACAGCGATAAATAATAATAATTTCATACATTAACATTTTATGCCTTCCTTCCTTTCTTTCGTTCTTATTCTTTCTTCATTTCTCTCATTTTCGAAACATCGCCGTACAGCTCCCGTGCGTTATTTTTTTACATTATAGGTAAGTACGTGTAGGTAGGTACCTACCAAATATTGTGTTGATGAATTCCTACGAGACCGTACGTATGGATACAAAACACCATATCAAGTCGAGACTAGAATTTCTACAATAGTGTTTTAGCTATCACAATACACGGGCGTATACTACTTATATATAATATATATATATATATATATATTTAAACATATTATGAGACATTATGCATATTATAACAGCATTATTATAATATATTGGACAACCGTCATAATCGTTGTGGCCCATACCACGTGGGCGCAACCTACCGATATATTGTCGACGCCGCTATATATTATAATGTTATTGTACCGCAGCTACTATTATATGAACGTACCTACTACCTTCTCACTGCTATTGTGTATGAGATAACTTAAAAGAATAAAATATATCTTTTTGTGGGCAACACGTGTATTATATTTATGCATATATAGATTATAGATAGATATACAGGCATTAAGGTGTATGGGTAATGAGCGACGACGTGTTTATGCCAACAGCAGTAGGTACCATACCTATATATATATATATATTTTGCATAATAATAATAATGATAATCCTGTTTTTTTAACACCGTACACTTCTTACATACGCGGTTATCTAATAGAATTTTTTTTCAATCTCAACTAAAAACCACCAAACGTGTTATGAAAACTTGATTAATTCGCACTTTTTTACGATATTCACGAGACAAATACCCTAACGCACATAATATACATGTATATGGTAGTGAGTTGAATATCGCCCAAAAATAATTCTATTGTCCAAGGTTAAAAACACGTTTTTATCCATGATATTTACTGCATAATATATATATTTAGTACTTGTGATATTTAATTTAAGTATTTTATTTGAAATTGTAGTGAAATGTAGGTAATTGAGTACAACACAGCACGTCCATAATTAGTAAAAAATATGATTATTATTATCAATTTGAATATTAAACATACCTAGTTATAACTATAGATATCAATAAATCGTATAAGCTAAATTATAAATGAATGTGAAAGTATCTCTATGGTAAGCAGTAAGCTTTATGGTAGTAAACGAAAGTAGATAAAATTGGTAAAAATATAAAGAAAATTGTGGGTGAAAGTAAAATAAAAAACACAAATTTGGATATAGTCTGCAATATATGAAACAGTTAGCAAATCTATATTATGCTTGTGTAACAATAAGTATAAATGTAAAATGTATAATACATATTCTAGTTTTATGAATATGTAAATAAATCAGCAAATCGCCAATAGATCAAACTTTATGTTGGTTTTAACATTTTATATTTTAAATGGTTTAAAATACTGCTTATAATTTTCATATATTATCTATAAGTATGACTAAGTTAATTTGGACTCTCTAATATTTTTCTGTAATCAATGCGCATGATAATAATTGGACAACTTCTATGTTCATGTATATTTTACATGGTACTTGATGACGAAGACTATCTATCGAAAAATATTACCTTCGCCCTTTAACCGTCGTTCAAATGCGAAAGTGCATTTTATAATTGCTCAACAACATACAAAGCTATGTTACAGCATATTGCAACAAATCACAAGATTGTTTTTTTCTTATACAACAACGTGCAGTTAAATGACCCTGAATGGCTGAGTGGTATTTTCATGACGCATTCAAAACCTTTTCTGAAAATTTAACAAATATTTTAATCTGTAACGATTTCATCTCTTAACCTTAACATTTAATTGCAAGACACATGAAATAACCTATATACCTACCTAAAGTGCTCGTGTTTCATTATTTATTTTTTGCATTTCAATAGATAGTTCTAATTGTAAATTATAATATACTTCCTTATTTTTTTATTTCAATTATATTAATTTAAAATAATACCCAATACAGATTTTTAATTTATGTAATATACTAATATGTTAGTTTATTTTTAAAACGCACCTATAAGTTATAACCTATACCTATAGAATTTCTATAATCTCTACGTTTTCAATTTGCATGTATCAAAATTAGTTTTAAAGTATTTAAAATAAATTTATTTTGCTAATGACATTACATACTTAAACTTAATAGTTAATATCATATTATTCTCTTCTCAACTCTGTATCAACTAGACTACCTACTAGAGTATTATTATATTCATAGGTTGTACGTAGATAACTAAAATACCTTTAAATAATAATATTATTGATATATATATTTAAATATAAACACGTGTTTATCGTTTGACATAAATTTTACAATTAACATTATATTAAATATAATGACTTGTAAACAATGTTAAACAAATATTTCATTTTACTTATTAATTATTTTATTTTTATTTTAGTTAGTAAATAAATTATTGTAAGTACATTGACTTAATGTTCATTGACCATTGGCTAATGCCTATATAGTTTAATAGTTATATAGATATCTACAAGCACCTACCTGTCCTATCTACTACCTTCATTAATTAAAAAAATAGTATAAATATTAAATCATTGATAATGCGTTTGAAAATTTAAGTTGTAAAATCATATCAGGGAAAATAAATCAATTGTTTAAGAACTATATTTTAGATTCCGAACGGAGTGAAAATATATTGATTTTACAATGATGTGTGTTTTTTTTTTTTTTGTGTGTCAGTCATTACGTTTTGGAGTAGTAATAGTGCTTTATTTTTTACTTCAGCCCCTCTTTGAAAAGGAAATTTAATCTAGTTGGTACACACTAGACTAGTTGGGGTCAAAAGTAAAAAATGTTCAGTAGTTTTCAAAAACGTCAGGAAAAACCCTGAAAAAGTAACGGAAAAAACGGGAATTTTTACGCATAACCACTATTCTGTAACTCAAAAAAGAATCATTATAAATACTTAAAATTTTCACAAAATATTTATATTAGCGTTATCTATTTACGATTAAATTTTCAAAATATTTAGAATTTTTTTAAACTTGTTATAACTTTAAACCATTGAAATTTTCGATTTTTTTAAATTTTTTTTCTTTCAAATGCCAATAAAAAAATTTTTTTAATTTAATACAAGGTTTATTATATGTTATTTTTATTGTAGTAAAAAAAAATCAAAAATCGTAAGTCACAATTTTTGTTTATAAGCATTAAAAGTTCACATGTTTAAGAAATATGTCAAAATCACAAAAATTGCAAGGAATTTTGAAGTTTAAAATTAAATTAAATTTTTTGTAATTCATACAAGTATCTAAGGTTAAAAAAACCCCAACACAAATTTCTCCATAACTTTTTCTTCAAATAACTGTACAAAAAAAACTCCGGCGTTAATTTAGAAAAAATTTTATGAACGTATATGAAATTAAATTTTTTACGAAATCGAGTAAAATAACGATATATTACGATTTAAATATAGCCATATAGGTAATAATATAATATATCCTACTAATTATCATTGACTAACAAATCATTTCCGTTCAGAATCGTTTTTCGTATATACAATGATACCAGTCGTTGCATTCAAATTTAATACATCCATTATAGTAACCTACTCTCCATCTCTACTATACAGCAGAGCGATACCCACTTGCTCGCCTTTTTTATTTTTGAATGCTATTGATGATCTGTATAAAATATTAAATTTTTAGGTTTTAAGGTATTTATTTTGAGAGAATACAAATATTAATTTTTGTAACTTTTCACGTATTTATTAATGTCGATAATAATTAATATTCTATAATTATTATAAAACAATTTTATTCGTAATTTTTAGATGGATGCTTTATTTCAATTTTTTTTACCACACCCTTGCTTAATACGTGTGTATATCATAATTATTATATTATATATATTTTGTATCTATTCCTGCATGACTCGTATTCGCGGTAGTATACGTAATACATAATACATATATATATATATTACTTATATATTACTATAGTAGTTATTGGCTTATATTATTATTAGTTGATACTGGATAAAAGGGCATACGTCTACCAGGAAACAATATTACCTATAAGTTATAACTCATTATATTTATTGTCATGTATGGTGTACACATGTTTGTATTAATTGATAGAGGCAATATTATAAAATCTATACCTATACTACTGGTTTCGCCCATCACATATATTAGTGAGCAACTTATATAAAGTAGCTTAGTAACTGAAATAATATAAAAATACAATTAAATAAAAAATAAAAACCATAATAAGTTATAAGCACATAAAAACATTAGTAAATGGCTGACTTATTATTAAATCAAACAATTTTAAATAATAAAAAGAATATCTGAGATACGCTTGATATGCTATATAAAATATATTGTACCTAACTTTATTATTCCATATGTAGTGTGTACTGTATACATACATATTTAAAAAAATACTAAAAATGTACAAGAATAAGATACGTATATGCCAATATATTAGGTAAGTACATCGTAAACATTCTTAAAGTACAATGGTCGGTATCATAAAATTGGTTAATTTTTGGCTTACAAAATCATTACGTTTGAATAATGTTTTTTCTGATGTCGTAAGAGCTCATAACATGTTTGGAGGGCACTATAGTCTATATACTAAATATTATGTATGTAATGTATATAGGTACTGTTTTATGTAAATTATTTATAACTATAAAAGTGTATAAGTTATATATCTTATATTATGAACATGAATTAAATCTAAAAAGCAGTAATAACCGTAAATGCGCTAAGATGACGTTGAATACAAAATTATTAACGATTTAAATCGAAAAATGCCCCAAATATACCATACGCGTAGCTGTTAATCGAAACCTACTACAATTATTATAGTGGATTATGATAAAGTATGATAAAGCGTGTGATAAATTAACAAAAAAAATTAATTTATAATTTCTAAACATTTTTTTAATTATTATAATTTTTTTTAATTGATTGTTCTACAAATTTGAAGTGATACATTTTTCTCGTACGTATTTGAATCATCATAAATATTATTAGTAGGTACCTATATTATAGTACTTACCTTACAAATTACGATGAATGTTTTCAGCACTGTCTTCACCACTAGCCTTCTTTGCTTAGTGCATGTACTGTTCCAGCACCATTTGGACACTGTTGAATAAATACTTTGTTCCAATACCTAAAATGAGACGCAATGAGTGTTGACGTAAACACTCGCTTTAGGTGCCCTCTGATCATAATAGATATACTATATCTGCTCTGTAGAGCGGTTTTTCAACGTTTCCACAGATATGATGGAAAGTGCTGTGATTTTGGTGGAGGCTAAAGAATCATTCAATCATAATATAGAGTATTCTATAAGTTGGTAGCAGAGGACATCTTATCAGTTAAAGAGAATGAAGAGCATGCTAGAAAACTTATGGAAAGACGCTTAGATGAAGCTGGAAACTATCGCTATAATGATGCTATTGGAGATGCCGCCCTCCAAGTCTCTTCATTCCTTCTCCTATGGTACCATGGGTGAGACGACGATAACGGCAGATCCACTTTTCTTTTATTATGTAAGGGACTCAACCCATCTTGACTTTATTAAATCATAAACCCATACATATACATAATATATGATAATAGATGTAGGCTTTGACTACCACCGGATGTATTGTTATGATTTTGTATAATTTCCCTGTTATTATTGTGCAGTAAACGATTTAACTGAAGCGGAAAGAATATCATCGTAGTTTCCAACTCAATTGTGATACTACAAAAAAGTATATCAACATAATATTATAGTATAACTTATTTATACATGTCATACGTGGCTTATATATACTTACCAACAAAAATGATATACTTATTATTTTATATATTAATGTCCAAACGTGATATACTGGTATCCTTTTAGGATATCGAGTACTCAAACTTTATGTGGATTTTGAATGCTGAACAGGTAAAATTGTTCGACCGTACATCGCTGAAAGTTTTGCAATATACATACCTACTATTGGCACTTTAGTTATTTATTACCTACTTATTAATAATAAGTTATTATTTAATCTGGATAATAATGCGTTATAACTTAAGTTAAATTTTTTAAGAAATTTTATGCCTCAATATATTTTTTATTTTAGATACAACGAATGAAATTGATCTATAGGACAATTTTATATGACCAGCGCCCTTTTGTACATAGTAAGCTTTGATCGTTAGATAGTACCTATCCAGAGTTCTGTTTTATAAAATATATTTTATTTTGAATATTGACTAATACAATACAACTTTAATTTAGAATCAAAACATTAAATATTAGGTATGCTATATCTTATAGTAGATATTAAGTTATATGTATTATTATGTATCATATGTGTTATATGTACATATTCTAATTTTTTGCAATTACCTTTATTATACTAAAATTTCACCAGATATACAAATCGTATGTTTGTCGCTTCGTTAGTTACAGTACCTACTATTGTGATTGAGTTTACCATACATACTTGCATTATAGACTATAGGAGGTATTGAAAGTATTAAAAAATAACAGAGTTAAATATGTGTAAGATATAACTTATATATTAAGTATGTTTAAAAACCTATCTGTTATAAGGGGAAATAAAGCATTAAATTATTGTGTTTACCATATTTTAAGGCTTTAATTTTATTAGGCATTTTTATGGTTTTATTTTTTTTTTTAATATTGATCGAAATTATAGGAACCAATGTAGTTTTATTAAAGTTTCACAGTAAGTATATACGTTTTTAAACTGGTAGTGCTTTTATTTTATCATTTTAACGGCCATATTTTAAGTCCCAATGCCTGAACTTTGAAAAAAATAGCTTACACGAAAAGTACACGAAAATACACCCGTTACAAATCATACATATCATATAATTATATTTTACTACAGCTCATCACCGGTCGTTTATTAAATAGGTATTCGTATATCGCGTCACTTGTAGCAGCATCAGCAGCAGCAGTAGCAGCAGCCCACCTCACATCGCGAGGCAGGCGCCTCCGCGCGATGGTATACCTAATAACAACATAATATTATACAGTGGTCAAGGCGTCGTCATCGTCGTGGTGAAAGTGCGCGCGTGCTGGTGGCGCATGCGCGCCCGAGACGGCGTGCGAAACGTGTGCGGCGTATTCGCGGGAACGGTTGTGGCGGGGGAGGCGAAAAAGACCTCCCGTCAGCAGGAAAATCGGGCACCGAGCTGCTTCCCCACCAGCCAACGAGCCCGTGTATTTATTATTATGGTGTTTACGTCGCGTGGAGCGTATAATATCGTGACGCCGCCGCGGAGACGATAGGGGAAACGGCGAACAGATCGTGACGGGACCTAGGATATCTACCTATACACCGGCAGTGTTGGTCTGCGTTGCTCATTACACGAACCCACACGCAGTAGCGATGACGGGAAAAGCTGCTCTGGCCGTCGTGCTCCTGATGTGCCTGTCACAGGCCATTGACAACTGTAAGTATATAATATGCACATAAATATGTATACATATTTTGTTATAAATATATTATAAGACGACGACGACTGACGATTCTATATTATGGCAATGATAATAAATTATAATGAGATACTGCTTACCTATATAATATACACAATATTGTATGATATTCGATTTTTTGCGATCGCAGTCCGCAGAGTCCTTCAGTCATCAACGAATTACCTATACTATTCGCCACTGTAATATAATTGATATTTACCTACTACAATATAATAGACAATAGTATATACCTATTAAATGTAGTATATAGGTTCACACTCCAGACATGTTCAAAAATCTCTGTTCTTTATTTCCCGGCGGTCATAGCGTCGTCATTCTTTCGTAGAACATTTTTCCAAGTACAAGACACACATTTTTAGTACTTTCTGACGTATAGAGTATAGGAAGATCGTGCGTGCACATTTTGCAAAGGGATTATCTAAAAACTGCTGTCGTTAGACAGCGTGTGTATTATGTAATATTATATTATACGTATTATAATTGTTTTCGATTCATAACGAACAAAATCACGAGATAGCCTGATAGTTATAATTATGTGATGATAAATTTTAAATTTTACATATCAGTAAAGTGGTTCAAAAAGAAAGCAATTCGTGAGTGAAATAAAAGTAGCAGAGTTCGTTGCTCTCGATAGTTTGTTGCACAACTACGATTTATAGGTACACCTGCATTATTATCAAATATACACGCAAGCAGGCATTGAAGAGTTATTTAAACTATTTTGACATTATTATCGTGTATACATCATTGATAAAAAGCTTTTTTGTACGATCCGTTTTTATAATTGTTTATCTATTTTTACAAAATAAATATTGAATTCTATACATTCCATATTAATTTAAAATATTATGGTTGCCTATGTGCTCTGTACTTGATTGTCACGTTTTCTTGAATTATGTCATAAACTCATAAGTAGTCGTGATCACTTAAATTCTCGGAACGACTAGATATTGTAAACAGATTCGCATCATAATTTCATTTTTTTTCTTTTTTGAACGCATTGAATTAATTGAACATGAACGCTCTTCTCATATAAAAGTGTAATCAGAAATAAATTTTTATAGATATTAATTATAAATAATTTCTCCATTGATATCGTTTGCAATTAATGTATATGGGAGACAATTGGGAGTCATTGCAAACCTGTCACATTTTTCTGTGTCGTCGTTCGAGAAAGTGGTCTAATTTGAAATATATCAATTTGATTTATTTATGTACCGAACACTAGATAATATATGATATTTTATATTTGAATATACTATAGCACGTATATTTGAGAATATACACATATTTCACATATTTGAGTGGGTCTATCTAGGAGTATGATTTGTATATGACGTGCGATTCGACCGATTATTTTCTCTTTTCGTCATCACTCGAACCAAGAAATATACACCTGTGTAATATCAACGATTTCCAACGCCTTTTACTCGCGCGTTGCCTGAACAATGGGCACCACGGCCATACTACGTGACTTGGCCGCTATACGTTCAATGAGCCCAACCTGCAGACTCTACATATAGAACTGTACTATTATATTATTATTGTGTTTTGTTCTGAGAAATATAATGACACTCTTGTATATAAAACAGCTGAAATACAGAATATAATATAATATGACAAACACACCCACACACGATACATGTGATTATTAATACATACGCAAACTATACACGTACCTACCTTATATAGTATATTGTAAAGTATTGGTATTATAATTGACGATTTGTCAGTACTATGTATGTATATGATATAAAGTAGAATTTATTATAGTGTTATCTATTCACCGCATGTTATTGGCACTGACGCCAACGGCCAACCTTGATCAGTCAACTCAAAGTCTTGATCAATTGTTTTCTTATTTCTTGTTAGTCTTTTTGACTTCAGACAACGTGTATAGAAATGTCTTTATACAGCTATACGTCTATACTCTATACATGAACGGCTGAACACAGATCTTCGTTCTAAAATTCGATAATAGGTAAATGCTGACCCGATTAGCCGTGCGCATCACTGTGTTATCCATATGAGGGAAACCTGTGAAAATTATAAATAGATAATATATTAATATGTCTTATTATTATATCGGATTAAAATAAGATACTTAGGACATTTTAGTACGTCAATCAATCAATTCATTCTTGACTCTTGTTTATACTGAAATCATAACGTTAACACTGCAGTGAATAAACCTGGATCACCTGGAATTTTGAGTAGGGAGGCCTTTTAAAATTGTAATATTTTAATTTATTTAAATAGGGAGACATATATTAAATACAACTTAAACTTTTTTGAAAAACAATACAATAAAAAAATTGAATTTCGTTTTATGCAGGCAATGGGTTTATGACACCAAGAGAAAAACGTCAAGCTGACGAAGGCGATGAACAATCAGTAGATGAACTGTGTAAAAACCGACCAGCTGATGAGTACTTTCGTTTAACCATCGAAGGTGACTGTAGAGACGTCGTAAGGTAAATATTTAAACTTATGAATAAAATACGTATAAATACATCAAATTCGTGTCTAATAAATAATAATATTATTTATAAACTAATAAATTGTAATAGATAGACGTGTCAATCACTTATAACTTTATACGTAATGTTGAAAACATTGAATAATAATTATTCATTCCGTTACATCATCGTATAGCTACAGCCATACCCAGTGAACGTAAGCTTTACCATGACGTCGTTTTTACAATTGATTAACCTCAAAATAGCGACAAATAAACTATTAGATTTTTGAAAATGTCTTTTAGTTTAAACAGCATATACGTTTTGCTTTAATTTAATGCAAGTCATTATTTAGTGAAATACATATATATATATTATACAATAATGATAAAAAACAAACAGTAATGCAAAGGTATTAAAAATTCCAACAAATATAATAAATACACTAATAAATAATATATACCCACAATATAATTAATTATATACGAATTTAAATCAATTATACTTAGTTTTGCTATCACAAAATATTTTTTCTTCAACATTTGAGTACATTTTATCAAAACATAACTATATACCTAACTATAAATATTCTATAGTATAATTCTTACTAAAATCAAACAATTAATAGTTTTGTTAGAATTTTTTTTTTTTGGTAAATTCTACAAAACATTAATTGTACGTTACACGTAGGCCGATTCAGTGCATGTCCGAAAACTTTGTATTTTTTTTATTCGTATGATTGATGCCCACAATAGGTGCGACCAAGCAGGCGAGAACGGCATTACCCGTCTCGCGGGCGTCCGATGCCCTCAAGGATTAGCTTTTGACATTGATCGTCAGACTTGTGATTGGAAAACTCGTGTGAAAAATTGTGACAAATTAGATAGTAAGTACGACGAACGGCCGGAGAAGGTGGTCTATGGGCTTTAAGCAATATACGTATCACTATTGTTATTATTTGAATCAATATAAAACAAAATTCAATTTGCCCTGGTGCTAATCTTAAGTCTGCGCAGCTCAAAATACACCCATACTATTTATTATATACTAAGGAAACTACTACCTAGTATTATAATTGCCTCAAATATCATAAATATGCCTTTGCCCGTGTTCGTTGTTTTTACTAACAATACCTAACATAACCATTATAATATAAAGTCGATAGGTATATTTTTTTATATAATATACCAATATATATTTAATGGTGTCTTATTTACATGAACCTTACATGCATTGCATCTGTTTGTTTTGGCTAAAATAAATTAATTTTCAGCATACCATCGATTGAACGTCATAAAAAAGTGAAATTAAGTTAAATTTGACAATGTCTTTTTTTAACATAAAAATAGCATGAACGCATTTTTTCCTTCAGGTGCACTAAAGCTGGTATAAAACAAATCACTTGTCCGTCTGGTTTGGCGTTCGACATAGATAAGCAGACGTGTGATTGGAAGGGTAAAGTCACCAACTGTAACCGTTTGGACAGTAAGTGGTGATATCACTGTTTAGAGGTGAAGGACGAGAGTGTGAATTGTACATTGCAAAAAAAAAAAAAAAAAAAATTAACATATTATAATATGTTATATTATCTATTATTCTATGTGAATGTATGTGGTTTACCAAAGAAAATTAGTTGAGTAGTTTTGAAAGACCTGTGCGCCAAACACAGGTAGGCTTTTTTTAAATTAATCCCGGAATCGTGTTTTTCTTTCTTTTTTTTAGAAGATGCATGTAGCTTTAGTATATATAGGTATTATTATTTATCAATTTTTTTTTTTTAGTTTGAAAACGGTTATAATATAATGCTTTATTATTATTGACTTTGCATGTGCTTATTTTAACAATTGTTTTTATAAATAAAATAAGACTAACACTAACATACGCTTATAGCTTGCTACATGAATCATGATTAATAATTTATTATACTTAAAACATTCAAAACGTTTTTCAATGTTCAATTTTTTTTTTTTACAATATTATGTATTACTTTTTAAAAATAAATGTTATTATCAGAAGTTATTTATCAGTTCAAAAAAAAATAATAGTTTATCCATTAAATATTGACATAAATACAAGTATCAGTTTTTTTATATACGCCTAATAATTGACTAAAATTCTTTTAATATCTTAAGATCACGATATTCAATCAAATCACGAATCTCGTGCATGTTTAAACGTGACTTACATTTTTATGCAACTCATAGGCAGATACGCAATCACATAAATCCAGTTCCATTTAATCGCCTAGAGAAAAAATTAATTATATTAAAAACGAGTTTTAAAAACAAAACTAAACTTGAATCATCGAATTTATCAAACGATTTAAAGTGTACATCGATTTCTGGTTTTTTAGACTTTTGTGTTTGATATTATAAGAATATATTATATATTCAACGATAATAATTAACAGCACGAAGGTATAGCAACAGAACAACCGGTCTTTAAATTGCATAAAAGTACATTATTCTTCAATCACTTTCAGTATTCCTGTTTACAAAACAGATTAATATTAAATTTAACAGCAATAAGTTCCAGATAGACCAAGAATATAGTTACTTTCTTCAATACCTTGTAAAAATATCAACTACCAATTTAAGATTGGTATAAAAAATTGTATAATAATAACATATTTTTATTTACAGACTATATAATATTATATTGTAGCGAATAAAATTAGATTTGTAGTGCTAGATTAGTGGTGGTTACCTTTTGTAAAATATTCTGTTAGATACTCATTACGATAAAAACTTCTATATCATACTTTTATAAAATTAATGAAAATCTTTTAGCCTACATGGAAATGTTAGACTGTTTTTCCGTAATTGTTTATCTATATTACTGCACTTGTTATAATTCTATCCATCGCTTTTTCTTAATTAGATTTTTTAGTAATTACTAGCAATAATAACTACCTATTACAGTTAAAATAATATTCAACGTCTTAAAATGTATTACTATGAAATTATAATCTTACGAACGAATGCATAAATCAAGTATAGAATAAGAATGAATTTGTGTAATTTTTTGCGGATATCTCACACAAGAAAAAAAAATTAAGAATAATAAAATTAAATAAGTTAAACGCTAAAAGTTGAAAAATGAAATGAAATTAACATTTTTAACAAGATCGTTATTGAAATACGTTTCATAATAT
This sequence comes from Rhopalosiphum padi, assembly GCF_020882245.1. Classification (NCBI taxonomy): domain Eukaryota; kingdom Metazoa; phylum Arthropoda; class Insecta; order Hemiptera; family Aphididae; genus Rhopalosiphum; species Rhopalosiphum padi. Next base: position 52,023,950 of record NC_083599.1, read on the forward strand.
TTATTTTAAAATTAAATTTTACTCAAAGTATCAAATGATGAAACCAACTCTTAAATAGAAAAAAAAACATGTTCATTGGCGTTGAATATTATATAACATGAATTAATTTAAATTTAAAATCTATAACCCTATAACCTTAACTATTTTCAGAACCCAGAAAAGCTTTACCAAATTTGAAAACAGATGAACCAGTATGTCCAAAGGACCAACTACAATGTGGTAACGGTGAATGTATAAACAAAGATCTTTTCTGTAATGACAGAGCAGAATGCAAGGACGAGTCTGATGAAAACGCTTGCAGTAAGTGTTATCGGTTATAGTAATTATGCAACTGTTGAACTGTAACGTGATCGATTACCGTTTACAATTTATATTCGTGACTTTAGGCGTGGAAACTGACCCGAACCGTGCGCCAGATTGTGATCCGAACCAATGTGTGCTGCCTGATTGCTTCTGCTCAGCTGACGGTACCAGAATACCCGGTGGATTGGAACCTAGTCAGGTATGTAACAACAAAAGTACAAAATTATTTACGAAATTCTCAAATTTTAATGATTCTAATGTTTTTTTTCTAATCTTTATTTTTGGAAAATATTTTAATGTCTAACTAATAGGATTTAAGAAAATTTTAACCAAATATTGCATAAATTAATACATTTTATTTAACTAAAATTAATTGCAGTCTAAAAAAAAAAAATATATAAAATAAAATTATGATAAAAGTCGTTTCTTGAATATATAAAAATATTTAATTAATAACGAATTAGATTTTAACGTTTAACATAATAATCTTATAGGTACCTCAATTGATCACTATTACATTTAACGGTGCCGTAAATGTCGACAACATGGATTTGTACGAAGAGATTTTCAATAACGCGTTGCCTAACCGAATGAACCCTAACGGTTGTTCTATCAAAGGAACGTTCTTCGTGTCGCACAAGTACACCAATTATGCTTTCGTACAAGAATTACATCGTAAAGGACACGAAATCGCTGTGTTCTCGTTAACACACAAAGATGATCCTAAGTACTGGACTGGTGGATCTTACGACGATTGGTTAGCCGAAATGGCCGGAGCTAGACTTATTACAGAAAGGTACTTAATATTAATTAATTTTATTAATTTATTAACGTTTATATATTTAGTGTACCTACTAAAATTAATTATAATATGAAATCGTTGTAACCACTTTATTATTAACAGTGAGAATATCTTTATTTTTTTTTTTTTCTGCAATCAAAATATTTTATTCGACGATATAGAATTAAGTATTTTAGTATTTTAATATTTATATTATAATATAGAATTTAAGAAATCGATAAATACTGGCTAAAAATGTTTTAATACGTTTTGAGCCGTTCTTACGAATTTTTCCATTCTGGAGTAAAAGCATTTAAATTTCACAAAACTCATTAGCATTTTGCTTAACACAGTAGTAATGTTTATTAAAAAAAAAATTTGTTTATGCACGTTACCTACTCCTAAATCAAATTAACGTTTACGATACGTAAATACATAAAGGGTGTTGTTAATTGCTAATTAACAATACAATTTACTTAGAACGACGCTACAGTATTGCCATACATTTCATTATATAATTATTTATTTAAAAATCCTAATCCAATAGATTTGCAAACATTTCTGACGGTTCAATCGTCGGCATCCGTGCGCCATACCTGAGAGTCGGCGGCAACAAACAGTTCCAGATGATGGAACATCAGTTCTTCGTGTATGACGCTTCCATTACCGCCTCCTTAGGCCGAGTTCCCATCTGGCCATATACCTTGTTCTTCAGAATGCCACACAAGTGTAACGGTAACGCCCAGAATTGTCCTAGCCGAAGCCATCCAGTATGGGAAATGGTCATGAACGAACTGGACAGACGTGACGATCCAACTTTCGACGAATCTCTACCAGGTTTGTTACTAGATTCGGTAGAAAAAAAAACCTGATAAAACTTTTGTTCACCTACTTCAACCCGTACATTATGTTGTGCTATTAGGTTGTCACATGGTCGACTCCTGTTCGAACATCCAAACTGGTGAACAATTCGGACGCTTACTCAGACACAACTTCAATCGGCACTTCTCTACCAACCGTGCCCCATTAGGATTACACTTCCACGCTTCTTGGCTTAAGAGCAAACGAGAATTTAAAGATGAACTGATCAAATTTATCGAAGAAATGTTAAAGAGAAACGACGTATACTTCGTCAACATGTTACAAGTAAGTGTCAACACATTTATACCCGTAAGTTGGGTAAATTAGAATAAGTAATACATATTTATATAATAATTATGATATGTCCACATTAACAAATAACGAATAATTATACAAAATATCTAATGGTTTAATAAATTTAATATGTAGGTACCTAATACCTATACGTACGAAAAAGAATGTCACAAAATAATAGTTCTAAAAATAAGTAATAACTTTAAATAGTAGTTTTCACTAAATACAGTAAGTTAACTATAATGTAAATGATAACTTGTTGAGTACCTACGCAAATAAAATAGAAAATTACTTACCCATTATATTACAGTATTAATATTCAGCGCCGTCACACATTTTGGTATGATAAAAAAATATTTTTTAATCGTAATGGAAATTCTGCTTTAAAGGTTATTCAATGGATGCAAACGCCTACCGAATTGGAAAATATGAGAGATTTCACAGAATGGAAAGACGAAAACAGCAAATGTGATGTCAAAGGACAACCCTTCTGCTCGCTATCAAATCCCTGCCCATTGACCACCAGAGAACTCCCAGGAGAGACTATCAGACTGTTCACCTGCATGGAATGTCCCAATTATTACCCATGGATTTTAGATCCTACTGGTGACGGATTCTCTACGAGGAGAAAGCGAAACGTTCACTTGAACTTTAAAAACAAAAAAATAAATCGCTACGTCTAGTCACAATTCAAATTCAATGTCAGTTAAAATAAAGACATCTCATTTGTGATTTTTTTCTGTTTCGTGCTCTACATTTCATTGTTTTTATATTCGATAGAAAGTAAATTTGAATGTAAAAATAATATTCTAATAGTTATTATGAGTACAATATTATTATAAGTTTACTTAAATTATTTTATTCATTTTTTTTCTAATTTTATATTTTTACATTTAATTTTGCTCATTTGAACAAATTTGTTGTATGTGTTTTTCGTTTGATTTAATTTAATGAAAATTATTTTAATTGTAGAAAAAATACTTTGTAAAATACAGTAGCATTTGAGCAATTTGAAAAAATTCATTGCACTTTATATATATATTGTATAATTAATTTTAGAAGTGTCAATAAACTATTATTTTTGTTTTTATTTTTATGTTTTGAAAATATTTTATAGACATGAGTACATAACTTATATTGGTAAATTAATTGGTTGATAAATACGCAACTGTAACAGATTTAACTGATATAATAGTGTGACGACAAGAATTGAAATTTAAACCCATTCAAATATCGAAAAACTTCACCAAAAATATAAAATAAATTATTTTAAAACGTATACCTATATATTGTTATACATTTTAAATTAAAATTATTAATCATTAATTTGTACATAATTTACCCTCAAAACAAAAAAAGAATCGTTGGTACTTGAAAATTTATATTTATATTTTTACTTTTAATTGTTATTTGAATAATAATTAATTTCTGAATTAGATAAGTACTGGTTTTTCGATCTTTTGGGTGTGAAGTAACCTACCTATTATATATATATAAATACCTAAATAATCTAACCTAATATCATAAATGTACGTATACAACATGCATCTATAAAATTTATCTTTTGATCAAAGTATGCAAATGATATCTATAGCTAGAGTTAGAAAACATTAATATTATAAGTATTTGGTGAAAAATTCAATCAATTTGTAATTATGTATACCTATTTTAAAATGTTGTCCTTTTCAATAATACTCGATTTCCGTTAATTTAAACGCAGGATATACATAACACACACCTACTTACTTAAAGTTTGGCATTGTTGATTATTTTTCGGGGTACAAAGATTATATACAGCCTTGTCTTAACATGCAATCTATTGCAGATTAGAGTCTATTTGTAACCTTTAAGAGGTAGGAGTAATCTTCAATTGCCTTAGTAAGTATATAGAATATAGTTAGTACAGTTTCGTAAGTTTTCGTTAGTATCTACGCGACAAAAAACTACCAATAAGGAAACGCCATCAAAATAGCTAGTATGGTAAAAAAATTAGCAAATGTGGCATTAAGTATCTGCATTATCTGCTCAATTTTTTAAATTCAATGACTATCTATTAAAACATTGCTTCAAAAATTATAATAAATATTAAATAATAACAAATAATAATAACTGCATAATAAAGTGCCTATATACATAGGTATGTACCTAGATACTTGTACTCGAGGGCGCCGAGTACAGGGAGGCTCAGCCGCTCAGGGGCTGCAACCCCCAAGAACTCGATAAGGTGGAGCTCAGCCCCCTAAAATTGAAATTGCTAATACTAAAATGTTATAACATACAAAACAACAAATAACTATATTTTAGTAATTGTTAAACGATTAGTAATGTTTAGTAATTATTTAGGTAACACTGTAGGTACATGTGTTTATAAAATAGTGAGCCCCTCATGACATTTTTTTTATAATATTATTCAAATGTAATACAAAACAAAAAGAATCTAGGTACAAGCAGCGTTCTTAAAATATTAATATTTTACCAACTGTATTAAACTATTAACTACCCTATTTATCTGATAAAATTTTTGAAAATCGATTTGATCTTGTCATTACATTTATTTCACACCGACTTAATAACAAAAAAAAAATTTAAAACACTTAATTATTCAAGATTTAAAAATATAATTTTGAAGGGTTTAAAAATTTAGTTTATTTTAAAATTTGTTTTCAAGTTAACTTCATGATTGAAAAATTGAAATATATTTTTAGATGTTCGATTAGATTACTACTTACTAGGATACTGGATCATTAGTTGATACAAATACCTATACAGTATTGTATACTGAGTATACACATATTGACATAAGAATAAGATAGGTTAATTTTGGATATTTTAATATACAGTGGAAGCCGCTTATAAGACTCACTTAGGGACCAGCATAAAGTGAGTCTTATATCCGAATGAATTTTATAGGCGAAGTGGAGAAAAAAAATTGAATTACATATTTATGAATTTTATTTTACTATATATTTTGCTTTATTTTAATTTACTTTAATAGATATAATATTAAATATTACATATCTATATTATTGAATAAATTTAAAAATTCCGATAAAAAAATTAAAATTATAATACATAGGTATACATATTATAAAAATTATTACATATTAATAAAAAATTATAAAAGATGTATGATGTATTTATTATTTATGAAAAAAAATTATAATTTTGGTTTGTTTTGAGTATTAATATTTCGAAAATATATTTCTCGTACTCATATTACAATAACAATAATTACAAAAAATGCGATAAAATTTATTGTAAATACATTAAAACCAGAAATAACCCAAAAATATGTAATTTTTAAAAACCAATTTATTTCTAAATTTTAACCAAAAATGTTTATTTTTTACGAAATTTTAGTCTTATAAACGAAGTGGTGAGGAGTCTTAAACCGATTTTTTATAATGTATTTGGATACGTCCGCGGATCGTTTCAGACGATGTTGAGTCCAATAAGCGACTGAACCTTATATCCGTGAGTCTTATAAACGGCGTCTCCTGTATCTATTATACTTATACTTTATAGTCACCTATTGGCTATTATATCAAATGATGAAATGTAACTTATTTTTTTTTCAACATGATATTATGTTTAATAGTCTATTATTATTTCAATAGGTATATTATGATAAATTACTAAAAAGTACAGAATAAAGAAGTTCGACACATAGATATAAACACTAATCAGGTTAAAAGAAAAATATTATGTGATGCATAATTATTAACGCTCTAATATACTAAATATTTTTTAATTTTAATTAAATGATTTATCTGACGAAATTAACAAATATTCTTATATGTAACAGTATAGGGAACATCCGAACATCACAACTTATTAGTAATAACTGATAACTATTATACGCGAGTATAACTTACTTACTTTTTTTAGACTTTGAATTTGAACACTACTCGACTTTTGCGAAATTATTTTGACTCAACCTTCGTAAATGGAATATTTAGAAAAGTAGAGAATACCAAATACATACAACGATTTGTAATGATCACCGAACAAATAATAAACGCGAATCATGGAATAAAAAATTTAATTATTTAATTGACCGCGGTAATTTGACTATTAGAATAGACTACTGGACACTCATCCATAAAACTAGATTGGAAGTAGCACCAAAATACCAAATAATGTGAAATTAGCAGTCAATAGCATAGGTAGAGCCTTTAAAAAAAATAATAAAATCCTATACACAAATTCAACTGGTTACTTTGTGCTGACGAATAGGAAATCGTTCTAATACAGTTGAAGAAATTTTAGAAAAAAAATTGGTCATAATGACAAGACCTAGAAAAAAATCATAATTTTTTAATTTTTTTTTAATAAATAATTTATACGACGAGAACAAATTCAATTAATAAAAATGATTATTTTTATTTACATATATACATATATGAATTTATATTGTTTTGTAGGAATAATTAATTCAATTTATTTTATATTTTGACTCGATAATTATAATTATTGAATTTTTTTTTAAATAAATTATTTTAAATATTATTATAATATATATACCGACATTTTTCTTAGGAATATATATTTTACATCAAACATGTTGCCACGATTTGTATATTAAATTGGTACCTACCTCTTTGAAACCAAAATTTAAAATATCTAAATGATGGCATAAAATATATATAGTTACACTTAAATGTTAAAAACAATTATCTGACCCAACTATTATTTAGTTAATTCTTTAATTAACTAAATTAACTGTTTATTGTTAAAACTTAGTATTTTAATTTTTCAATCAATTTGAGGTAAAAAATTGTGGATAGATTAAGTTAAAATCTTATAACATTTTTATATTAAGTTTACTAAATATTGTTCTTTATATTAACTTCAAACTTAAGACTTCTATAGAGTTAAATAAATTATTGTGAAAACTCTTTATAACGAAAAATTCTGTATAACGTATAGTCACTACTCACTCTCAATAACGAAACAATATGTTATGTTTCATAACACTATTTTCCTGTTAAGTATTATAATTTATAAATTATAAAAATAATCGGCAAAAATACAAAAACGATTACATTCTTTCATTATCTATTTTTAATATCGTAATAATACCATTATTATCGATATCGAATAAATTCATTTTATTTTACGTAATTTCTAACAATTTTGTTTTTTTTAAACCCTCTCTAATATGAAAACTCTCTTTAACGAAATATATCTCTTGGTCCAACTAAACCAATTATAACTTAACATTCCAAACATTGAAAAACATTTCTAACTCAAGTATATTTTTTATTAACTTTTCCACCTTAAGAAATATTAATATCATTGACCATTAAATAACAACAATATTATTTTTACGCACTATACAAGTATTGTTATTTTTTAGAAAAAAATATTATCTCTTTGATCTATATAGCAACAAGTCTATCTTTTATAATTTAACATTATATATAGTACCTACTGTAACCTAATACTATATATTTATATCTAATAAAATATTATTAATTATTGAGTAGGTTGGTACCTACTACCTACCTATTCATGTAAATATGTAATTCATATTCTGAAATATTGGGGTACCTACTTTATAGCTACTGTAGAAACAGTTATACTTTTATAAAATTAATTTATTATTCAATAGTCATTAATTATCTACTTTGTCTTTTTTTTCTAGCTTATATCTATAAATAAAAATAATAAATCATAAATATAATATATAGTAATAATTACTAACACTAATAAAAATTTGATGAAAAACATAACAATATAGAATAATTATAAAAATAAAAATAAACATTTCGATGAATTTCAATGTAAATTTAAGTTCATTTTAACAAATTTATTAATTTATATAAATAATAGATATTTAATAAATAATATTTATTATACAATAAATAACCAATTCTTTAAAATAAAGTAGAAATTATTTTTCCGTTTCACTAATGAAAATTGAAAAAGAACAAAATTATCATAAGACAGCAATAAAGTCAAAAATAAAGTACATTTTCTATGATATGATAAGTACTAAGTATCTAAATACTAAGTAGATAATTAAAAATAAAAATTAGTTTTTAAAAGTTATGTAATTTGGACAGGTATCATATATTAAATAGATAGGTAGTTAAATTATTTAATTTTTTTTTTTGTTATAATTATTATGTAGAAATATATTACACGATTATTATTTTTAATTTAATTAAAGACATTCAAACTTTAAAATCACATCTATAACTTTGCATTAAAAAGTATCTCTATACAAAAACAGTATCTTTTCTACAAAAATATTATATGAAAAACTTTGCTAAGAATATAATAAAGACTTTGTAAATCTATGTGATTAAAACTTTAATGATATATTGTAAAATAGATATGCACCTTTATTTAAATTATATATTCTCATTAAATCATTACACATGGGGTACCTAAGTATTATGCAAACGATTCATCTTCAAGTAACTATACCATTGAAAAAAATTCATTGTATAACATTTTTTTCAATAGTTGAATTTGTTTTATTGTAAAACAAATGTCATATCTAGAATCAGAAGACAGATTTTCTCAATGTCAATCTAATGTATTCATTCACTAGTCACCAATGCTTATCTAACATTTTATTACAAATTACTTAGTTATGGCATTTATTATCACTCGAGTGGGATATAAGTGCAGTTTATCCACACTTAAAATTTAAAAAAAATATATTTAAGAAATTTAAGTGGGTAAAAATGCAAAGAGTAATTCTGTTTAGTTCAAAACAAATTTTATTTAAATTTTTAATCAGTTATTTTGAAATATCATTTTAGTGTTTAGTAAAACAAATTTATTTTAATTAAGTTTTAAAACACGGATACCTACAAAACCATTTTTAGTGCATATAATTCCGATCTATAGCTATGACAAATAAAATATTAATGTAATTTAAAAAAATTGTATAACCTATTTTTTTTTCTAATTATTTGTTTCTTCTTCTCAGTAAAATAAACAAGTTTAAATTTGATTTTAAATACTATTATAGTACTCATTTGTAATACAAAAACATTTATTGATATTTATTGTTTACAGAAAAATATTAATGTTTAAATTAAAAATAATTTATAATTATAAATAAAATTTTAGCAATAATCTATTATTGGAATATACGAGATAAACATCGATTAGACAATTGGTATTTTTCAATAGCTAAATAACTAGTTGTGTTTATCTTTTCAGTGGATATTTATCCATATAATTTATGTATGAAATAAAAATAATTGTCATTTAAAAACTTATATAGATATTTGTCATTTGAGTAATAGAGTGCCTATAAATCTTATCAAATACAAGCTATAGAGTTCTAATTAGCACATAGTTTGCTGATTAGCTACTATTGAAAACTACATACATTCCTGCACTCTGGAGTCATTGTAATTTGTAATCAAGATCCTAAGTGGTATTTTATTGTCTTTAAATTTTTTTACTATGGCTAGACCAAAAACTAGTTTACCTATATTTGAAATCAATTTAGAAATTGCAGCTAAGAAACTAATAATATAAGAACAACCAAAGTTATTAAAATAAAATACTAAATTTAATTACATAGAAGATTTTATTTGTAATTATGTACAATTTCATTGTTAGATTTTTTTTTATCATTATTATTTTTTTTGTTGGGCATGTTCTTTTTTAAATTTTTAAAAACTAATGGGTTTAAGCCAGCATACAAGGTTCTTTTTTTTTTCTTTGGTTTTTTTTCAACTATTGTTCCAACTTTTTCTTCGGTTTTTGATATTTTGTCAATGCTTTTATTCACTGTTGCATTTTTATTAACTATTGTTTCAACTTTTTCTTCAGTTTTTGATGTTTTGTCAATACTTTTATTTAGTGCTGCATTTTTTGAAAATTTTTTAGTAGATTTTTTATTTAATATTTTGGTCTTCTTGTACTCTGAACTGGCTTTATTTAAACACACCAAGCATTTCATTATCTGAAATAAATATTTAATAAATCAATATGTTATTGTTATAATTAATCATGTTTATCAAAACTTACTATATTAAAAACTGTAGAATGCTTTTTTTGAATTTTACCATTTTTATATTTTCGTTTTGGAAGAGTTTTCAAAATAAAATTGCCATACTTCCAAGGAGTTAAACAATATTGACAACAGTTCTCTGGGTTCATAGATTTGATTTCATCTAGTTGACTGTTTTGATTGTGCTGAGAACATCTGTAAAAAAAATTAAGATTAAGCTCATATTGATGAAGATAACAGATTGAATAAAAATAAATTTTTTACCCCTAGAGCACACCTTCACGGTTAAAAAGACCAGGCTTATAGAATTTTGTTCATTGCTTCAAAAATATGAAATATTAATCTAACTCAACCTAGGTACCTTCTAATTAGGTGATAAACTAAAATTAGATATAACTCCCAATTGTATACAATTTGATGCCTGTACTATAGAAGAGTTCAATGTTCATTATTTATTAATATATTGTCTAATAGACTGTGTGCGTGGTATACTATGATATAACCTTATATTATGTAATAACATTTGACAATTTTTATTTATTTAAGAGTAATAAAATAATGATTATTTTAATTTATTGATATATTTCAATACATGGTCAAAAACATTGTTTGTGTAGAATCTCATAAATATTTTTAATACATGTAAATTGTAATCTAAGATTAAATAGTCAAATTTATATTGTTTTTTGTTTAAAATCAATACTTGGCTGAATATTTATTATTCATAGAAAATAATTAATTTAAAAATTAACATTTCAATAACTTATACATAATATATATTATATAATAAAGTATTTATTACAAAATATATAAATTATAAATATGTATAAGCTAAAATATTTATTTTATTATATTTTTCTATTTTCTTCTCATATATGAATAGCTGACTGCAGAAATGGGACAAATCCATTTTTATTTTATTATTATTTTGCATAAAACACACATAAATACATGGTTTACTGCAGAAATGAGATAAATCCAATTGTTTATTAATGTCATCTACTTTATTTTTAAATGCACTACAAATTGGTCAGTTACAGTTAAACTATTAGTTTTTTCTTTTTTGTAAGCGTGTCCTAAAACTATTATTTCATATATTCATACATTGATATTCTATTTTCCAATTTTTTTTTTTTTAACTCTAATTTTTATACATTACAAGAAGTAGGTATCCTATAACATAAAACACAGCTAACGTGGTGTTAGGACTGTAATGTCTTAATACTTAGTGCCTATGAATCGTGAATGTGTCATTTAATCTATCCTATAACTGTGTAATATAGGAAGTATTGAATGATTTTTCTAGTAAATAAATTCATATACAGGGTTGGTAACTATGCATGTATATTATACACTATATAATGTATATTTATATAAAAACAATTAAGAATTTATATTCTGTAAATAGTTGCGACATAAATTAAAATAAAAGTCATATGTTTGGCGTTATTTTAACACAATTAGCTTTCTTTTAGATTTAATAATTTTTTAAATATATCTATTAATTGTATGAATATTACACGTCTTATGGTTAAAGCTAATTTATTTTAAATTAATATAATATAATTATTAATTTTAACAAAGTTGCTTTTGCATACAATTGAGTTAGTTTTTGTAAGTTGTGTTCATTATAGAATAAATAAATCAGTACTTATAAAACTGTTTTTTTTTTTATGTTATTTTGAGTAAGGTATAAATACCTAAGCTGTACTAAGCATTATCAAATGAACTTCATATGCATTTCCCTAGGCAGATATTTCATATGAGCAATGGTGTAATAAGAGTGTTGCTAATATAGCACTTGCAACACCAAAACATTTTTAGGTATTGCAAAACAATTCTTTTGCAATACCAAACATATTCTAGCTTGTATGTTTTCATATAGATATGAGTAAATAATATGTTATTAATCTATTAATGTATTCATACTATGATAGGTAAACATGTTTAATATTATTTATATTCAGTTCGGAATTAGTTTAAGCTTTTAGTTGAATATTTTATGGAACAGATTTTTTTAAATTTTAGTAACCCCTTTATACACATTTTTGTAATAGATGATTGAACAAAAGAAAGGAATTTAATATACATTATAACATAAAAAAATTTTACAACAACAAAAATGTGAGCCAAATTATGCCACTTCATATAAGCAAACAGATTGTGTAAGTACAAAATTAACCATTTGCAATGTATTAAACAATAAAACTAAATCATAAATATAATTATCAAATATATTTATATTAACACAAGTTGTATTATGAACTTTATTTAAATTTAAATTTTTAATTTAAATAATTAACAATTAATTCTATTTTTTATTTTTCAAAATCACATATTAAGAAGTTGCTACAAAGTGATGTGTTATCTCCAACTTAAAAACATATAATATAGAAAATATGCAATCAGTAGAACTGATTTTATGTTAATTTTGATATTAAAGTGAATTTATTGAGCTATGATCAAACTTGAAGGTAAGAGCATTATTTATGTTTGTACATAGGCATTTTAAGATATTTTAAATTTTAAATGTTTTCTAAGGCAAGATAACATATTACTGTGTAGTATCATCTTAAAATAGAAGAATCTTCTGCATTCTACAAAACAAAATATTAAGCATTCACATTTAATTTATAATAATTAATAAGTTATTAATATATAAAAATACAAATAAAAAGCCATAAAACAGTTATTTTATATTATTAAAAAATTTAAATTAATATTTTACATACTCATAACAGTCATAACTCACTTAAAAATTAAAATATTTTAAAGCCAATGTGAAAACACAAATAATGTTCTTACTTTTAAGTTTAATAATACTTCAATTCACTCTAATATTTAAGCTAACAACTCAAAACTACAATTGCTGAAACAAAATATTGGTATGTTATGAGTCAATAAGACAGAGACAACCCATGCAGGTATATCACCCTCTAAGATTTTTAAACTGAAATGTAAAATCATAGGTATTATAAATGTAGAAAATATTGTTTAAAAATCTATTATATGAAAGAAATTATTAATATCAGTGTTTATAACATTTGAATTTAATACTACTGACCGAAGTTTCTTCACTACAATTTTTTTAAATTTTAATCATAATTTAAACTTAAATTAATATTATTTATTTGTATGAAATCTTTAACAAATACTAAAATACCATCTAATTTTTTAAAAATATATACCTACTAATTATAATTTGTAAACTCATTAATTTAAAATTTCAAACCTTGTATTATATATAAACAGATTTAAAAAATAAAATAAAAATGAACTTAAAAAAAAAAATCGACAGAATATTTACATAATTATTTATATTCAAATTAAGAAGCAATCCCCAAATCATTATGCGAATAATTAATTTCTATTTAACTATAAATATGTTTAGTTTAAAATAGTATTGAAACTTACATTACAATACCTACCTTAATTAACAGATTTTTTATATAACATTATTTAATGGTTATCTAGTTATGAATTTTTAGATTGCTATTAGTATATTAATATTATTTCTTGGGGACAATACTTACAAAATAGAAACCCTTAAGGGGGCCAAAGCTCTTTGATCGTTGTACAATTGTTTACTCAACAAACTTGTATACTTGGAAACGTAATCTACTGTCATCATTTTTGCATCCATAACGTCGGAATCAGTTCGACCGTCTTCGTACGTTAGTGAAAGTGGTATTTCGTCATATTCGTTAGTTTTGAAATTTTAAAAAGAGTAGCTCCAATTCACATCATAGCTGTTATTCGACAGTCGTATTATTATCATTTGTTTTGTTTTAACGACGCGCATTATCATATTGATAAATCCATGAAGACTAGAGATAAATCCACAAATTTCTAGAACGATTACTGCAATAGTCATAGATAATACGTAATAAACAAATATTAGATAAGTATAAGTTTATTACCTACGGTTATAATGCGATTACAATATTATGAATGATTATTAAATCCGTAAACGTATAAAGTGCATAATATTTAATAATATATCGCTACGATTACGTCGAATATTGTATTTTTTATTATATTATAATATTATCATTTTTTTCTATTTCCGTAAACCGATTAAATCGTACATCTCTTCAAATCGATAAACGCGTACAGAATTCTTTCACGGAAAAACAATAATAATAATAATTTATTATTATTATTCCGTGAAAGGTGGATCTATAAATCCACAACGTCTGAGTTTCTTTGTCGTCGTAGACAATAATAAATAATAATAATAATAATATCCGTGTTCCCTATAACAATATTATTATTATTATTATTATATTCAATACGCAGATGGTAGATAACATTACATCGGTAACACGTCGGTGAATAATAATATTGTATAATATTTTAATGTATTCAACACAACAATACACGACACAGTTGTGAACGAAGCCGTAAGTGCGGTTATCTTATATCTACGCGTGTAGATAACCGCGGTTGGTACTCGGTAGTGAGAGAAGAAAAAAAAAACCAAAACACGACGGCCGGGTCGACAAATACAATTGTGTTTCTGTTTTTTCAATCGGTACTACTACAGACACTACAGTACTACTACATCTTCTTTTATTATTATTATTATTATTATTATTTGGAAGGTATTGTCCTCGGACCTAGACTGAGATTTTATTTTTACTAGCGGTGACATTCGTCAACGAGCGACTGAGGAACTACTAGGAGGAGTACGATTCAATCGCCGCCGAAACCCCGACCGCGAATAGTCGACCCGTTCGCCCGTCGACTGGCAATCGCTAGGTACATGGAGATATTAGTTTGGTCTGACTCGACGTCTGTTACCCAAGTCTCTTTTGTGCGTGTTTCACGTAC
This sequence comes from Rhopalosiphum padi, assembly GCF_020882245.1. Lineage (NCBI taxonomy): Eukaryota > Metazoa > Arthropoda > Insecta > Hemiptera > Aphididae > Rhopalosiphum > Rhopalosiphum padi. The sequence continues at coordinate 52,039,006 of NC_083599.1, forward strand.
GCCATCGCCAACGCTGCGCCATCACAGATCGGGCACCTAACAGTCAGTACGCATCGCCGTTTAATCTTCGTCGCGTGAGTATCGTCACCATCTGGTGGTGACCACAGTAGCAGGTTTAACGATATGTCCTTTTTGGCTTGTATAATGTTCTTTTCAAATTGGCATAGTATATCAGACAATATACTGTAGGTGTGATTCTCGATCAGTCTTGGGTCTGAGACGTTAAATCTAATTGGGCAAACCAAATAAGATTTGTTTAATGGTTTACTAAAACAATTGGACCAATTGTGATTAGGGTATTGTTAGCTAGTAAAACTATTGATTCATTAAGTGTCTATGCGCTCTTCATAAGAGTATTTGAAGTGATGGTCTATTTAGAAAACAATTTTTGTTTCACAACATCTTGCGCATTATTGTTTCATACCTACCTACTTATTATTTTATTCATTCATGTATTTTCAACAGCCTTGAGCTTAAGATAATTGTTTTTAACATAAATTATTAAATGGTTATTTTGTCAAATATTCTTGCCTTAAAAGTTAGGCCAACAAGTTTTTAATAAATATTTTGAATTAATTTTTTTTTCCATGTATAGGTATGCTCTAAGAACCAGTAATAATAATAATACTTACATATATACATAGTTAAAAAAAATTATCATTGTAAAATTTACAACAATTATTTTCCAATGATATTTTAATAAATAAATGTAAATCATAAATAAAAAGAAACAGGCATCCTAATTTATTTGGTCATTAAAATTCCCTAACATGGCATTGTTGAGTATAGAAATTTGTGTATCCTTGTAATATTTTCATATTAAAATACGATTTCAACAATTATTTCATAGCATATAAGGTTAATAGTCTAGTATAATTAATACTAATTATAGTAATTAATGATAATTGGAATAATATGAACATTATAAATATATAATAAATGTTTATAATATAATTATATTGTAGAACCATTATTATACATATGATATCAGTATGATACACAATACATTAATTATAGTTTATCATTATTCCTGACCTAAACATTATTAGAATCGAATACTTAAATAAATCTTCATATTCATATTCCTATATATATATATATACAAATTTATATTGGTCAATTATTTTAATATTTCTGTTTTATTGCCATTGGTTTCAAAATGCATAATACTAAGTAATTTTGTATCATATTCATTGTTAATAATCTTATAAAAAATCAGAATACACATTCTAATTCATGATTGTTTTGTTTATAATAACAGTTAGATCAACGTCCATAGCTTGTTACAATGTCCAAAATACATAACTTAATCTGTTACAAGAAAAATAATACACAAAAATCGGTACAGTATTCATTGAAATATTTTTACTCTATACTAATATGTTAATATATTACCAATTCTATATTAATTATTAAAAATAATTCTATATTATTCTATATTAATAATTTGTGAATATTTGTCTTAAAACTTTGTCATGTTTCATTTATATTTACTAAAGATGTCTGGTGCTGAAGAAACATTTGTTGGTTCTATTGATGAAGGCACTAGCAGTACGCGTTTTTTGGTACGTATTAAATAATATTTATAATAATAATACAATTAATATTCTTAGTTAATATTTCTTCGAGATTTATGAATTAATATTTTTACTCTTAGATTCAATATTCATTAAAACAATACTTAAAACTAAATAGCTTTCAAATTGTACACTACTGCTATAGGTTTATATACTGAAAAAAATGAACTTGCGTCTTACATTTAAAATTAAATATTTTATAGGTTTTTTCATCTAAAACTCACCTGCCAGTAGCCAGTCATCAAATAAGTACAAATAACATAAGCTTAAATGAAGGATGGGTAGAACAAGATCCAGAGGATATACTGATTAAAGTCAAAGAAACTGTAGCTGTAACATGTGAAAAACTCAAAATGATGAACATATCACCTTCAGCTATTGCTGCGATAGGCGTGACAAATCAACGAGAAACTACTTTAATGTGGGACAAATATACAGGGAAACCATTATACAATGCTATAAGTAAGTACATTTTCATACTTTTAAGTAAACTTTATTAGTTATAAGTAGTGTTTAGATGTTTTATGAGTTGCATATTGTTCTTCTCTGGTATATGCTTTTGGTCTATAGCAGACTAAGCTAGTATTTCCAAGCCTTACAATGGCGAGTTTAAAAATCAAAAATTTTAAATGCATTTTTTGTCAATTTTAGAAAAAAAAATTTTAACTGATTTTCATTCACATAGTATGCATATTTAATATTTAAAAAAAAAACTATTTTCTGCTAACTTATTATCCATTATATGTTACATATTGCCAATATTATTTTTACATTTGTTTTTGTGCATATTTAACATTATTAGTGCATATTTTATAATGGTTGTTTAGTAAATATTAACATACATATTTTTCTATATTTAATTTGTATAACTTTTGAACCCTAATTATTAAACATTTTAATTTTAAGTTAGAAATGTATAAATTTTAAATAACTACAATTTTATAGTATGGATGGATATGAGGACACAACCAATAGTTGATAGATTCATGAACAAAAGAATTCCTAACTGCCATACATCGGATGAAAAAAAAAGGTGAGTTAGTATTTAAATAGAACAGCATACAATGTACTATTATAAATAAATAGTTTTCTAAAATTTTTAGGATAATCGTTATTTTAAAACTCCTGTCTTGATTTAATATTTTTTTATTTACCCAACATTTCTAAACCCTATTCCATTAAAATTAGTATCAACATAATTTTGTTTGATAAACTTAACACTGTTCTCTTGAAATTTTAATCTTACAGTATTTTACTATTCATCTCTTTTACTTTTCATTTTAAGATAAGTACTATCAGATATCAACATAATAAAAGTATATGTATTGTAATATAATTTGATCAAAGTTCTATTATCATGTGCTAATACTAATATTTGTTTATGTTTTTTGTAAATTACCTGATAGACATTTACAGTTCAAATGCGGTTTGACGATGAATCCATACTTTAGTGTATTCAAATTAGTATGGTTAATAGAAAATGTACCTGAAGTTTCAAAAGCTATTAAAGAAGAAAGGTGCATGTTTGGTACAATGGATTCATGGCTTATTTGGGTAATAATTAATAACCTAAATGTACTGTTAGTATAAGATTTAAAAAATGTAATCTAATACATTGTTACTGTAATAAAATTTGTGTTTATGCACTAAAAATGCAATTTAGTTTGGCTTTAGCCAATAAGGTATATTTAATAAAAACAATTATAAAAATATACTTCACCTTCGAGGATCGACTTCCATAGACAATTATACAGATAAAACTTATCAACAATTTGTTCACTACAACCTCGATTAATTTTCATGAGCGTAGCCCTAAAAATAAATTCTAACATGACCAACTTTGAAATTGTCCGCGATCGACCGTTTAGCCGCCCCTGATTTACCTATACAAATATGATGTTGATTTCAAATCAATAAAATAAAAATTACAGTAATGTTTTTTATTAATGTATTATTATTATATATTATTTTTTTTTTTTTAAATAATAGTAAAATGCAGTAAAAAAATATGTATAAATAATAATTTGTTAGATTAGTTTTAAATTTAATCACATTGATTTTACTAAATTGGCAGTTTTTATTTTTTGGAAATAGTAGGTAATTTTTCTTTCAAGTTATAAAATAGTGTAATATTTTATAAAATGTAAAAAATTGTAAAATGTTGAAATATTCCTAAAAGAATTTGTAATTTTAATCACATTTACATGAAACTTGTTTTATGCTTAATAATTATCATATAGTACAATCGTCCAGTAAAAATATGCAAGTTCATACAAATCCAATCTCAAATAATGAATTATACCTCTTGTTTGTGTTATTTGCCACTATAAAAGCACAGGAATAAACTTTTGAGCAATGGTGTAGTAAAAAGAACTTGTTAAATTATTATTGACAATTATTGATTATTAGATATTAATATATTATACTAAGTACCAAATAATTCAAAATTAAACCAAATAAATATATAACTCGTAAACTTGGTTTGTCACTCAATAGTCCACATATTTCTTTTCCTAATAAAACTGAATTCCCTAGCATCATTTTGTATAATCATATCTAATAATAATCTAGGACGTCTAGTGATCTGTTTTGATTAACTGTATTTTAAAAATTCTCAGTTATCATAATTAAATTTAGTTTGTATCTAATTGCTTATACGTAGATATTAGCACAATCATGTATATAATTTAAAATATAATTTATTTATTTATTGGGTCCTTTTCCATACAATACTTGTAAGCACGGTAGATTATTATTATTATTTAAATCTACCGTGCTTGTAAGTAATATATAACATAATATCATGTAATATTATCATTCATTATAATTTGAGACAAAAAATGCATATAAATAAAATAATAATTATATTTTTATTCAACTATAACTGTAAATTTGGTTTCACTCAAGAATTGTGTTGTAAGAAAGCTTAATCTCAAAAGACAACTTAATTTCTCCATAAACAAAGTCAATAGACCAGTAGTATACTTCTTATTATATATAATTAGTTATATCTGAACTTAAAAAATTGTTAATACCAAAAATCTTTCAATTGATAAAAGTTCATCATATTAAAACTTTACCTAACTAAAAAAAATCTAATTTTAAGTGTACAAATAATAAAAAAAAAACATGTTTTAATTTATTCTATTGTTATGAATAAAATTTAAAAAGAAATATAACAACATTCAAGTAAAATCTATTAATATGTCTCTTCCTTAGATTTAATTCATTATTTAATATATTAAATACAATCTTCGAAAAAAAATAACTTGTGCTAACTATTGCTTTCTTTGAGGTCACCTATAACTATCAAGTGATATTTACTTTCTGTTTGTAGAATTTTACAGGCGGTGTAAATGGTGGAGTTCATATAACTGATGTTACTAATGCTTCTCGGACCATGCTGATGAATATTCACTCATTACGATGGGATAAGGCTTTAATTGAGTATGCATATTTTATAAAGATTAAGTTTTGATGGATTGTAATACTATTTTAATTGTATGTACATTAAATTACATACAACTAATGTTTATAACAATATATAAATTATTTTATTTTGAAAATTTGATTATTAAGAAACTAGTATTTATTTATTTTTATTTCAAATTAATTTTTTTTTTTTAATTATTTTATAAGTATAATTTTGATATCCTAAAACTGCTTAAAATAAAATAATTTAGTAATGAAATTGTTAAACTTCAAATATCTAAAAATGTTAAGTAGATTATTTTTTCCTTCTTTATAATTACTATTAGTTAGATTAATCAATTAATTAATCAATTAAAAATAAATACAAAGGTATTATAATATTTTTATCATGAATAATTTAATGTTAATGAGCATTTTTACTGTAATATATTTTAATTTTATTTCAGTTTTTTTGAAATACCCAAAGGACTGATATTTCCAGAAATACGAAGCTGTTCTGAAGTGTTTGGTCATATGACTGATGGACCACTTATAGAAACACCAATATCTGGGGTAATAAATTAATTACTTGTAATTTTAAAACTCATTCTACACACTACATGCATTCTCAATTTTTTTTTTATTATTATTATTTAATATATTATTATAGTGCATTGGTGATCAGCAAGCTGCACTTATGGGTCAGATGTGTTTTTTGGCAGGCCAAGCCAAGTGTACATTCAGAACTGGATGTTTTTTATTGTATAACACTGGTCGTAAAGTAAGCATGATTTGTTTTATTTTTTTAAGTTCAAAATTAAAAAGCTTAACATGATAAAAACCCCTAATATTAAGAGATCAGTCCTGCTTAACTTACTTTAAAAGTAATTATTAGTAATTATTGAAAGTGATGATAAATGCTACATAAATATTTTGAGCTGTTCAATAAATATAATAATTGCTGACTAGACTCAATTTCCATTTTACAGTGCAAAACTGCACAAAAGCATAATTATAGTAAGACTAATTTATTGTTCATTATCTTAGAATTTAAAAAAAAAATTATAATTATTTTCATTTATTTAGCCGGTGATTTCTACTCACGGTCTTTTAACTACCGTGGCTTACAAAATGGGGAAACACACTGATCCCATTTATGCTCTGGAAGGATCTGTGGCTGTGGCTGGTTCCGCTACTAAGTGGTTGAAAGATAATCTATGTATCGTGGATAGTTACAAGAGTATGGAGGTAATGGCTGATAGTGTGGAAGACACAAATGGCATACATTTTGTTCCCGCTTTTTCTGGACTTTATGCGCCATACTGGAAAAGTGACGCACGTGGGTTAGTAGTATGATATCAGTAAATACTCTAATTTATTTTTTGTGTAACAATTTGTAATCACTGTCAAATACATGCCCATTTTATTTTATTTAATTTACATATTGATTTTTTCTGCATAAAGAGCAATAAATATATTTAAAACAAAAAAATATTTAACTATTCATATTATTTTGTAAGCATTTAGAAGTAATTTTACTTTTTCATGAATTCAACAAAATTTTAATACTATTAAACTCAATTAATTTATTGTCATCTTCTTTATTAAACAGTACAATCACAGGGTTGACTATGGAAACAACAGATGCACATTTAATGCGAGCAACTCTTGAAGGAATCTGTTTCCAGACAAAAGATGTTATGCAATCTATGCAAGCAGACACTGGCCACCCCATTACAGCATTGAATGTAGATGGTGGTATGTCTACTAGCGATACATTTTTGAAGATTCTCACAAATGTTTGTTGTCTTCCAGTTGGTAAGTTAATCAAATCACAAGCACTAGATCAAATGAAAGCTAAAATTTTCTCAAGCCCCGTAAACAATAAAAGTTTAATGACTGTCATATTTTAAAGGTTGATTAATAGTTAACCAAAATTAAAATCAATTCTATACATACATAATTGGCAATAATAAACTCAAACTCAAAAATCAAAATTTTATAATTTAATTATTTTAGTAAAAAAAAATTAAATGTTTATTTTATGATGGATCTTAATTTATAACTTCAATAATATTAAAAATATATTATTAATGCGTTCTACTGAGAATATTTTTATTCTTAAATAATTATAACCATCAAATACTACCTATGCTATGGATTCCTACACATCAAACCTTTCTTTTTTACTTTATTTTATTATACAATTTTTAATTTAATAATATATTATACTAATAATACAAATATACTTATTAAAATGAATACCTTTTTTTTTTAATTTAAAAGAAACTTGTCACATTTAACATTTTTATTTGGATATTTTAAATTATTTTAACTTTTTAGCTGCTATAGAATTCAACTAATATTTATTTTTGTCTATTAAATAGTGCGTCCTAAAATGGTGGAAACTACAGCTTTAGGCGCTGCTTTGGTAGCTGGTTTTGCTGTTGGCATATGGAGTATGCACAGTGTTAAATCAAACTGTGACACTTTTATTCAGACTTTATCAGATGAAGGCAAGTATAGTATCCACTATGCAATTGTTATAAAATTTTTGCAAATTTTTAAATATACACAAATTAAATAATAATTTCTTCCATTTTAGAACAAAAATCAGAGTATGTTTTGTGGAAAAAAGCAATAGATCGCAGCATAGGTTGGAATAAAGATGATGAAGAAAGTGAATTTGATGATTTTGCTGGTTTTTAGCCATTTTTAATAATCAAAAGTTGAGTTATAAAATTTGTATGTGAATTTTTATTACTATTGTGTTCAAATTTAAAGTTTATTGTGTAGTGCTAAAGCACATAGTTAAAAATAATATTTTATGTAATGTTTTATAATAAAATGTTTAAAAACTTACAAGTATAAGTATAAAAATAAAGTTATTTTATTTAGAAAAAGAACATTTTTTTTTGAAATTTTCTTAAAATTGATTAGATATATCAGTTTAACATACTATCTATGTCATTTAAAATTGTGTAAACAGTTTAAAAAAAATGTATGTACCATTAATGTGTTCATATTTATATTTAAAATATATTTAACTTTATTTTGCAAAAAGGGAGTTTTATTTTAAAAAAAATATTCAAACCATTAAGTAGGTATTTAAAAACATTTTAATAATATTTCCCTTTTAATTGGGACTTAACTTCTACGCCTATACTAATACATTACCTAAATTTTAATGAATTTTATTTATTCCAGCTTATAAGTAAATTTCTTTTTACATTAAGTGAGTATTTTGTTAGTTATTATGAAATACAAGCAACACTAACAAACCTTCAACGTATTTCTCTATTTTGATTTGATCAAATCGATTGTAGAAAATAAAGTTTCTCAACTGCGTGACACGCACATAAAATTGAAAATATAGAATAAGCTGTTTTTTCAAAGTACAAAATATCATTTATTCATTTTATGATGCCATAGTGAAAATGTTTGGCTATTAATTTTTTATACAATACAAACATAACTATTTGGTCTACCTAATAATATCTTATTGCAATATATCAAACAATTATATTATGATTGAATGTGAAGTAAAAAAAAAAAATACTTATACTACTTTTTAAACATAATTAATATAATACCCTTATAGAAATAAATAAATTAACATAAACCTACTAGAAACTTGTGACATTTTTGTACAAATTATGTTCTTATTATTTTAGTAACTTGGAACTTGAGTATAGATACAATTTAACTCTTTTAGTCGCTATCTGAACAATCATTTGAATGTGATGTCTTCATTTTCTTATGTATATGTTTTACACTCGAATAACTGTCTGGCGTACTCAAACCACTGTCTCCCTTTTCATTAGATGGCTCATCGTCATCATCAGAAATTTGACTCTCATTTATCACTTGCTGTATAAAACATAAAAATAATAGTTATAATTAATAAGATTAAATATAGGTTTTATAGATTTAATAAAACCAAATTAATTAATAAATATTTAGTAGCTGAAAACTAAGAAGATAAATTCAATTAGTGCCAGGGAGTTTGAGTAAAATGTATGCGCATTTAGGAAAATTATATTTTTAACGTATGTACTTGTATGAATTACATAAAAACAATTAGGAAATGTTAGGAAAAGAATATTTTCATGGATTAGAATTATACACATTGTAATTTATTATGATAGCTAACATCTAACAAACATAAATATTAAGCTAATATAGATACGAATAGAGATTTAAAAAATATTTCTTTAAAATTTACTATTATTCACATGACATTACAATATTGATAAATGAATCTAAGATATTTTATCTTCATCAAGAAGATGAATTCACAAACATTTTGTTATTTGTAAATACAGTGGATTCCGCTTAATGTGGGCACCGGTTAATATGGGCATCCGCTTAATATGGTCAAAATGGTTTGGTCCCAATATAAATGTATATTAACAAGGTTAAAAAAAGCCGCGTAATATGGGCACTCGATTTGGTTTATGTGGGCAATTTTTATTTTATCATAGTGTTAAAATATACACATATGTATTTAAAAACGACTAATTTAATCGGGTTTAGTCATATCTATGAGATTGTGTTTATTGAAAGTAATAAAAAGCACTAAGTACAATTTAAATTTTAAAACCCTTTTCTGCATATTGTACCAAAAATGGTACAAATTAGTTTTTTGTAGTTTCTATTGTTGAAAATAAAGTTACAACATTACTGTATATACGACCAGTTACATCTACCTAGCAGTAAAATTGTGAACTTCAGATGAAAAATAAATTACTGAAAATATAATTGCAGTGCAAAGTGAAAAACTACCCACTTTATGGTTCAACAATAACAATTTCATACTAATGATACTACCAATCTTTGGTAAAAAAAAATCTATCTTGTAGTACTTTTTGTCCAGAATATTTTAAAAATAAGTATAGATTTTTAAGTATAATACTTATTGAAATATTCAAATATATATCATAACCTAATTGTGTGCCAAAAATTAATCCTTAATCAACTTTTAAGGGTAGTTTCACTTGAATATTTTTTAAATATTTTTCCCATCCTCCTGGTGTTTTTTACAATAAGTACATTTTTATCGGGAAAAATAAAAATTCATGCAGAAAGAGATTTTGTTGACTTTTTTGATATTATAACTTTTTTTTTTTTAATCAATTTCGGTTTTTATGGGCAACCGCTTAATGTGGGCAAACAGAGTTGGTCCCAACGTGCCCACATTAAGCGGAATCCACTGTATTAAGAGGACGCAACACCCGTAAGTATTGTCCCCGTCTTACAAGTACGTAACATATCAAATTTATGCTCAGCAAATCACGTTTAGCTCCATTAGTTTAAAAATTAGAGTGAACTGACCTATTACAAAACTTGATGGAAAGCACATAATTAGTATTTGTATGAAGGTTTTTTACGATTATTCAGTTTTTAAATGAGTTATGAGCATTTTAAATTTATGCAATAATATTGCAATAATATAATATACATATAAATATTTTTATTTTTTTTTTATCGATTATTTTAAAAATTACAATAATTCCAGTCTTCGAGTAGGTAGAATAGGTAGATGAAACAAAAATGTAAGGGGCTAAACATTCTATAGATAATAATTTCCAAGGACTAAATATTACAAAATGTTCTAAAGTTATATTTAATATTTATGAAATTACAGTACATTTAATTTTTTGACAAAGATGGACCATCTATTTAATTTAATAATAAAAAGCTAAAAATACCAGGAAATATTCTTTACCTTAAGTGTGTTGACGAGGTCAGTAGTGTTTTCAATCAATTGCTTGCAAGTCTTGTTTTCTTCTTCTAAAGCATTAACCATTGCTTGTAATTTTTCATTTGCTTCCAATACTTCCTCTAAAGCTTTTCTACGGCGTTCAGCGATCACTTCCCAGTATTTTTCACTTGGGCCAGCTATGACAAACACAGGTAATCAAAAACATAAAATTTATTTGACTCCACGGGATGGCAGGAATGTTTATAAATACTTACCTTTAGAAGTGAGATCTTCAGTTAGCAATTGTTTGTATAATGACTCATTCATTTCAGCAACAGTAGATGTTTCTGTAACACATACTTCCGTTTCGTCAAAATTTGGTTCAGGTTTTGTGGTTTTTCCTTCGATCCTATTCACAAAAATGTATGAGAATATTTTAAAAACAAATATAAGCAACGCCATTGTTAGCAAAACACTTACGCCATGTCCTGTAATGTCCTGCCAGCACCCACCAAGTTTTCTTTGCCTTCACTTGAAGGCTGTAGGTTGCGCAAAAACTTCCTCATTCCTTTCTTGGACACCTGAAAAAATATAAATAACAAAAGGTTACAATAATATCATTTTTTTAGGGAGTGTAACTATTTCAACTACAGCCAAACCTCACTTTATTATTTTCGGTTTCCTCGTTGGCAACAGTTTTCAATGTTTTCATTATTAACAATTTTGAATTAGCGGACTGGTTTATACTAAAATTCGATGAACAGACGAGTAAGCGAATAATAATTAATACACTAACACATTACAGTTTCCACTACGCCTTCATACTAATACTAATCGTTTATCACCATTGTTATTTAATATATTTGACAATACATTTTTATAACCGTCGGCCGGTCATGTACGTGATACGTGCAGTAGTGGTACACTCGTTCCAACATACACTTGGTCCTCTGACCCAGACGACCTACGTCATTCGTACCCGCTGATAATACAGAATGGAAAGGCCATTTACACACATTACATTTTTCATTATAATATATTAACAGTCGTAGTTTTTTTTTAAATAATTTTTGTTATACTAAATAATATGCATACTGCATAGCTGGATTTTTTTCATAAAACTAAAAATATTTTAATATTTAAATAATATGAAATTGTAATTTATTTATTCGTGGAAGGCGCAATTATTTATTTTTATTTTTATGGATGCTTGAACCAAAAAAGTTTGGAAACCGCTGCATTATACCATTGATTATAAATACTACATATCAGTGGCGAAGCTTAAGTTTTTAGTTGGGGAGACATTGAATAAAATGACACTAATACGCTTGGATTCCTCCCTTTTTATTTTACCTATTTGATAATACTTTTTTTTCGTATGAGTAATTAATAATTCCATCGTTCAAAATGACATAAATTAAATCATCAGCCATAAGGACAAACTACAATATAAAAATAACAATATTAAGAAACACGTAAGTACCTATCGGCTATCAGTAATAGCGATTTACGGGGGACGATGGCGATGTCGATAATTGAAGAAATCCGAATAGCGAGACGTGTCTCATAGCGAAAATAGTAAGCCCTGCTTACATTAAAATCCCCCCTTTACCCGCGCGCCCATAATTGGGAGACATTGAAACGCAACGTCTCTTTGATATAATAATATAATATTTGGAATGACCCGCACGGCCGTATCGCGCGCATCTAATCTATTTTAATAATTCTTAAAGACTATAACTGTACAACGAAAAACCAATTTTAACAAATATTAAAATATATATCATTTTTATAATATAAATGACGTTAAAATTTGTAAATATTTTATAAAACAAAATTATTTGTCCTGTGTTCTAATTTCTTAGTGGGTAGACGTTGTATCATTGTCTCCTATGACGCTTCGCCACTGCTACATATTACTAAAACTTCTAGTAAGTATGTATAATCAATGAGTATACGTTCCGAAAAAATTATGTAAATTTAATAATAAAATACACTAATATACCTGAGTACTTTCTTTTAGTTTTCACTCCATATTTCCATAATAATGTATCATACTTACCGGCCTAATTTTAATTTATTGTTTTTGTGCTAATTCGCAATATTGTAGTAACTCCATAAATATTGACTACCTAAACCTAATTATCAGTAGGTAGAAACAAAAAACGTTTCATTAATATTTTTTTAAAGCACTGCATGATGTGCCGTATATCGCATATGGCACATATACTAATAACTAACTTTATGAATTTATTAAAAACAGTGAAGTTTATTTATTTATTGTGTGAGAAAATAACAATTATTGGAATTAAATAATTGAATAAGTATAAAAAAAATAGTAACAAAATTAGAAGAAAAAAATAATAATGAGTAATAATTTGAGCGTCGACGCGTCGTAAGTATAAAGTAAATAGTGTATAGCCAGTATAGGTACTCAAGGTACTGTATAAAGTGGAAAACTTGATATATGTATATTACTGAAATAAATAATAAATAGGTAATGTGAATAATTTTTTAAATAAAATAAAAATATATTTTTTTAACAATCAATAAGCATAAAACAACTGCAGTTACCTGCGCAAACATTTAAAGTTTAGATGAGGTTGAATTTTGTACGTAAGCGAAATGACGAGGGTGCCTTATTCTAATCGTGTATAGAAGATATTGTGGTTAATATATCACCAGAAGAAAAAGAAAATTTTGGCAAACACGAAAAGAACAATCATTAGTAGTTTATATTTTATATTAATGGTTTAAAAAAAAATTTTCAAATAATATTAAAGGTTCGCTTTAGAGCTAGCTATACAAATGACTAGACACAGAGCCGTGTTAAGGGTGGCAAAAAGGGTAATTGCCCCTGGGCGCCGTAGTTTTGAAAAAGTAAGAGGGTGCCTTTATTTGTGCTTAATATATTATACCCGTTCCGTCCCGTGGCCACGAAAACCAAATATGTTATAATTTTATTTTTATAAATAATTATAAACAAAGGACACCGTGGTGAACGATGAAAAAAGAAATCTATTTAGCCTTTCTCATCGAAAATTCGTTACAATTTTATTGACAGTGGTCTGTATTGACTACTGTGTAATGTGTATTGTATTACCATTGATTATAAATTTATAAATATCTAATAGGTACAGGACAATCCGGTCTGACAAGTTACCAAGTAAACTCGGTGGGTCGGTTTTGAGTATTTCAAGTGTTGGTCATATTTTTTTTTATTATAGTGATAAGTTAGTATAAACATTGGTAGAAAATATAATTGATTCGAATTATTTAAACCGCACAGTAGCTGTAGCTGTAATAAAACATTAAACATTCTAATTTTTTGACGTTTGTAATGCCTTTTTTTAATTTTTTAGGATATTTTTGACCTCTTTCTCCTATTATGACAAAAAAAAAATGGAGATAAACGTTGATCAAACAGAATACCTAATATTAATTATTATGCCAACAGATAGAACTTTAATAATAATATAAGCTAAGTTATAATTACGAAAATAGTAGTTATATTGAACAAATTTCATATAGTTTTATTGTAATAACTTTAATAGACTAAGTTTTAATCGGAATTCAAATAAAAATTTGTAACTATTAATAGTTTTGTTAGAAATGATAATTTTGGTGTTCAAAATTTTAATAGCGGCAGAAATAATTAAAATAATAACAATAACTATATCTTCGTAAAAATAATCAATATAATCCAAACAATAATAAGAAAAATAATGCAGGTTGTTACATTTGTGGCAGAAATAATCATTTTGCGCGTGATTGCTGGAATAATGGACAAAATCCTAGACAAAGTATAATTAATCAATAATCACCCACCTAACGAAAACGGCATCCGTTCGATCAACCAGATAGTCACCATAATGAAGAAACAACATAGACCATAATATAGGTACTAAGGTCTACGAGGAACAATCATGTAACGAAGCTTCAGCATTATATCAGTAAATAATTATAATTCACATTTTCACAACATAACCAGATAACCATGGACATTTTTCAATCAACTAGCATCAAACGGAAAAAATAGATCTTCTTCAGACACCGGAAGTGATATCGATTTAATTAAAGTTCGAAAGTTAAAAATCGGTATTTAAAAAGTATAAATGACAAAATTTTATCATTATAATATTTATAAATATTACAATATTAATTAAAAACTGATTTTACATGCTGGAGTTGTAGTAGATCAAGAATTCCCAATACCGGAAGGCAAGATACTAACTTTCGATACTGATAGCTCACCACTTTTTGTTATAGCAGAAACATAGAATACAAATTATATTATTCTATATATATGTAATCTGTGGTTGTAGCTATATAGATACACATACATAATATTAATATATAAGGTACAGGTATATTATAGATAAAACGAATAGTACCTACCTACGCTAACTATTAAAAACGATAGCGAGCGCAATTGAAATAAAAATGAAATACATTTTTTTGTTTTAGCAAACGGAAACGATAGTGTGTATACGACTAACCTATACGGCTATAAGGCTATAACCGATTAAGTATGGAAATTGGAAAATAAAAATAATATTTTGAGAATTAATACAAGATGTGTATTGCGCATTTGTGCTATAATATATAATGATACAGTTAAAAATAGAAATACGATAATAATTAAAAAAAATATTAAATATCTCGGAATTACCACAAAACATTATTAAAAATTCATTGAATAAAATATTATACGATGACTATGTCTTTATGTGGAATATAAATTATTTGAAATAAAAATAACTAACGATAATAACGATCGTGTAAATAAAATGAAAATTATAATTTTTAATACCTACGTAGTGACTAGAGACAACAAAGGTGCATTTGGTATTTTGGTATCTACATTGTACTGTCATTATTAAACAGTCGACGAGTTATAAGCTATATGATCGAAAATTATCTTGATATAATGTTATTAACTTATATTACTACTGTCGTTATTATCGAACGGGGAACGATAATAATATTGGGATGTGAGTAAAAATTAATTGGATTGCAACTCAGATATGACGTAAAAACCGGTAAATGTTAGTTGCGTCCCGATAACAATATGCTTACATGAATAAGTCGCGGTCCGTGTTTCTGCCGTGTATACGTTAATTGCGTCCGACGAAAATGCGTTACTATTTTTACTAATATTGTACCACAACTATTGAGACATACAATGAACTTGTGTTATTTCACCGATAAGGCGATAAGACGATTAGCTTTCGAGTGCACGAATAAATTGGTGAATTTTTCATTTAAAATGAAGGTTGTGAATAGACGAATAGTGAATTAAACAATATTATGTACCACGAAAAGTAAAAACTTAGGCGGTAATAAATTTCGTTTTCATAAGCTTTTAAAAAATTATATTGAGCGTTGGTGTTGCACCCAGGCCCCAGTGGCAGCGCTACACGGAGGCAAGGTTGTGCAAGTGCCCCCCTTCAACATTTGATTTTGCCCCTCAATTGCCCCCCCCCCCCTATAATTTAATGTAAAAAATATGTAAGTAAATAAATTAATTGTAAATCATTACTAATATATAAAATAGTATTAATTACTTTAAAGAGTTTTACTGTTATATTCAAATTAAATATGCTTTTCATACACATTTAGAAATAAAAATACTCAATAAAGTTAATTCTAACTTTACACTTTCTAAAATCTCAAAATCTCAAAAATAAAAAGTTATGTACGTATTATTAGTTGTTACATACAAATAAAATAAAACGGAGGAAGTTTTACTGTAGTACTTTTGTGATAATAATCAAGTAGGTTATTATAAGTATTTTTTGATTATCCGTTTAGAAATATAACACATTTTACCCAAAACATTTTTAGCAATACTTTCCTGAAAATATGGTAAAAACAAATTAATGGGTGATACTAAATCACCTATTAATTTGTTTATACTGTATATTGTATACATACATAAATGCTAAAATGCCCCACCACTCACCAGAAAAAAATTTAGTCCCCTGCAATAAAAAATATCTGGCGGCGCTATTGGTTGCACCGTCAAAACGTGTAATGCTTTGCAAAATTGAATAGTTTTTCTTTAAATTACCTAGTTAATTCTATAATTAAAAATCTTAATGAACATAATCATGAACCATTACCAGAAAATATTTTCTAATCTGGGGCTTAGTACGGAAAATAAGATAAGAAAATACTGAAATAAGTAATTTATAACTTTTAAGTAGTTTATAACTTTTTAACCTTTTCTTAAATCCACAAGACGTTGAAATCTGTTTTACTAAAATCATTATGGTTATACAACCACAAGATGCAAGGATATTAGAATTCTTATAAGTTCCAAGTTATAATAATTAAATTAATTTAAAATATGCAATTTGAAATTTAAATAATAATACATGTATAAATAATTTAAAAACCAATATTATAATTGTTATGTTGACAGTCCTAAGTTTATTAAAATGGAAAGAAAAATATTAGTAGACAATTTGTAACATAAGTACATTTTAAATTTTAATATAAAAAATAACCGGACGCCATTTACATAGGTATATATGCACCAAAATTACACCAGACGCAAATTTTAATTTTTGTACATTTTAAAATGGTACATAATAATAGTTATAACACTTATAACTCATAAGTCACTTGAAAATAAAAATCTAGTACGCGGCAGAATAATGCAATAGGCGACGTAAATCAGATTACATGAATCGTAAATGTATCCACACGTTTTAGGGAACTCGCTCGGGCCAGTAACAAGACTCTTGCAAGTTGGGACGTTTAAAGTAGTAACGTCATTCCGACTTCCAAACAACTAGTGGGCAGTGGCTACTGTTCTGAGCAGGCTCGCTTGCCGTTCATCTCCATCACCATTGCCTGGATCAAATTTTCCACCACGACCAGCTGAGCTTCGTGTGTTGGTAGTCGAGCTTTCTGGATTAGTGGTTACGATGTACAGAAGCGTATCCAGTGGCTATTTCGAACTCCTTAAATATTATACGCAAAATATGAATTTTAAAACTAAAAACGAGAATTAAATACACCGATCACTGAGTGTGAAATGTAAATTGTAAATACATCAGCGTACTGCGTTGTGCACGATCGTCTACGACTACTACGGGTCTTCATAATTTCTCGTTTATATCAATCGAAAGTTCAGTTCGTATTTATTGCAAGATCCTACAAAGAATATTGACGAATACGTCAAAATAAAAGATAGAAGAATTTAAACAAACATTATACTATCGCAGTACGGATAAACTTACTAGTTTTAAAAACGTATTAAAAATTCCCTAAATATAAAAAAAAATGTATACCAACATGTACCGTCATACAAATTATTCTTATAACAGGGATTGACCTGAATTTTGATACCGAACATACCTTGAGGCGGGTAAACGCCAGTGGCGAAGCGTAAGTTTTTAGTTGTGGAGACATTGAATAAAAATTTTGTAACATTAAACATTGAATACGCTTGGATTCCCCCTTTTTATTTTACCTATTCGATAATACATTTTTTTCGTATGAGTAATTAATAATTCCATCGTTCAAAACGACATTAATTAAATCATCAGCCACGAGGACAAATTACTATATAAAAACAACAAATATTAAGAAACACGTAGGTACCTATCGGCTATCGCAATTTACAGCGGACGATGGCGAATGGCGATGTCGATACTCGGTAATTGAGGAACAGAGGAAATCCGAATGGCGAGACGTGTCTCATAGCGTAGATAGTAAACCCCACTTACATTAAAATCCCCCCTGTACCCGCGCGATCATAATATTGGGAGACGTCTTTTTGATATAATACCATATTTGGAATGATCCGCACACCAGCTCATACTAGCACGGCCGTATCAAATCTATTTTAAGAATTCTTAAAGACTAACTGTCAACAACAACTGTACAACAAAAAACCGATTTTAACAAATATTAAAACATATTAAATTATTTTTAAAATATAATTAATGACGTTCAAATTTGTAAATATTTTATAAAACAAAATTCTTTGTCCTGTGTTCTAATTTCCTAGTGGGTAGACGTCGTCTCGTTGTCTCCTACATGACGCTCCGTCACTGGTAAACGCTAAACGTACTCGCCGCCACACGACTACGGAGTTGTTGATGTGAAATGTGAATATCAAAAGCGGCCAAGCGGAATATCTCGACTTCCGGTAACCCGCCGCGGTAGTCTGTCGATAATAATAACCAGAACAGCAATGACGACACGAATCGACCAGAGTGGACAACATCAGCTGGTCGTATCTTTTTTGGCTTTTTGCGCAGCCAACGCGCAAACGCCGAAACGCGACTGCAGCCAGTGCAGCGTAGCAGCCGCGGGACGGCGCCTTTGCGCGGTGTTCATGACGTCGGTCGGTCTTCACGCGACAGTTACTTTGATTTTATAGACTGGTCATACTGATCGCTATGACCGGATAACTTGTCGCCCGACCGGCTCGTGCCGTATGTCGTATGAACTTGTTATTAATATTTTTATCAGACGGTATCCGGATCGCACCCGTGACGCGTGCGACGATTTGCCAACGTGCTCGTGCAGGTTGGAACAGACACACGAGCGCGCGCACGGTAAACAATAAACAATAACGGCGAGCGCAGTTGTGCTTTGGTCACAGTCGCAGTGTTCTCGTGTCTCCACTTTTCGTCTTCTCCTCGGCCGGCGGTCGAATATCCGATCGTGTCTGCCCTATTGATTTTAATCGATTAACTGTTGCGTAATACGCCGTCGACGATGTCTGCCGCGGTGAAAATAGGAAACCATCGGCAGAGCAGACCGGTCCGGAGGCCGAGTCACAACGGTCGCGACGACGTCGAATTGACCATGCGGATTCTGTTCAACGGCCGGGTACGTAGCATAATATATTTTTATTTCGATTCACTCGTTTATAAAAGTGCGTTACACGTGTGGCAATGAGGTCTGTATCTCCGCGACGTTTGTTAACGTTCAATATTATTTTCAAACGATTTTGTTTTCATTAACCGTGTAAATAATATTATTTATAATTAACCTTAGCGTTATTCATTTTTATTTTTTAATGTTTCGATTTTGATTACGAGTCATGGGCGAACGACAGTTATAATCATTCATAATATAAAGTTTTGAGTAAATTTACTCGAATACTTCTATAGCAGGGGTGGCCAACTTTAATAGACTTGCGATCGACATCTGAGATTTTCTAGGTTGTCGCAATCGACCAAAAAAAAAAAAAAAGTTGTCAATAAAAAAAAAAATATGTATATTATATATGTACATGTGTGTTACACTTCTTTTATTCGATATCTGTGTATAATCTCATTTTTCATAGTTATTTATTGCATTTTCTAAATTTAATTTTTATATTCGTTGATATAAAGATATGCAAATTTACAGAAAAAATTCAAAAATTCAAGAAAATACGAAAGGGAGTCGCGATCGACCGGTCAATTGCGATCGACTGGTTGGCCACCCCTGTTCTATAGTATTTAGAATATTTTTTTAATTCAATATTTTGAAAGTATTTCAAATACTATCTTGGACGTTATAGTCAAATACTTTAATGTAAATATTTTCAAAATTCAAAATAGTAATTCATAACACTTCAGATAATCTGAATCATATTGTTTTTTAATATCTAATCATTGTATTATTTTAATCATAATTAAAATCAAACGATTAAGCGTTCATTTGAATATTTTTTTAATATTATATTTTATTTTGACTTTTTATAATATTAATGTATTTCTGTATTTTGTATTTTTATTAAATGCAATTATTTTAAATGTATTTTTATAAGACTAATAATACATAGGTACTTATTAAATATATGTTACTTATCATATGCATTTCATTTTTTAAGTATGGTATTGGATAATATGACCAACAAGAGAGCACAGGCGCACAGCTAATGTTACTGTCTTATGTTCATAGGCACGAGTTTTAAATTTTTTTTTTTGGGGGGGGGGGCTAATACTGTTTATGCTCTCTGAGATATATAAAGGTGGAAGGGGATATATACAAGCCTTTTGGAAGGGATAATCCCCTCAAGCCCTCCTCAAATTGCTCACTTTAATATTAAAACCATAAGAATTTGCTTAACCTAAATGTTGTGTATAAGACAAAGATAGCATAATATACATGTGTATATTTAATATGCACTAAATTGTATATTAAAAATAAATAATAATATTTATAGTATACATATTAATATTTTTAATATATTACAATATGTTGGATATAAACAATAAAAAATAGACATTTTAGTAGGTACTTAGGGTAATATTAAGGATTGATATTATAGACTATTGTGTACCTATCTTAAAAATACAGTTGGTTTAGTAAAATAAAAATGTACATTTTATTTTTTATATTTTATATGTATTTTTATGATGAAATCTTTATTTTTGATTCAACTTTAGGAAGTTGGAAGTGTAATTGGCAAAGGAGGCGAAACTATAAAAAATATAAGAAACCTGGTAAATAGTTAAAAACTGTTCAACCTATTATGAATATTATTAATTATAATTTAAAATATTTGTTTAGTCTGGTGCTAGAGTTATAATCTCTAATGCTTCAACTCCAGAACGTATTGTTCTTATCAATGGAAATAGAGTTACAATTTGTAAAGCTACTGAACTTATTGGTCAAAAAGTTGATGAAGTAAGAATTTTTATAAAAAAAATTAAATTTTAAATTTACTTCTTTAATTTATTCTAGTTTTTTGAGAGACAAAATAGTGAATGGAATGGCCCAAAATCACCTTTGACACTTAAGCTAATTGTGCCAGCATCTCAATGTGGTTTCATAATTGGCAAAGGAGGAAATAAAATAAAAGAAATCAGAGAATCAAGTGGAGCTGCCATATTAGTAGCATCGGAGATGTTATCTAATTCAACTGAACGTCTAGTTTCAATTACTGGTACTACAAGCACAATATCTCATTGTGTTTATCTAATCTGCAATGTACTGATAGATGTAAGAAAATATAGAATATTTATTTTAAGACCTTAATAAATTGAAGTATTGTGTTCTGGAACACATACAAGATATAAAATGTCTTATATATATTAAACTTAATCTAGGTATAGGTAATTATTAAATAATGATAGAGAATACTTTGATTTATAAATTTATCTTATATCTATACTCATATACACTATTCAAGATAAGAACTGTACTTCGTGGCTAATTTGTGTGCAGGGTCGTGTCTTCACTACATAACAGACTCAATTGAGGTGACTGACTAGAATAACTTCACTGTTGCACTCGTGGCCAACAAAAACTGGTCACTGCGCTATACAGTTCTTATCCTGAATAGAGTAATATAATACTATAAAAGATAGATAGACAAGTAAGAGGCTCGAGGAAATTTAACTATGGATGAATCTTATGGTACTAATTTCATTTACATTAAATTTATTGTTAATGCTACTTAACCTAATTTGCAACCATATTTTAATATTTTTACTAAATAGTAAAATTATTCCTAAATACTAGTTAATAGTGTTTTTTTTTATTATATTTTTGTTTTTGATATTATTGTATGTTTTAAGATAATAGTATAAGTATCTATATAATATAATTTATAAATTTTCAGTCCCCGCCTCGTATTGCATCAATCCCTTATCATCCATGTAGTGTGAATTCAGGACTTGCTACTTCTACAGTTAATAAAGATGTAAGTTTCCTAAGCATTAAAATACTAATTTAAATCTAATTAATTTTTTTAAACTATTTTAACTTTAGTATGGAAAAGAACACAATATTCCTTTTACTAACATTGCAACTCTTGGGTTAGGAACTTCGTCAACTGAAGGTATCAATCAAGCTGGTATGTACTAATATAATTTTCAATTTTAATAACAAAAATTAACCTACTTGAAAACATTAAATTAATATTTTCACCTTTAAATTTTATAATAGGTCAGATTATTGGAGCTATTGGTTTGAAAATTATTAACTATTTTGTCCCAGTAGAGAACAAGTCACTTTTACCTATGCATACTGACAGCAACAGCCAATATTGCTGATGCCAATGTTATCTTATCAGTATGTGAAAACGGTGAGGATGCACAGGTGCAGGTTTGAACACATTTTGATCAATGAGCGGCTTGTTCTCTTCTGGGACAAAGTTTAGATCTCTCTTTAGTTTTTTTTATTAGGATAAAAAAAATTATGGTTAATTGTAAAGCCACATTATTTTTTTAATAGCATTTAAATTTGAAATTCCAATTAGAAATTTAGAAATTTACAATATAAAATTTCTCAAACAATTTTTATTATTTTTTAGTAACTAAAAAAAAAATATTCACCATAGAAATTTAAAAATAAAATAACTAAAATAATTATTTTTCTACTTGTAATGAAAATATTTAGACATTATTTAAATTGAAGCTAATCATATACATTTTAAATGTTGTTCCAAATATATTAATATAAACATTTGCCTGGTCAAAAAGCTGTATATTTATTTTTTTTTCTTAATAAGTTGTTCTTATAACAATTTAAAATATGTATATAAAAAAAAAAAATTATGCATGATTCTTTTTTCACTATTTTAAGATATATATTGTTATTTATATAGGGTAGAACAATAATCTTCTTCCTGGTATCACAACTCTTCAAGAGTTTTTGCTGCCACTGACACTTCCTTCCATTCTTCTCGATATTGTACTTTTTCTTCCTAATTTGGTACTCCTAGTTTTCTAAGTCCTGCTTTATTCCATCTATCCATCGCTTCTTTGGACATCCTCTTAGTCTTTTCCCTGTGGGTTTCCACTCGACTGTCGCTTTAAGGTACTCCTAGTCTAGTCTTCTCATCATGTTCCCAAATCATTTGATTCTTTGTGCTTTTACAAAGTTGGTTATACTTGGAACTCTTGTCAATTCTCGGATCTCTTGTTTCTTCTTCTGCGCTAACATCCCAGTTCGTTGTGTAGCTATGTGTTTTTAAATGTAATCATTAACAGTATAGTAGACTGATATTTTCAATGCAATAAGCTTATCATTACATAGTCATTTGCATGAGTTTTTATTCAATTAGGTAAATACAATAAATAATAATGCTTTTAGCCTTGGCTGCATTAGCTGGAAGTCAGTTAAGAACAGCTAATCGTCAAAACCAAAATGTTAGTGGAGAACATAAAAAACAAAATGCCAAATCAAATATTGAGACAATATCAATGACTGTACCTAATGACTTAATTGGGTGCGTTATTGGTAAAAGAGGAAGTAAAATTGCAGACATTCGGTAAGTTGTAATTAACATAGTATTCACGATCTTAAAAAATATGTGTTATTAATTAATAATTAGTAATCGATTGATTTAAGGTGAATTTTGTAATGTATAAAATTCTTTTCCTAAATTAATTAATTTCATATTATATATTATATTTTGGAATAAGATAAAACATTAATTGATCTAGTTATGATAAATTAATACTGTGTACATAATTTCAAACTCTTTTCTTAAGCAAATTTTTTCTATTACAAAATATTTAATTAGGTAAATTTTCATATTGATTATAATAGCTTAAGATTATAAAGTCAAATTATAGTTTTTTACTATGTAAAAATATATGTATATACTTATGATAAAAATAACATGTTTTATTGAAAAGATACTCTTTATCTAAAATCTAGATCAATTAATGATAACATTGATTTATTAAACAATATAATTAATAGTAAATAATATATTTTATGTTTTTCTATGTAGACAAATAAGTGGTGCTATTGTACATATATTTAAATTTGAAGGAAATAATGAAAGTAAAGAGATTGTAGATCGCCGTATAAATATTACAGGAAACAAAAAATCTATTTCAGTTGCCAAGTACTTAATTGAAATGAGGTACCAACTTTATTGTTATACTAAATACAATATTTTCGGGATCCTAGTTGAAAATGAACTCCTAGTGATATCATTAATTCCCTAATATTGAATTATATGTCCTTTTTTTTTTTATCATTAATCCCAATTTCTTCTTTAGTGTGGAACTGCAAAAAGCCAATCTTGAGGATATAAAATCACCCTCTAGTCCTGACAATGGTTCCAGTTCAACTGCCTCCACTCCAACTGTGGCTCCTCAACTATTTGCCAAGCCAGATTCCATTAATACCATATCTAGCTTATATGCTTATATAGCCTTATCCAGTGGTGCCAAACAATCCTCTCCAGTACAGACCACAGGTGTCCATCGCCCAAAAAATTCTTTAAAAAGGAAGCGTAGTCCTTCAGGCGAAAGAATCAATGCAGAAAGAACAAAGTTTGCTCATTACTGAATGCCAATTGATTCCAAATCCGCAAATAATTGCTGTTCATACTCATTTTGATTTATTTATTTTTAAGTAGTTTTTTCATTTTGTTATTTAATTATTTTTAAAAAAAAAGGTTTTAATTTTTGAGTGAATAAAATTCTAAAAAGCCATTTTATTTAAATTTAAAAAGATATTTTATTTTATTTATGGTTATGTTCAAAACAAAATCTATGTACCTAACAAATTTCTTGTGTAGGTAAAATTAATACATTTTAACAATTTAGTAAACCATTTTTATCTATTACATTTTATTGTTTCCAATTAATAATATTTCACTTTTTAGTTTCCAATCAGTACTTAGTTTTAAGTTCTTGCATTATATTGTTGTAGGTAGTTCTTATTGATAATAAGTATTGTATTCCTTATTTTACTTCTTAATTTTTAACATATTAATATGAAATCCAATAAATAAAATTTGCCCTGTTTATATTTGTTGATATTAATTATTCTTAATTTGTAAGAAAGGACAAAAAAAAACATTTAATTCAAAATTGTTTTGCTTATTTTTAATTATTTTTTTTAAGTTTATATTGTTCATATATAAGTACATCAGTGTTCATATTTTTAATTTATTGCTTAATAATTTTATGACTTTATGTCCTTTTTTACATACTGACTTGTAAATCTAATCGCATATGAATAAAAACATATTTTTTTGTTTGATAGAACACATGTCATAAATTAAATTTTTAATTTGTACTTATGTTTTACATCGTTGTTTTATAGTTTTAGAAACAAGTATACTCAGTTATGGAGACACTTTTATTTTTTATAGTTTGGCTAACAACACTATACTGGTTATATCTATGCCAATTAATAAAATTCGATTTCATTTATACCTAATAATGCACAATTTAAAAAGTTACAAAATATTAAATTATGGTATAGTTAATTAGATTTAGATCATATCTAGAAAATGTTAATTACAAACAAAGCATCTTCTTGAACCAATAAAAAAATGAGAAGACATACCTGTAAGGATTATTCATTATTGTATACAATTCTAGTAATAGACTATAGGCTGTAGCTATACCAATTATCTCGCCTACTGCTTATTGATTGACATTTAAGTAGATAAGCAATGGGGGTTTTGTTTTTCAGATTAAAATATTCATGTATGATATGGTGTTAATCTTAATACACTTAAATTTAAATAGTGTTCCGAGTAACTAATTCTAAATTGTTTTAAATTTATTAGGATCAGAAAATTAAATTGATACAATAAATACTATAGTTTTGTAAATTATATTGCAATTTAACACTTTATATTACATATTTTAAGCTATGATATAAAGAAACATTCTACGTACACACATATTTAAATTTCAAAGTATAATAGTTATATACTTATATGGTTAAGTTGTACTTAATAATGGGTAACATAGAATGTGTCTCAAGCAAATGAGATTCACTAGGTATATGAAATATTATTTTGGCATTGATATAATTACATATTATTTTGATATGGTTATGCATTTATTTTTTCAACCAGAGAAAATAAACTTTTTAAATTGTATTTAATAATTGTTAAACGTCAACACAAACAGCAAATAATGTTAATGTAATTTTATTTTTTCAAATTATCCATTCAAAAAGATTTTTTAATTATTTTTATTTTTCATTGTCTCACAAATTTTTGATCATTAATATCGAAAAAATAAAACGCCACGACATAGATAAAATTATCTTCTATTTACTGTGACAATTTGGTTCTACTGCAAGTATTATACTCGTAAGTTTGTCTCACCCAAAACCGTTCATCTTTAGGTATCATCTCACTATTATTTGTCAATACTGACATGGAACCATATTAAAAATACTTTGAATAAGTATTTAAATAAATTGTGATTAAAAATTTTCATTCTTCTAAATTTTTATAAAAATTGTCTATATCAAACCTCTTAGAGATTAAATAATGTGTGTGGCTGTGTTAAATTTCATACCAACTAATAATAAGGACCTTTATTATTGTTATTTTTCATATGTTTATTCTTAATATAAATTTTTGTAATGTAGCAATGTTCATAGAGTATTTTGAATAGATGATAGTGTATTGGAAAACAATTTTAACAGAGTACCAATATTGAAAATTTTCAAAAATGTATAAAAGAAATATTATTTGTTGTCTATGAATAAAAACCATAAAGATTACACAGTTAATATAAACTTAATGTACCTACATAAATCACACACCGACATCTTTATATTTACTATACAGAGTTGACACGTCAGAATAAAACTGTTAAATTGAAGCTAATAATAAAGTAATAATGTTCTATTAGTAACTAAATATAATACAATAAAGTATACTGATATTTTAAAGAATCAAGATAATCATTTGAATTCATAAAAAAATGTGATTTATAGTTTTAAGATAATGTATTGAAACTAAGAGTATATAATAATAACTGAACTCATTAAACATAGCTATTTACAAATAATAACAACCCATAAAAAGAATAATAAATTGATAATATAGTATGTTGCTATATTATAGGTTCCTTGTCATCAATCAAAAAATCCCTCATTAGATAAATGTGAACATATTTTTTCTTATATATTTATGAAATTAATATACATTTTTTTAACTCGCCAGTGTAACTCTTTATTTTAAAAATTTAACATTTTTTTTTCACGAATGTCACTAATTTGAGATTAAATTAAAAATACTTACATAAAAAAATATATTCTTAAAAAACATATTATTAAATTAAAATAAATAATAAAAAACAAGAGTCACATAAAAAATACTAGGAACCTAAAACTCTATTAACTAACATAATTTTCATACATATTATAATACCGTAACCATCTTAATAATTAATAACTTACAATGCCATATTATAATGATAAGTATTTTATTAAAAATAATAGTAAATATAATAAGTTAAAAAAAAAAATAAAATTATGTACATTGAATAATAATAATAATAATAATAATAAAAAAACACCATTATTCTTTTTCATTTAATTAAAAAAAAATTCCTAAATGTAATGAGGTATAAAATTAAGATAGGTAGTATAATTTTGAAAATAATTACACATGGAACAATCACTCAATTTTTTTATGTATATATAACTAATAGGTCTTTTTTGGTTAATAGTGCAACAGTTATTATTATTCATTTAATATAAATAGTAATTGGTAAATAAAAACCAATACAGTGTATGCAATTTTTAAATTTAGAAACGCCATTATAGAATAAAAAAATAAAAAATTAGATATTCATTATATTTATTATAGGAAAAACGGTTTGAAAAATATTTTTCATTTTCATATCAATTTTTGTATTTAACAATTTTATAAGTTTCAGTAGTTTAAAAAAAAAATTTTTTTTATAGTTTAATATTCTTACAAAATAAATCATAAAAATAGAAATAAACAATAATAATTTAAGTAAACATATTTCAGTAAGTAGTTGGTTAAAACATTAATAACTTATATATTTATATTTTATTAGGATTGACATTTATTTAAGTAGTAAAATCATTATTTTTAAAGCAACGGCAATATATATATATATATATAACATTTTTTATATAATATTATGAAACAAAACTATTTAAAATAATTATCATGGTTGATTTATAATAGTCTGATTAAAAATTGTTTATAAATAATATGTATATAATAACAAATTATACATATAATTGAAATTAATACAAAATATATTTAAACTATGTATTTAAATCTCCAATAAAACAGTAAATAAATTAAATTAAATTTCTAATAGTACTTTGAAGTATAACTTGATTACACTCGAATAATACTGAAAATTGAGTTAGAAAACATATAACGGTTTTAAAAACCATTTTTATGTTGTTCTATAAACCTACTTGAATATTATTATTATTATTATTATTATTATTAATAATAAATTTTATTAAAATAAAATTAATAATATATACATTTATGAATATTTAATAAAATTATGACAAAGTTACGAGTTTGGAGAATTATTTTTTAAACATGACATTAATATTATAAATTAATTACTGTTATAGTTAAAAATTAATTATTTCACAGTAAAATAAAATATTAGGTCTTTAACCAAATGTAAGAAACAAATTATGTACTATTAATGTACGTTAAATGAATAGTATATATATATACTATTAATTATTGAAATAGATTATGTGAGATGATAAAGTTACATAGACAGATGAAAATGACAAGTAAACAAAAAAAAAAATTGTGATATGTTTTGGAAACAATAGTTTTGTGTTCATTTTATCAATCGTTGAATTATAAAAATCTAACATAATTATAATTTTAAACTATTAGAAGAATATTAATCTATAGAAAAACAAATCTTATTTATTAAGCTATTTCAAATTGGTTAAGAAATGACAGTATTTTAAGATAAGAATAAAATAATAATTATTTTATTTTAAATTAATGTTTTCCAAACACGCTCTTAATCATTAATTCATATACATTTCTAAAATGGTCAAGTGATCAATCTAAAAAAATTGCCACGAAAAATAATAATTCATAAATATGAAAAAATCTCTACAAACAATTCTGTATACATTTTTTAATCTAATTAATAATATTTAAACGTATAACCATTAGATATAACTATACAAAATATAAGTAATGGTATTATTATCTAGCAAAATTGTTAGAAATCATGTAGCTACTTGAACATCGTGTGATGATGATTCAAGAACTTCCATTAAAAATGTATCAATTGGTGAATCCCCAATAAGTTTATAGAAGAATAAATGTTCCAGACATTTTAAACCAATTGAACGCAACGAAGGAAGCCGAAGAAGTAGTTTAGCAAATCGTCCAGGTTCTTCTGGATGTGTTGCGCGACAATATTCTTCTAAGGCAACATAAACTTTATCACGTAGTACTTCTACTTCATTAACAGACTGTAAACCTTTTGAACCTAATATAAAAATAAGGAGTATTACTAGTATTAGCAATAAAAATGATAAATTTATGTTTTTAATTAACTATTAGAAAATTACCTGGATTAAAAAGAATAATAGTACGCAAACAGCCAAGTTCTGTTCTGTCCATACCCATATCTCTCATTTTAGCAACGAGTTCAGTAAGTACACGATCAAATATAGCTTCAACTCCAGCTTGATGAGCAGAATCTCTATCGACAGTAAGTCCAGTAGCTAAGACTATACCATCTTTTACACTGATCGATCTATGGGAAAATGCTGCAATCATCAACTCATTCCAACCTACAAATAAAAATGTTGTATGCTATAAAAAAAATTGAAACATGTATAATGTATATTCACTAACCAGCTCTCAATAATAAAACTTGATCGCCAAGAGGTAAATTTTTAAAATGCGGTATATGTTTGGCCCACTCAACGAGTTGTATTAATTGTTTGTCAGTTGCTTGACAAATTGCACCAACAGTATGTTGAGGATGCTGAAAAAAAAATGTTTTGTTAGCTACACTTATTTACAGTAGAGAGAATAATAAATAAATCCTCACTTGTTGCTCTATGTACTGCTGTTCAGTCTTTATAGCATCGGCTTTATTTTCAGCCCTTAAAATGAGTTCCACTGGCATGTCAGTATTAGAACTACTTGTGGGTTCAACTTCAATATTATTATGATCTCGATCTTTTGTACGTTGCCTTTCTTCCTAGAATATAATATTGAAACATATAGACGTTACTTATCAATTATAATAGACAAAAATATACGCTTTTTTGTACTTAATATTATTTATGTTTTAACCAATATTCTTACATATTATTATAAGAGTAGACAACTTTATATTTAAATCAAATTAGTATACAACAAGCAATAAGGTTATTCCTTAATAATGTATAAATACATCTGAAGAGAAATTTATTTAATATAATTAAAAAGTCAAACTATCAAAAATTAATTTTATTTCTTTAATCTTTTTGTATAAATATTATTTTATAAACACCAAACAGTCCCATTTGTATGATTTCATTTAAAATCTTGTTATTTTATGAACAAGATATGCATGATTATGTGAAAAATTTCAAATGTGCAGCGTAATCATTAAACATTTTATGAAATTGAATAACTGATTATAATTTATATGGTTGTATTTTTGTGTGAAAATTTATGTCGATTTAGTTTCTGAGATCTGAATATAGTTTTTAAAGTAATATCAAATTTCAATTTTATGATGAATTTAATTAAAATAAATTTTGTTTGTCAAGGAAAATATGTCTGGGAGTCAGATTTAGATTGTTTTAATAATCAATATATAATGACATTAACATAAAAAATGAATTGATATTTGTTTTATTATTTCTCAACTATAAAGGTGTACAAATCAAAAAAATAATGTCAAATGTTTATCAAATTAAACAATTTCCGCTAAACAATTTTATACCTAAACATTTCTTAAAAGTTTTCACAACATTATAATTAGTTTATTACCTACTCGTATTTAATTTTTATAAAAATATCACAAGAATTCAGAGCACCCACCCATTTTAAATAAGCGTCAACATGGTGATATCTGGAGGCTAAAAATAATGTATCTACTACCTAAACACCATTAATGTTTTATTAGTTTTATATGCCATATATACAGTACAAGCACAGAATTGTCTCAAACTGCTTGCAAATAAAGTCGGATAATAACAATAACGTACCTGGACGGCTTCTCTTTTCATGCCCATGGTCAAACACTTTTGATACCTGCAGTACTGGCACCGATTTCGTTGGCGCTTGTCGATGATGCATTTGTTTTCTTCACGACACGCATAAGACAAATTTTTCCTCACGGTGCGTTTGAAGAACCCTTTGCAGCCCTCGCAACTATATGGAGGTAAATATATTAATTAGCATTTTAGATAAAAAAAAATAAACAAGAATGTTACCTGTAGACTCCGTAATGTTTTCCACTAGCGCGGTCTCCACATATGGAGCATAGATGTTTTGAACCACTAAGTGGATGGTTGGGCGGGTAATTCGGAGAGTCTTGTACGTTGCAAGAATTATTCATCATACTGCTCCGATCAACGCTGTATAATCTATATAAACCAGAAAAATGTAATTTAAATTCATTACAAACCTAGTCTATTACATTTTCATTATTAAATATCATAATTTTTTTTAATTATTGATAAGGAACTACTAAAGTTTATAAACAATGTAACATTAAAATTATATCTAAATATTTTTAATTCTAATATATACAATATATTACTCTCTGGAACTTTTTGGGATGGTATAATAATTTTATATTACAATGTAAATTAATGATTGAATAATAAATACATTTATGCACATAAAATATTATAACTCATTATAAATGTATTATTCAATAATATATGTTTCCTATATGAACAATATGTCTGGCAAAAACTAAAGTTTATATTATGTTAAACATTTTAATATTTTACATAAAATCAATTATACATATTATATATATATATATAAATATAATCTAATTTTATTCTTGAAGAATAAATAAAAATAAAAACTACGATAAGAATGTTAATGAATTATGAACATATAATTACACTTTTTAAATAAAATAGATCAACCAAACATTTTTAACTCCTATCCAAAAGTAAATAATTTTGAGCATTTTATTTACAATTCAAGAAGTCACGGTTGTAATGTGAATGTATGTACAAAAATATTAAATTATAGTAGACTCCTGCAGCAGCAAAGACATTTGAATTCTAAACATGTAAACATTTATATTTATAAAGATCAATCATCAATCACATTATACCAACTAGTATGTATAGTGTATACTGTATATAGTATTTACTACTAATAATTATTATTATACTTTACTACACATTAAGCCCTCTTATATAGAAGTACTTTAAAGTACTTTAGTGGTATGAGTACTAATGATTCACAATGAAATTGTTAAAGAAGGGGAACAGTAAATATTTGTAAAGTACTGATGAGAGCTTTTTAATTTTTATATATTTTTTTAATATATATACCCAATAAAATTAATATTTTGTTTTATAACACAGTTAAAATAAAAATACTACAATTCATCACTTGTTTATGGTTTAAAATAATAAAATTTGAGTGATAAAATTAAAATAAAGTAGGTACTTAATAGGTTTTAACAATAATACAATACAATAAGTACTACAATAGACAATAATTATACTAAAAACATTTAGCTAGTCACTAATGTTCATTATATTAAAAAAATATAATAGTTGAGGTTAAAACGCATATGGTACTTATTTTAAAATGTTATTATTATAGTACTTAAATCTTACTTAGAGGCAAAAAACATCATACATGGCATGTTATAAGGTATTTCAAGCTTCACTTAGAATGTCTTAACAACACCACAAAAAATTTGAACAATTTTCTACAATTATACTGTTTTTATTCAACCATACTGTATACAACTGAATATATTTAAATTAAATTATTTATCGATTTTTCATATTACATAATCTCTGTAACTTTTAAACCTTACTTATGCTGATAGAAATACCTATGGATGATTTGTAAAAAAAAACGTATTTGAATAAAAACGATAAACAAATATCAAAACAATACATAGTTTCATATAAGTTCGTTCAATGTTCAAGTTTCAAACAATGCGTTAACTCAATCCATCATTAAAATTTACCTGTCACTTGAATACATGGTGTACGAATTGGAATACATTTTTAACGTCTTCGAAAAATAACAATTTAACATAAAAATAACAATAATCGTTAAAAGACACTATTTGAACCGAACATCGAGTATATAACAAAGCCGAAGACTGAACACACACTATTAAAATATTATGTTCATTGCACAGTGCAAATAATACTATTATGATAAACAAGCACAAAATATTTTGTCAGCCAAAATAAATGTTTGTCTTTGGTTTACTGTGATATACACTACGTACACTGAAATATGTACCTACTATGCTAAAATTAATTTACAACTGAGACGTGCACACGACGAGAGCATTGCGAAATGTAATAGAACGAAATAATTGATGAATACTTGTTAGTGAAAAAAAAATCGTATAAACACAACAATGACGATTTATATTGGTTATAAATTTATAATATTAGGTCATTTATGTTTGTTACACGTCGACGGCGCATTATTGATAATGTTAATAATATGTACATCGAGTGAGTTCGGTGGAATATTAGATAATATTATAGTATTCAATATTTACATTATAATAATATATAGAGGAATTCATTATATATTACCTATGCTATGGTAAGTTGGATTTCCACGAAAAAATAAGATACTACCTATTTAATTAAATGTAAATGTATACGTGTACCTACATCGCTGTATACATTATACATTTTAAAATACCGTCGTATACATCGAATCAGACGAATTCAATTAAACAGTTTGATAATGAGAATATAATATCGGAATGAATGATTATCAGTTTTTTATCGACCGGTTTTATGATTAGATAGGTATACACATAAACACATATATAATATAGGTATACATATATGTAAATATTATTCATGTATGGGGTATCAGTATAGATAAATAACACAAGAATCCGGATTTTTATGGAAAAAAACATTTCATATAAAAGCCTATATTGTGCTTATACTGCATAAGAATAAAAAAATATTCGAGTGAGACAAAACCCGTAGAATCTATATATACATACGATTTTATTTTGTACATATACATAGATGCATAATACAATATGGTAAGAACTAAGAATATTTCCTATTATGAAACGTAGGTATAATGAAATAAAAAATATTTTGTAACAAGTACATTCTTTTTGGAATTAATTTTGTCAGATTAAATCAGGTTGAGAGTTCAACATGAGCCTATAGTAAAAATAGTTGTACAATTATTAATAATTTAATAACTAATAACTATCATAATTATTATTAATAATTAATAGAAATAATAAAGCGACATGCAACCTATATAATTTGGTTTATTCTGTTTTTAATATTTGTAATTAAAATATATTATACCACATGTCCAGTGTCAACCTCTTATCCACAGATAAACAAAATAAATTACAGGCATAATAATATTAAGTTTTGAAAAATATAAATAATTATATAATACTGCGTAATATATTTTTTGTTTTCCAGCATTTTATAAAAAGATAAGTATAAATTGGTTATTATTCCCTTTTTATGTGAGTAGCGAGTTATAAATATTTTCTAGCACAATATTTACCTATTTACCTATTGCGCGGGCGTTTAATTATATAATTAATTTATATTTTACTCGACTATGATGCTTACCCTGCAGGGCTTAGAGGATCTCCAGGGGGGCTGAAATTAACCATCAGAGTGGCCGTATCGGGTTTGAGGTCTAAAGGAGACTGAGGACCCATTGAACTCAGTGACAGATTATTGTCCAATCTTAAACCTGTAAACAACATAAATAAAATATTAATTATTAACTATAAAATATATAAGAAATACAACTTAAATGATATTATAATATTCTATACTCTAGTATATTACAATTATATGTGCACAAGTGATCCCCGTGTATGCAAAACCATTGTACACAAATTCGATCAAAATCCTACCTACGAGTTACTGGATTATTAAATGTATTTATTTATCTATGTATTTCATATGTATGTACTGTAATGTGTATGATGTCAGAGAACAAATATTTTCAGAAACGTTAAAACTTTTAGACATGATCAATCGAGAAAATAGTATTCAATGTCAAAACTCAAAATATAAATGCAATAAAGTCGGGAAAAATAGTTAAAAATGTAAAAATATGCCTCTAAGGCCTTAACCAGTGAAGTGAGTTTAATAAACGATTTTTTCCTGAGTATTAGTATATGCTTACATTTGGATCAGTTTGTTTGAGTACTATAGGTGAATGAGCCAATAAAATTATGAGTCTAAATAGTAAATAGTCTAATAAACGACGACTCTCATCGAAGATACATAACGGATGACGTAGATTGCATGGATTACTGCAACTATCCGCACGACAGTATATTATTAATTTACGAATTATTATGACAAAAAATTAAACTAGTCAATCAAGACATAATATTATTCGATATATTAAAATCAAATATTATGCATTGTTATATTTATCTCATTTAAATGTTTTCTTGGAAAATTGCCGTATATACGACTATGACTTTACGAGTGATAAAGATAATCGGCGTACGATTTTTTTTTTCATGCATATATACACGAAGATCTTTTCACGTACACACGACACGTTACAATAAATACCACAGCTATGAGTGATGTTTCTCGAAAATAGCAACAATATAATGCTGTATATATGTCTACCAGTACAATATAATATTTTATACATTATACTCGTACATATTATGTAACATATATATATATATATATATTATATTCTATACTGCGTTACTGTGAAATCGTGGAGCTATAGAGTAACATTGTACATATCGATATATTATAATATATAGTGTACATAATGCTTATTATAGTATTGACTACGTGTAAATTGAAATATCCATATATGATAAAATGTACACACTAAAATATATGGTAACCTCGGGAAGAACTAAAAAACGTAGTGTTTTGTTATTACATAAACGTAAATTAATATTATAAATTAAAAATATACCAACTAATAAAGAATATATGTAACCTATACGTCATCATATATATTGCAAATGTGCACATTAATTGCAGGTAATAAAAAATATTCTATTAACACATTAACCACTATTTTTATTCCGTCGAAATTATGCATAATATTATATATCAACTGTATTTTTTGGTTGCGGTATTTATAAATGCAAATTGATAATAATAATAATACATTAATTATTTGTGGTATTAATCAACACAACACGTATTACATACGCAGTATCTGTATGATGGATATCAAGTTTGTATACCTGGCAATCATAGAAACATTAGCAATAATGACTAGGTAGGTAGATACTTTAATAGGTACAATATAGGTAAATTATTTTAACTTTGCAGTCTATTTTTAGCCTTGCGCCAAATGCGCTTAGGGCAATCGATATGGTCAATATTATTATGTCACATTTATGTCGCTCTGTTTTCCCCGAGTATATCATATACTATAAGAGCGAAAACTCTCCTCGACCTTCACCTCTACAAATTTAATGTAAAAAAAAAACACAGGTAAGTAGCATTATGATACGACCTTGAATACTTTTATTCACTGCATAATAGGTATCCTCTTTTCAACCGTTGACTTATATGCCCTTGATTTGTTATATATAGTTAACAATAAAAAAATACATTGAAAGAAAAATGAATAAAAACAAATTTTAATTTATATTATCGCATAATAATAACATATATTTTCTGTGTTGTATATTCACAAACAATAACTCGACAGCCAATATATATACAACCTAACAGAAAAGCATATAGTGTTTTAGGCAATGAAATAGGTACACTAAAAATATAGTGTTAATTAACACAGTGTTCAAAGTTAAGAATTTGATAAGTTTAAAATGATTACCTATCATCATCATTAATAATAAGACGTCTGCGATAATGTTTTATACGCAACTATCGGATTACACTAATTGTTTACGAAGAACAGAGTCGAGAATATTAAAGGTAGGTAATATATATAATATAATATAATATAATATACCCAGTACCGGCAGTACCTACATTGATACAATTAAATACGAGTACCAGCTACTCTTTAATTAGGTTGTACATTCACACATAAGAATCGGATAAATTAAAAAATTGCAAAATTTTACATTAATTTATATTTTTATCAAAATCTGTAAAAAAACTACTTATTCTAAAAACATATATATATATAAAAAAGTTATTTAAGATCAGGGAACACTTCAACATATTATATTTTGAGTGTACCTTGTCGTTGTCATTGAGTAGATCACTGTAACGGATGGGATAAATTGTAATTCAATGATAAATTATTCCATATGAAAAATGATGCGGAAACGGTGAGTCACTGATCTCGTTCTATAGATGTTTATTTCGATCTTTCTAAAAAGCATTGAAGTTATTTTTACTACAAAGCACCTATTTGCTATTAGACCTAATTTGCAACAAGAAACCACCTTTAAAAATGAAGATTAAAGCTTTTTTACTGTTCCAAAATATGACAAACATAAAAAATAACATGATTAAACTATACAATACACATTACTTCGCTTATCAGAATCAAAAGGAAGGGATAAAATAATAGAGGACATTAAGAATAAAGCCAGGTTATAGCAGGTTTACACTTTAAAGACGCAAATTTATATGCACTAAAAAATCTTAAATATACATAAATAAATGCACTAAAATTTTAAAATATGCACGAAAAATAAAAATATGCATAAAAAATTATTATAGTAAAAAAAGTTAATTTTAAATTTTATCTTGTTATACTTATTTTATTTTCCCGATTATTGATCGAAGGTCATATTTGGGAAAACCGTTTATACCTACAAGTACCT
Organism: Rhopalosiphum padi; assembly: GCF_020882245.1. Classification (NCBI taxonomy): domain Eukaryota; kingdom Metazoa; phylum Arthropoda; class Insecta; order Hemiptera; family Aphididae; genus Rhopalosiphum; species Rhopalosiphum padi. The sequence continues at coordinate 52,077,381 of NC_083599.1, forward strand.
ATAAATTCAAATGTTGTGCTCATTCAGTATATCATAGGATCAACCAGAATAAATATACAAATGCATTCAAATCCGCGCTTTAGCTATCACTATTTTACGCACACACATAACATACACTCGTACTGACGTACTCTACCTCTATAGATTTTCAATTTAGGTACCAGTTATTAGACGATCACATTATCCATAATTTCATCGATTTTTTTTGTATTTTAATTTTTAAGTGATGAGCTATAAGTATAGAATATAGATACTTTAAAACTCTATCGTTTTTAAATTTAAAATTTATCACAAAGTAAATTTACACGCATATATATTGTAACATATTACGTTAGTATATTATGTAACTTATGTGTGAGGGTAAGAAAGACAGATAATAAACGCGTGTGTAAAATATATTATTATTTTGTTTTTATTATATTCGTTCCGTATAAAATACGCGCATATTATAATTATAATATAATATAATTTAATTGCAATATAACATATCATAATATCATAACTACATATATTCAACAACGTTTCGACCTATGATTTAACAGTCGTCTAGTCAGCAGATGCAGAAGGGGTCTCAAGTATTATTTAATACTACCTATACTAAAGATATTTAGTAGAGAATATCATAATATCATATAGTAAATTATATACTGCGGTCCATTTGTACTAGAAAATATTTAATGAAATTACACTTATATGGTACCCTTGTCCCTCCTGCAAATTTACCAGGTGATCTATCAAACGTAAAACACTCATTACTTTAAAAACTATAAACATTTTTGAAAATATTTTTTCTTGCATCATTTTAAGTCGTTAAAAAATAACCTTTTATAAAAGAAATTATAGTATTTTTCACTTTATTTAAAGACAATTGTATTTTTTTATTCCTCATTCCAAAGCAAAATATTTTTGAGAGTATACTGTTAGTAGTCTTAATATACAGTTTATAAAATCAATACTATTAATAGCATAAAAAATCCATTATTATTATTCAGTTAGAAAATTAAACAGTCTAGTTGTTAAAAATTCAAGTATATACTTGTATTGTGATAATATTACATAAACGAACAATTTGTATCTTTAATGATATCTGTTATATTAATATGACCCCCAAAAATTAGAATTAAACTATATTTTATAATTTTTAAAGTATTAATTATTTCATTACATCAACAAAGTTAGATATTAATTTAAATTCATATTCAAATATTCAAACATTTTATCATAAATCTAAATACTTTCGTTTACTTACTTTAAATAATATTTATTTATCAGTTCAATGCAATTTTTTTAATTTATTTGAAATAATTATTATGTCATTGGATTATAAGCTAATGGTTTTAATGAAATTCATAATTAATTGAAGAAAACTAGAATATCAAGAAATCAATGTAATCAAAATTGAATTTTGGACGGTTATGAGTTATACGTATTTAAAAAATAGATGAGCGGAGTGGAGTAATTCAAGGAAACCTTGCAAAATATTGATCCACTTCTCCACTCATATACTCATATAAACTAAGATTCTTACAAGCTATAATTATTCGTCTCGTCAACATACCGCTTTTAATTTACCTACCTCCTCCACTAACTAGGGTTTAAACTTAATAAATGAACCACTTTGGCGCTGTATGTTTATTGCCAATTCTGGCCCCTCCTTTTCTATCTCACAAACCTACGTACTTTTAACGATTATATTTCACTGTTATATAATATCACACTTGTAATTTTAATAGTATTAATATTAAATTTAAATCGGGCTCACGCCAGTATTGTATGCTTAAATAAATAAATAAATATGCTTTTAAAAATGTATTTGTTGTCGATCATATTATAAGGGTAAACAACTAAAAAATAAAAATCCTTTGAAAAGCGTCAAGTGTTTTTCGGAAACAACAAATGTCTCGCGTTAAATGGATCACCCCATATTAATAATTATATTTCAAGTTAATATAATTATGATGTGATGGAACAAGATACGCAATATACACACGCGGTACTTACACCGTTTACTGCATGTATATATTATACTTTATAAACGTTTAGTGTACCTATATGCACCGTGGGTCCGTGGTTTACGAACCATTGGCGGTGGAATTCCACACAATAACGTATGGGAAAAAACACACGTAGGCACATCCAAATGAAATTTTCACGTATGGGGGTAACCCAATCAAATCAATTGCAACGAGGAACGGCCTTGACATTTTGACAACGTCTAATAATGGAACGAGCGGACGAGAGCTTTATATATATATATTTATTTTACACGCGACTATAATATATACTCGCTCTCGTATGTACACGTGTGTTACGTGTAAGTATAAGTTAATTATTTACGAAATGCAGCGAACTGCAGCACCCGGACGGAGTCGGGTGGGAGATTTCAATGCAGTTATAAGTATGTACGCGCGCGCGCATTACAAAAACGCACGTCGAGCGTTCGTTTTATCGAATTTGTACAAGGTCAGTGCTCGCGCGACGATATTGGACTACATGTCGCATTTCGAATTCGAATACCTACAATACTAATTAACCGACAAGTATCTAAATCAAAACGATACGAATATATTGTTATATGTTGTTCTATAATATTATTGTATATATTATACTATGTAACCATATAGGTATATTAAATAAATAAATAATAAATTAAAGAAAACGGTATGGATATATCTCTTCCCCGCCTTACACGTCCACGACAGAAGTTGACGCACATACATATTGGGTCATCGGGCAGTCGCGGTATATGGTATAACGTATATACACACTGTGGATTGCTAAATAGACGTAATATTATTATACGACGTAGGTATTAGGATTGGGTTACACAGAGCATTCAGGGTCAAAACCACATTTCCGCTTCAGATATATCTGCTTTAATGCATTCCATTTTTGATTTACCAATTCTAGACATGCAGTATAGGTAATACGTCTTATTAAGTATATAATGTATATTATGAACACGATGATGTGTACGACACTACGACAGCAAAATCGGTCGTTTTTAATTAAAAATAAATCGTTATTGAAACAAAAACGTGGGTATTATACAAGTACCTAACTTATAAGTATATATACGTACGAGACAACAATAAAAATAAACGTTGGTAAGTTAAAACTCAATACTATATGTATCATGCGTATTGTATACACCAGAGATGGTCAACTTAATTATGGCGATACAAATAACATTTAGTTCTAAGAAAGTGATAAAAAAAGTCAATTTTTATGTAATCTAAACAGCAATCCTAGAAAATTTGAAAATATCCCTTGGTAAGTTTATGTTGTACCTACATTCATAATAGTATAAATAAAACACAAATAATATTATGATTTTTTATAATGATTCAACACAATACAAATATTATACATAACGATTTATATTGTATTTTAACCGAATGATGCAATTGATTTTAATATCAGATAATAATTTTACTGTTGTAACGTCGACATTTTTACGCCAAATTTCCATTGTTTTCTACTGTTAAGTAAACTAAAAAAATGAAAAGAGGAATTCACGAGAAAATATCACTTATAAAGTTATAAATAATAAAACAAATATTTTTAATTCAAAGGCCTCACAAAATATTCGAAAAGTTAAATTTAAATGATCTGATTTTTAGTTACGATAATAAGCAAAAAATAAGTTTTGGACTCTATATGGAGTTAATTGACAAGCTAAATTATAATTTATACTGAAATCCGCCAATCCAATGTCACCTTATTTAAAAATATAAATTGTTTAAATATCCCAGCTACTACAGATTACAATACACAAATAATATTAATTCATGTAATAAAATTAATTAATTTTAGGTTTTAGAATTTTTCAAACAAGATATACTCATAATCAGTATCACAACAGTATGACAGTATGAGTAGGAATGAAAACAGAGATTTAAATATGTAAATTATAAATACAAATGAAAATATGTATGATAAACGTTATAGGTATAATATATTAATATAACTATAATAATCAACTAGGACTTCTGAGTTGTATTATACGTACAATATTTTATCCACACTATCGATACCGTATTATTTAATCATTATTAATATTTTATGTAATAAAACTGAAAAAAATTACACTGATATACTGAAATTGATGTCTGAAAACAAATAAGATGTACCTAGCATGCATCTTTTGCATCTTGAACCTATTGTATACATATATAGCAAAATTTACGTCAAGAACAACTCATTCCACTTTGTTATTTTTAATATTGAGTAAATTGATCTATTATCAAATTGAAGATGTTTATAAATTGCTTCAAAATTATAGTACTAAAAATCGAATGTAAGGCCTTGATAATATTCTTACATTTAATTTAAATCTGAAAAATAGGGCAATTCACTTAAAAATTAAAAATAACAGAAAATTAATTCTTATTAACGTATACTTTACTATATTATGTTCTGCAATATGCAATAGAAAGATGGAGACAACAAATGCAGGTATGTCGTCCTTTTAAGGAGTTTAATATAGGCAATATGAAAAAAACATTCGTACGGGCCGGTTGATTGCGTATTAAATGATCATTAATGTGCGTCTACATAATATCATAACTTTAACACGCGCATGTACATTTTAATATCATACTAACCATACTGTAGATTGCAAGACTGTTTTTTCTTACTAATACTTTTCGTTGTTCATCATAGTCTATCTATGTATAGGATTTCAACAACTTTACATTTTCTTTTTAAACTGTTTCTCTTATAATATATCTACTCCTATATTTTCCACGAAATATTTATTAATATTATTTCATATTTTAAAGAATTTCGATTGTACACAAGTACATTAATATAAAATTCAGTTATTTAACGGTTAAGCAACCCATCCCTTAAATTATTTTGATTATTCAAGACTAACTCTATATAATATGTTGTAATATAAAAATTAAATCTTAGCTATATCCATAGTTGTTTAATACAATATTTCTTACTTCAATATACTAGAGTTTTTTTAGACATTATTCAGAGAACTATAAAGTGAGTATTTTTAAACAATAATAAAAAGTAAATAATACGAGTTAACCACATTTTTGCATTTTACGAACTAATGCAATACAATCATGAATCAACCGAGAATTCTAAGCAAATCAGTAGTAATATTTTCTAATAATAATGATTATTTCAACTATATGTGAAAATAAGACAATTAACGCATATACATACATATATATATATATATAATTATTATACATATTTATATTGATGGGAGATGAACGCACCAATTTTCCATCGACGAAGCATATGAACTACGAAGAGCAGCAAAGGGCATATTCTGGGGCATATTATTCATTTACCTATAGTAATTATAATTACTAATAGTAACTAACCATGTGATCATCTAGATGTCTATTATGATGATATTAAGTGAAAATAAGTCTACAAACAACAAAACTCGAAGCAGAGTAGCAGTTAAATATACTTAATATAGACTACTACACTAGAGGATACCAATTGGTAGCATATATTGGCAGCATTAAGCCGGTTGTCATATTGTATCACGTCCCGTATATTTGATACATAAGTAACAAAATGGTAACATGTTAGTATGTTACATACAAGTTTAATTTAATGTAGGTACACTATTCTACATGACAATATTGTGCGTTAATGGGGTAGTACTAATCAGAATAAGTTGTTGACTATCGCAATAGTGAATTTTATTTGTTAAATGTACCTACACCATTGTTAATTACATAGGTAATAAGGTAATATATACTATAAATTATATCTTTGGTATAGGAGTGAGACAATAATGATAAGTGCTACTAGTTTGGTATATAAAAGTGTACAGTGTATTTATATATTATTTATAGTTGTAAATGATATTTAAGATTTTATTTTTTTTATATGACACATGTGATCCTGTAATAATCTCATGCAGATAATATGTGCACTTAGTGGTAAATGTGGTAGAGGTTAAAAAACATTATCAAACCCTCATAAAATATAATACAGTTGCTTTAACAGAAAAAAAGAATTATACATAAAACTATAAAAAAAAGTTGAATTTAAATTGCAAAACTATGAAACCTGCGTCGGTACCTAATTGAGCAAACCTAATAGATCAACTTTCAGAACTAATATTTTTATATTTATATAAATAATCTATAGTTATACAATATAGTCAGTATTACCTAACCTAACCTGGGGGTTAGTAATAATACAAATTTATTTCATTATTTAGTAATTGTATTATTTTTATCAAATTAAACATAAGTTTGCCAATAATAGAACAATAACTTGATATTTCATAAAAAAAAATATATTTTTTTTATAAATAAACATTGAGGCAACAGGTACCAGTTAATCGTGAAAAATAAATGGTGGAAATGAAATTTGCGAAATGTTATCATAGAATGAACTATATAGTAATTGTATCCATACATTATATCCTCAAGATAATTACATTTCCAAATAATAGACTATATATTATTTATTAATTTGTGTTTTAACTATATTTTTTAAAAATTAAATACATATCTAAAATATTTCTAAAATTATATTTTATGATGATAAAACTACCTAAACGTTTATGATTCAATCTGCACGATCAAAAATAAAATATTAAAAAATAAAAAAATAAAAACTTTGGGCAATTAAATTGTCATTTCAACGATGATATTTTAGAAGCCAGTCGGTAGTGAAAGATTGAAAAAGAAAAAAAAATGTAAACTATTACATTTGAAGTGTTTGCCAAGGATTGAATTACTGCTGCTTACTCGTAAAATGAATAAATAAACATTAAGAAATAACAGTGAACGAAAAAACCACTATAGTAGCTCGTAAATATTCACAAGAGTCGACGTCGCAACACGTGTGGTACGCAACGACCGGAAAAATCACATAAAACAAGGAGGAGGAGATGACGATATATAATATATATCAAAATAATACGGTAAAAATGTAAGATAAATATGGACTCGAGTCGACGACGACTAAAAATAAATTTACGTTTATCAAGTGCATCAAAAAACAGTCAGACGAAATACTATTATATATCATGTGTGCACATATTGTTATACCTTTGACACGACAAATCTGTTGGGAAAAAACTCGATTAAAAAAAGGACTCGCCCAAACCCATTTCGTTTGTTTTAATCAATCACTACAAGTATATGACGTATTTTCTACAATATTTCAGTAAAAATATTATTTTTTATCACACTTACGAAGTAAGTCTAATTTTTAACGCCAGTTGAAGTATTAGCAATTGAAATTTTTCTGTCCAACGGACAGCAGTAAATGCATCCCGGCAGGCGGAACAAATATTATCCAAAGTAGATCATATCACATATCGATATTTTTTGTCTAATATAATATATCAAATTTTATACCTAGTTGCTGGTATAATAGATAGGTTACTCTAGTGATGTTCTATATGTTTGGGGAATCAATAGACACCGAGAACGGTAAGAATATAAATGTCTGAATAAATGAATAAATTATGTCATGTATAACATCTGCAGTAGTTTAAAACAAATAGAAAAATGTTACCAACAAGGCAATAACAGGAAACCCTTTGGTTTTTCGATTTTGAGTGGACACAAAAATGTTTTCAGAAACACGTGTATTGTGTCGCCAAAAAGGATTAAATTTTGTGGGATTTAATTCACTACATCTCCGATTTATCAAGATACAGAAAGTTGCTGTACTGACGGCTTGGTGTACCTACACCTAGCATCACAATTGTACGGTGAGAAGTAACCTATTTCAGTCGTAGACGAGTTAGAAATACACTGAAATACTATCTTTCCATAAAAAAGTATGAGTAGCCAATACCTACGTACCTATACGTTTACTATTAAGTATTATTTGTCATCTTTAACGCAATACCGAAACTACTTATACGTCAATATTTCGGTTAATTCATAAACTATAATAAACTGTTTGACTTTTGGCGTTAATCTGCGCGATGACTATAGATTCACCAAACTGTTTCAAATATACAGAACAAAACACGAGAGTAACCCACCTGCAGTAGTTAGATGGTTATAGGACACTCTTGTACAGTCACATAGAAAAAATTGAAATCGTGAACAGTAGAAAAGGTACTATTTTGGAACAACAAAATAGAAAAAAATGTATATATTTTACATGATTATAGTTACAAATTTAAATAGATAGTTTTAGATGGTAATATGGTTTTATTGTGAATTTCAAACAAATAAATAAATATATTATAATGTGTAGAAACAAAATAAAAAAGTCAAAGGAAGTAGATCTTGAAAAAACGCTTAATATGTTATCATTTTACACTGTTTGGCAAGTTGTTCATTTTCTTTATATATTTTTTACTTTTAAACCTATTCAAATGAAAATAAAAGCCCTGAATTTTTAGTTTGTGGTTTTAAAATTGTCCATAGTATGTCAACTATCAAAAGAGTTCACTTCGCTCGGGGTGCCCACATGGAGACGTTCGTGTATATACAATATTAATCTGATAATTGGACAGTAAGTTATCCACTTTCAATCGGGCCGAAAAAAGCCATTTATTATTCGACAAAGGTCGTTACGCAACGCTTCAATCGATATCGGAAATTTAACTTTCTGATGTGCAGACGCGTTAATTAATATTTTATTCGCGATCGTTTATCGATTATCGTCGTTACTGCGCGAACTCTGGTCTTTTCGCAGCAGCGGTCGCAGGGACGCGACTTTTGCCACAGCGTTCGATCGTTTCGAAACAATATATTTCACATGCAGGTCCGTCGTCCAAAAGCCCAAAGGCCGCCGCAACAACTGCTGCACGTGTCGGCAGAGCGCACATGCGCCGACACGCGCTCGTAGGTCGGTGTTTCGTGTTGCGAAACGTGATGGTTTATAACAATATCAACATTAATAACATATACAATAATTTTACAACGATTTGTTGTGTTATCTGCGAACAAGGGCGGGGCGATCGCGCGAGCGTATTACGACATAGCGGTGATGTGTACTCGAGTACGGATGAGCGCGGCTGTACCGTCGTGTCGTCATCGCGCCGCGCCGGAGGAGTCGGGTGCCGGGCCTACCGCCGCGAGTTTTCCAGCCTGCACGCGCGCGCAAACACGTACGTGTCCCGCGCGAGAGATATGACGACCTTGAGGTGCGAAATAGGAAGCTCCCGGTAGGTCAGCGGAGCGGAGAGGACGGGCGCACGGCGGCGGCGGCGACCTTGAAGGTGGCAACGCGCCCGCCCGCCACCGCTAACGACCGTATCGTCGTTGTCGTCAATCATTTTTCACTCCTTTCCCGCGCCGCCACACACCGAAGACGACCACAACGCCCCCCCTCCCCCCGACGGATATTATTATTATTATTGTCACGATACATAACTATTATGATTATTATTATTATTATTATTATGATTATTATTATGGGTAGGTACGCGCAACGTACGACATACGTCACGTAGGTACACGGGGGAATCGCGATGATAATGTGACAACCGCGGACGATGGAGATGGTGTATGCCTACATCATTACTTATTACGACCACATTATTATATTGTGCAATGTGAATAATAATATAAATTTATAATACGAATAGTTCTATAAGGATCGATGGTGTATGTAGAACGCGAGCGAGCGCGTTTGTCGTTATTATTATACCTATTAAAATATTGTATTTAGGTGTATAAATAAACGACAACGCGGCTCAAACCCATATAATGGCAGCGAAACATAATCTCGACGTGGACGCGCGCTGATCGATTTTGCTATTAATTTTTTTTTCCGACAACCTCGAGAAATACAAGGTGCCTATACGACGGATGTGGTTACACGTACACTGGTGTATGTAATATTGTGTTATTACCACCTACGATTTTGAGACGGACGCGTAGTTAATCAAACTCTAATGTGGATAAAAAATAAAAACGTCCAAATCGAGAGCTGCGTTTGACACGCGCGGCGGATCGACTCGAGATTTCCCATCCGTGGATTACCATATTTTGTGGTTTTAGACTATATATAACACGACAGCAGCAATGGTTATTAATAATATAAATACGATCGCGATACGATTTAAAAAAAGCTTATATTATAAAACGTGATCGGAGATTTTTTTTTTATGACATTAATTCCAATACCGCAGAGTTGACGCGTATTTATCCTACATCAAATGAATATCAAATCAAATTCATATTATAAACAATATATAATTTCATCTAAATGTATGCAGCCGTGCAGCAAAGTGGTTAAAACTAACGAAACGGTTTCGTAACATTGATTATTCCGTTTCTTTTTATCACGACTGATTTATTCAGCGATACGTACATTTTATGATGAATAAAATATACATTGAATTACATTAACTATAGTTATATATAACACTCGGCAATATAAAATTCGTATACGCGAGTAGTACGATATAGATGACCCAAGTGAACAAAAATACGTATTGTGTATTATGCATGGTGATGAAAAGAACTCTGACAACTACCTTATAAATACATTATTATTGTTATTGTATTTGTATTGTACTATATGCCTATATTGTAGGTATCGATTTCAGTTAATACAAGTACAAGACGTGTATAAACTTATATTATCGTTACAAAATAAGAATTATTAAAGTAATAGTTTCAATAACATAGAAAGTTTATGATGCAGCGTAGAAAAATAATTTTAATTAAATTAAGATAATTTTTATACTCAACACACCATACATTCATGCATACTTATATTTTATAAAATAATATGCTTACGAAAAAAATAAAAAATTATTATTAGATGATTGTAAATTTGAAACCAAAAACTAAAAACTGTTGACTAAGTATATAGTTACCCTATTTTATTGATAGACAATTTGGTTTCCGAATTAAGCTGTTTTTCACCAAAATAATAATTCATCTTACAATAATCAAAACGACAGAAAACCCTGGACGACCAACGACATTACCTACAACAATTTTGCTATATATCACTTGAAAGTTAATAATTTTAAAATGCAAACCACCAACACACTTAACATATCACTCTCGGACAAACGATATAATATATAATCTGGGTAGTTCACGGAAAATTATGATTTAAAGATTTCCGCGACTACAAACAGCGAATGGAACGTTGGAAAAAACCACCTCGAATTGTTTGATAAAAATCACGTTCTACATTATTGTATAATATTATCGAATAAAACAATAACTTTTGTGAGCATAACGGAAATCGAAGAGACGAAGAATGATCGCATTCAGACAAATTTGGTTAAATCCTTTGGTAATATTTTAACGAAACTCGTCGAACAGCAGAATATTATTCTCGTCTTGCCTTACACACGTAGTAAATAAATAAGTAGACCTTATTTTTCCCCCGTTTTGAGCCGAGAAGGGAATCGGCTCCGTGCGACCGTTATATAACAAATAACTGTACAAACATATTCTAGAAATTCGGTCGTTTAATCCGGTATACACACAGACAATAACACCCGCAGAATCTTGAATTATATATACCGGTATATCGAGAAATTATTGTTTGACATGTCCTAAAAAACGTCAAATAATATTTAATTTGTATACAACGTAGTCAATGTCATCGTCGCATGATATACCGTATGAAATAATTATATGAAATAGGGGAAGGAATACATAAAAAAAAAGAGGGGACGTTACACATTTACACCTGTATTACACAAGCTTTTTGAACCGGTGTCACAAACGAATTTCTTTATTTTATAGGTACCGGTATATGTTCTTTTTAACGGGAAATTCACACCGGATATTAAACGAACAAATTTCCAGACATAATACATACATGTAGGTACCTATATATAATCATATTTTATAATATAAGATATAATATACTAATTATAATACTACAACATTCGCGTATAACGAGAGTCGTCGCGTTTTTTACCTCTGCCCCAGTGGTGCGCGGCCCTGCTCTGTATGATGGCCGACACAGACATCATGGGTTTTTCCTTCTTGAACATGATGTTCGAGCGCTCGGCCCGGCCGGCGTTGTGCGGGTGCTGTTGCACGGCGGACGACGGAGACGGCACGCGCTCGCGACCCGACGGACGACGACGCGACAATAATAATAAAAAACGTGAAATAGTATTTGAACGGGCGACAAAAACAATGACGACAACAACGGTCGTAGGTAGGTACGCGCGCGGCCGACAAAATCGCAAAACGCTGCGATAAAACAATTATATATTATTATCGTGACGTTATAATATTATATATAGTGTTGGTGCTGTGCTGCAAGAGCGCCTGTTCTCCGGACCGCCGCGGACGACCCACTGATCCCGCGAGCCGGCCGACGCACGCCGATATAACTATATTACGGCGATGTACCTCTGCCCACCCAGTGACACAGTTTTGGCGCGAGTGGCACACACGCCGGAGCATCAGCGGCGGCGATATGTGGTGGCGACGGCGCGACAGCGACAGCACGGCGGCGAGTAGGTACGCGCCGCAACGGACGGCAACCAAATAAGCACGCTGCTCGGTCGGCGGCCGGAGACGAAACCTCGCCGCCGCCGCCGCCGCAGCGCCCCACCATTCGCCGCCCCACGGCAAACCGACGCGAGACTGCAATACACTGCTACTAGATTATTATTATTATTTATTAATATACACGTTGTCGTTTACCGGCGCTGCTACAATGTTGTCTTTATAAAACATTCATAAGTTCGTAACGGCTATATCTGTTACGCCATACATCGTCACCCGACCCTACGATCACCTCTTAATCACCTTTATCCCCTCTCAACGACCCCATAACCCTTATAGAGAGTCTATAAGGCTCAGACGATGACGGTTACCGACATAATATGCTCATTTCCGCCAAAATACAAAATATATGAATGTTTTTTCCGACATCTTATTTACGCCGAATTTACCATGTGTAAACATTTTACAACAACGACTTGGTGTAATTCATGTTTAAAGACAGAACATTATGCTATAAGGAGATATCCTGGCTAAATCAGATACATTGTAATTAAAAATATTTTCAAAAAATTAATTATTCGCTGTATTCCACCATAAACAACAGTAAATGATGAGTTATAATGTGTAAAAAATTAATGGTACTAAAAATTAACCGTTCGTGTAACTGAATAGGTAAACTTTCGGGCGGAAACCGTTTCGACCAAAGCCATTTTAGTCGTTTTAAAATTAAGCTGGCAATGATTATTAAATAATATTTGAGTTTCATTTATCGTTACCTAGGTCCCAGAGAAAATCATGGGGAGGCAAAACACAATAATTATTATAGGTACAGACTCGTAGTTGTCGTGATCACATGTTATCTTCCGATTTCATATATACTTTTTTATCTCACTATCGAATTAATGACAAAATAGTTGAAGGACATCTATATTAATATTATGAAGAAGTTTCCACATATGAATATAAGTTATAACAGTTACCTACATGACGTATAAGTTAGCAGTCACTAGTAATCAAGTTTCGAGTTATGGACAGTTTTAGTAAAAAATATTTTCTTAAATCAATATTGAACGATGGCTAAGTTTAAAAAAAGTAAGCGAGATAAAAACATGGTGGCTTTTAATAAATAAAAAATACAATTTTGTTTGGAAAATTCATTCGCGATGGGTGAAACGTATGTGTAATGTGTTCAGCTATACATGTTTTACACGTTTAATTCTAAAATGATGAATGAAAGTAATAATGAAAGTATATTTTAAATACTGACCACCGTCGACAGGTTAAGAAATATTAAAAGGAAAAACAAGAATATAACAAAAAAAAACATATACTGTTTACTGTTATATAAATTTAGTGAAATCATTAGGTAGGTATGAGTAATGAGTTTGTAAAAAATATGTGTAAAAATTTAAAAATAATAATAATTTGTATTTTGTGATGACTTTACAAAAATTTTAGTAAAAAATAATAATATATTATATTATTTAATAACTATTACCAGGTCCTTTGGTCGAAAGAGCCTAAAGGGGTATCTGGGTGAAACGAGAAAGGTTGATTGCGAAACAATCCACCCCCAAATGTTCGTAACATCTAAAATTTTAATAGTATCTATAATATTGAACAAATTTAAATACCACTTTACATTTACTATTTCAAATAGTTTATTTGAATTTTGAATCCATCTATTTAAAACGGTTCATTTTAAATACCTATCGTAGTTTACTAAATGTACTATTCGCTGTTTTCTATATTTTAATTTTTAGGTAATATTTACCAAAGTACATTATTTGCCGATCTGATTATATATTATGAACCTGCACAAGTTGTAAACATTTTATCACTTATACCATGACTATAATAATTACGTCGTTGTTATTGAGTATATAGTGTATATACTACATTACTATATAGTATATATATAATATAAATAATAACACAATATTATATATTATTGTATATTATTTACGTTGATTAGAATATCCTCGAAAATATCCGAACGCCATTAATAACATGCAAATTTGTGGTCGGGATAGATTTCTTATATAGTTTTCCTATGATACGAAATATTTTATCATATAATAAATCGGTAATATAGGTATATTGTACATGAAAAATGTTTTTATCAGGAATTTTACGAAAACAGTTTAAAAATGTAAGTTCAAGGACAAAACATAGTATTACGGGCATTAACCGCACAGAAGCTTTTATGTACATGAATCATGCAATGATCAACAACTGCAGCATATTAGGTATAATATGCAAACCGCGGGCGTCCATTCTCTTCATTGACCAAACGCAAGAATTATAATGACAACGAAAAACTGCTCAAAAGACAATGTTGAAACGGATATTCAAGAATCCTTTAGTGTCTTTTTTTATTTAACAGTTTTAATAATATATTTTATACATCATGTATATACTATTATATATGTTTAATGCCTATACCACCATTAAAAATCAGTCTACCCATATAGGGATAAAATTAGAATTCACTATGATTGTTGTATCAAATCTGACTTTAAGTACCCATGTTTTTATTCTAGTTATTAATTTATTATTTATGATTAATATGATAATTGGATTTTAAATAAATTAAATGACTTCTAAGTTATAATAATAAAAGTAATAGTTAATAATGATTGATGATTTTTAATATTAATTATAATTTTTAATGTAAAAATTATAACACATATTAAATCAAATTATTGTACCAAACTAGATTCAATATAAAATACTACTGATGCTTAATAAATGATTACTAATTAGTTCAGTATGTTTGTATTAAACATCAATGTTATTAAATATTTGTATTGTTAAATTGTTTGTTTTAGTGCTTAACTATCAAGTTATCATTTATTTAAACAAAATATATTCAACTATCCATAGTTTAAGTCTTTGTCTTCAAAACTTGACAAATTAATCAAATATTTTATCATAGTTGAATAATATTTCAATATCCTTTTACAATCACTTTGATCTAATTTTAAAAAAAGTAACTCACTATGTGTGTAATATACTTAATAATATTTTGATATACTATTATTTAATAAATAACATATATTTAGATAGAAGAGGAAATTATAACCATCCACTGACTACAAGGTTATAACTATATTGTAACTGGTATCAGTAGTATCTACTAAATGTAAAGTATTGGAATTAGTAGAATACATTATAGAGCTTGTGCTAACGTGCAGTTGTGCATAAAATGTGCAGCTCTAATTTAAATGTTGTGCAATTCATAAAAAATAATATGATTTAAATTTTTAATAATTGATTCTATATATATGAGCTTATAACATATGTATCATTTGACATTATTTTGTTTTCCAAAATTATTAGAAATTATTATGATTAAACCATTGATAATTTATCTATGATTATCAAGATATTAAATATCATATATTTAAGATAACTCATGCTCATGACCGCTATGTTACGCCGCCAAATATTATGATTGTACTCAAATTAATAACCATCACCAAATGGAAAATAGTGATATCGAAGAGGTTGTAATAAAAAAGAAAAAAATTTTGTTACTTAAATTGTTAATAGTTATGATAGTATGTGCTATTAATTAAAAGTGAGCTTCAAATTTTTAAATTTTTATCACTTCTGTAAAATAAACAGGATGTGCAGCTCTTAATATTTCTTTAACGCAAGCTCTATACCAGGGGTCCCCAATTAATATTTTTGAAGGGCCACATTAGGGATCTGAAAATTTTTCACGGGTCATCAAAATTCTAAGTACAATTTACATTATTTAAAAACCAATAATATTTATCAAAAATAATAATTTACAATAATAACACATATAATGTTGTCATAATACGTGTTATTTATTATTTGTCTGCGGGCCGCCATTTGGTGACGCATGCTCTATACTAAGTATGTTTTGTGGTAAGTAAATACTTTGCTGCGAAGATTGTGCTGCATTGAATGGATAACTGTGAAATTGTAAATAAACTGAGAAGTATAAGGGTATAACAAAGTGCTTGTCTTGTCAACCCCCATTATGGCTATGCCTATTGTTAAAATATGTAAGCCCTCATGAAGTTTGGATTTAGGGAAAGCAAATAATACAGTTTAAAGCGACAAAAAAAAAAATATATCCTACAATTTGATAAAATTATAAACTGAGAATTAATATGTAGTCTAAATATAGTATATATTATAAGTAGAAATAGTAGGATCTATGCATATGAATACAAATGGACAATAATGTACAATAATATTTATACATAATCTAATACAGTGATATATTGATTAATTAATTATTATTATATAATATGGGATTCTTATTCTCATGTCTCTATTTTACACATTTTATTAGTTAGTAAAAAGTAATAAAAATTGTCTTATCAGCATAGATCTGAAATTGACACAGCTGTCAACAGACAACAAAAATAATATATTTTGTTTCCTTACAATACATACATAATATTATGAAATACAATAAATTCTAAATACTGATCAGAGAAATGATTAATAACTATAAATAACTATCTATTAATACGAGAAACCTGCAAATGCATATTACCTTGACACCCTCGGTAAACTGGTGACTTGTCTTGTCGAACCAAAAGTTATATTGAGACTCACTTTAAGTATATACATTCAAGAATTAGCATTAAATATTAATTTTATTGGAGTCGAGTATTCTTCTAAAATGAATTAATTCTTATTGAGTAAAGTATTATTATTTATTTAAATGTTCAAAAATAATTAAAAAAAATAGTTGTGTAATATATGCTTACAAACACTTAATTTTGTGTTATATAATATCCTACTAAGCATATTAAAAAAATATATTGTGCACGTATACAAATCTATAATAACTGACTTAAATATTTAGCATTGAACTTGTCAAAATAAATTTTATGATGAATAGAGTAGTTTGAACACTATGTACTCTTAATACTAATAATAAATAATGTATAACATATTTTAATAAAAAATATTACCTACAAATGAATTTTAATTACTATGAAACAAGTTAAGTAATATCTGTTAATACATAGTAAAATGTAAAAGAATTTTAAAATGCTTCACTAGTTTTTATAGTAATCATCAATTAGTAATATTACATATTACTATTGTCTAAAAAAAAAAAACAAATTTGTTAGATTATTTTATGATTTCATGGAAAAAAAAATAATAATTTAATAAATTACCCATGCAGTTAAAAGATTTTTAAATATTGTATTATACTAGGTAATATTTATTTTATTAAGTTACTGTTAGATATATTGCAATATTGTAAATTTAAAAAAAAAAATTAATAATTAAAAATATAATATAACATAATATTAATTTAAATTATATAATTTTATTTCGAATTTGCTAATATAAAATAATAACAAAAAATACTTATGTGACTAATGACTGCCCTGGTGTTAATGTTATTTAAGTGTCCATAAATATTATACCTATACATAATTCTGTATATTAGTATATTACATTTGGTATTTTAAATTAGTTTTTATTCTATGCAGTTATATATTACTACTATTTGTTGGTTTTTATTTTTTATCAATGAAATTTGAATTCAAATAATGTAAAAACATTAAGGAATAAGAAGCTGCCATGCCAACATTCGTTTTCTCTATCTCCCACATAATATAAGAACTAAGTTATTCTATATTTCCACAGTTACAACTCTCTAGTTCAATTTAGGGCAAAGGCCTATTATATATTTTATAAAAAAGAATATTTCTTGAACTGGATAGATTTTTAATAATTTTTTATAAATATAAGCATGTTTTAATATAAAATTATTTTAATTATAAATTGTATAAGGGCGAAAATATGTTAAATGGCCAGGAGAACTGATAGATCTCACTACGACTGTTGATAAATACATTAGGAGGTTGTACTTTGAATTGTTAAATATCTACTCATAGGTGTGTTTACCATGTAGGCCTAGGCACTTCCGGACATTTTGTAATTGTGGCCCTAAACTTTTATTCCCAGAATCAGGTGTTTTATCTGATCTTACTAGAAAAAAGGTAAGTTTTGCTAAAATCTGTCATAAAAAAAAACCTGTTTAGTAATATTATTTATATATTAAAAAAAAATTATTTATCTAAAATAAAATAGTTTTTAATTTGTGTGTAAAAACCAATTATCATATTATATTAGTTAAAAGTTATTGCCTTAACTCTATAAATCATAAATAAAAACAGATACTATATTAGAAATACTTTTTAGGAATTGGGAGTTTACCACTGATTAACATTTTGTGATTATGATTTAAGCATGCGCATGGGCGAGCTGGACGAGCAGTATGACTATAGAAGTGCTAAAGAGTCTATACTCTATATCTAGTATAGATAAATGGCTTATCGCCTAGGAAATAGGAAAATTAATTTATCGTTTATTACATAATTACACATTTATATATTACCTACTAAGTTTATATGTATAGTTACATATAAAAATATGCATTAGGTATGTATTAAAATTTTATTTTTAACTTCAAAAATATACAAGTACCTACCTATGTCTAGTACATTAATGTTTTGTTTACATACAACTAGATTCTATTTGTATAGGTATATAAAATTAATACAGTTTTAAATTTACAATTAGAATTTATGTAATATGTTAAAAAAAATTAGGTGCACTGTCCAAGTATTGGGGCACTAATTTTTCCAGGCTCGACCGAAATTTAATGTCTGCGCACGCCTATTGATTTAAGACCATCAGTATACGGTACATAGACATAAATATATAATTATTCTTAATTAAACATTATTACTTTTTTTTTAATATTATATACCCTTAAGTACTATAAAAATTGGTTTCTATAAATTAATTATATGTTATTTTTTTTTTACTTAAATTAATAAATAAATATAGAGCAACTTATTTAAAATAATATTATGTAAATACAATAAAATACATATTATGAATGTATTATGTACAAGTATATTTATATTTTTTCACATTCACTATGGATAACACTAATTGTAGTCATCTACCTTATTATTAAATGCATTATAATTTGGATAGCATTACGATTAAACTATTGGTTTTTTTATATCTCTCATAAGTATTATTTCATATGTATGTATAAGTCATACATTGTCAAATTGATATTTTAATTATTCAATTTTTTAAATCCCAATTTTTTTCTGCGTTACAAAAATATAATAGACACTAAATGTCAAGGCATTAATAAATTTTAACTAATTCATTATTTTTATAATTCTTGGCACTTATATATTTATTTTAATCTTTTAAATTACCTATAGAGTAACAAAATATAAAAACTTGAATTATAGGTTTTAATGTTAATTATGTGAAAAATTTAAAGCGATCCAATGACAAAATTATGATTGAAAGGATAAACAGTTTCTTTTATAAGATATTAAATGAGTACCTCGATGAATATCAACCATATGTATCAAAGTACCACTATTATAGGACATAGATGTCTAAATATTTATTACTATCATAGCTACTAGAGATAATAATGTTATGTAGTCTGGTAAGAATAACAATTATTATACTACCTACTATCAGTTATCAGTTGTTTAGTATTTACTATTTACATATGTTTGTTTATGTATACTGAGACATGGTCTATTGACTTGTTGTAGCAATATTAAATAGAATATTTTACATACATAAATTCATTATAATATACTTAATAAATGGCATCATAATAGTTACTATTAGCTGTTTTAATTGTTGTTATTAATTATATATATGTTACTAAAATGGGTAATTACCTAGTCACACAAAAGATGACAATGCATTATATTTAAGTTTGACACGGATACGGACTTAAATAAAGTTTAGAAGTAAAAAATAAAAACTGTACAATTTTAACATATATAAAATACATTAATAAGAAACTAGTTACCAGTCTTTAAATAATGATTAAAATTACCTAATCGAAGCATACTATCCTGAATGAATTCATCTTAATAGCTTGAATTGACGGGACACGTAAGCATAATAAACTGGATGAATTTACAACAATATAGTAAACATCGGATACCTACGTGAACCATACCGAGTGATTTAAAACAATGATGAAAAATAAAAATATTCTACACTAGAGTGTGGCCTACCGTAGAGTACGTTCAGAAATATGTGATACACACGCACACAACATTATTACTCGTGAAACGCATAACCGAGGGTTTTAGATTATATTTGCTGACGTGAGGTGCAAATGCACAAATACTAACACTCCGTACACCGTATCGTGTGGTGGTCACACACTCTTTCCCCGAGGGTTTAAACGTTCTTAAGAGAGTGTGCACGGGCTTTGCGATGAGCATAGAACATATTATTCTTACCTCGTTCGGAGCCGTCCATGGTGGATCGACGGAAACTGCGGTGGCCGAACGACAGAGGGTACGACGAGCCGCTGCTGCTGCTGCTGGTTGACACGCTCGGACGCGGTTCCCGAAGACCTTTGGGCCGGTGGTGTTCCAAAGTTATTATCGCCGCGAACGGATGCAAAACAATATATTATTATTATTATTATTATGAAGTGGAAACGATATTATTACTATTATTATTATTATTGTTGTTTAGGAATTGGGCGGCGGGTGGGTGGGGAGGACGAACGAGCGCGCGCGCGCGTTTAAGAAAACACACACGAAAACAGATAACGCGTCGATGTGCCAAGGTTGATGAACTAGGTCATTGAGCCTTTTGGTGTTACGCACCCGATCGGTTCTCGCGCACGTCGAAGACGGATGGCGTTCGACAGAAGCGCAGATTTTTTGTTTTTCTTTTCGTGTCGCGGTGGCGGCGTCTTCGGCGGGCCCGACGACAAACGGTCCGAAAACGTAAGTCCGACTACGCACTCGGGGGACGGGGCGGGGAACGGGTGCCAGGTGATCGTGGTGAGCGCAAGCACGAGATCGTGTCGCGGCGTGGGGGGGGTGGCGGTTATCAATTGGTGTCGCGGCCGGAGGAGGAGATACCGCCGCCGCGACCTGTCGGACGGCCGTGGCGGTACGGTCGACGGGGTATCTGGTCGTCGGTGTCGGTATCGCGGCGGCGGGGACGGTCTGGTAGCGCTGCGGTTGCGCAATGCTCGGTATCGACGGCAACCGGGAAGTATTCAACAGCAGTAGTAGTGGCTGTCGACCCGCCCCGCATGACCCCGTTCCCTCCACACCGTCGTACGACGACTGTAAACCACAATATTATAATGGTATAGCCGACATAGCTGCCCTATAACAGCATCGACAGTCGCGCGTTGTCGTGTAATGCGTTTCGGTAACCAGTAGTAACCACACTCGCCCGTACTCGACGACGTTTGTATTCTGTAAAATAATACTATACAGTTAGTACTCAACATGGGCTTGTGGGAGTTGTGCTAATGCTATACCCACCTACCCACTTGTTTTCAACCCACACCGTCGTCCCCGCGCAGACGAAACGTGTGTGCGATCAGTCTAGGGCAGAGGACTTGTAGCCATTAAAAATCACTGAATATGCATTTATAGGCAAAAAAATAAAAACGAGAATATTTTTATTTATTTTTTATATTTTAGATACCTATTTAACAGAATTTATTATTTTGAATTAGTTTTATTTGTTCTACGTATTACAAAATTTACAACTAAAATATATTAAATTAACAGCAATACGACATCACGTCGTAAACGATTATCTATATACTATAAATATACCACAAATTAGTCAATAATCATCGTCTTATCGGCACGCTCTAGGAAAAACGTGCGCCCACGGACAGTTAAAAACCATATACCTATTATATACGACAAAAATTAAAAGTAAATTTATGGTTTGGCTGTATTGTTTAAAATAAAAACATCAGCGGAAAAAAAACTAATAAAATTATTATAATTAAGTTTAGTATGTGTCTGCAAAAGTATAAAATGGATGAAATATACTTCAAAAACGAAAAACTCAAGATATAAATTTATGTGCAAAATAAATTTTAAAACCAGCTTTGTAAAAGCATAAAGCGTATTTATTTCGTAATCTGCTATTTTTGTGACTGTGTAAAACAAATATGCAAATGCTACAAGTCCTAGTGATCAATGTTATGTTTTTTACTTGTACATTATATTATGTATAAAATATACGAAAAGGACTGACAATGGGATGGCCTATAAAGTATAAAGACCTTACAGGCGTACGGTTATGCCAAGACTATATTGTAGTTTATTGTTTTCAAGGCGACTATCGTGCGGTGCGTCGACACCGATAACATATTATATGATATCATAATTACCTATTATAATAATTTATAATAGTAAATTAATAGTATTATAATAGTATTAAAATAAAACTTTTCATTCCCACTTCCCACCAGAAGCATTATGCTTATAACAGAGACGTATCTAAATTCTAAGGGGGAGAGGAGCTTGGGCCCCGGGCGGTAAATTTTGAATTGTAAGGAGTATAGTATTTATAAAATACGGTACTTAGGTTTTTTTACCTGGGGCGCAAAATTAATAAATACATCTCTGGCTTTCAGGGAAGTCTATTAATTATTCTTATTAATATTAAGTTGCATATTATGTATATGTCGCATCCACTTAGTGTAATCGTATTTTTCATGAAATGGATATCCATTTCATGAACTACGATCATATTGTGTAACGTGTAAGTCAAATTTTAGTTCATGAAATGGACATATATTTTATCCATTTCATGAAATAGAAACTCTTATTTTACACTTTGTGTAATATCTATTTTAAATTAATTCATCAATAGATAACTTTTTGTGAAATCGAAATAATAACATTGATACGATAACACGAATCTAGTATCTTTAAATTGTAGGCATTAAGATATTAAATATTGGTATTGTAGAACTTATTGTACTACTAATATGTTATCGACAACTGTTATTGATAAATAATCGCATCAATTGTATGAGTCAATAAATATAGCATTCTGGAAAAGTTTTGTATTATATCATTTTTATTTTTATTTTTATATGATGCCAGTACGTTCTCTGACTTGATGCGAGCCGTATATTACTATTTATTACAAAATAATTATTTTATATAAAATGGAATTTGATTCATTTTCTGAATTTTATGAAAAATTAAATGCTTATTACGTAGAAAAACCTGGGAAAAAACCACCTACGAAAAATGAGGTTCAATTAATAATTGAAGAAATCTTAGCAGCCAAAATAAAAATGTAAGTAATTGTTAAAATATTTCATATTTTTGGGGGACAAGGTTTTTTAAGTTGTATTTGTAAACGCCAATGTGAATCAAAACGATGTGCTTGTTTTAAAGCTTCTGTAAAGTGTAACAGTCGTTGCCATAAGTCATAACTTTAATATTTGTAAAAATAAGTAATAATATTATTATTATAATTATTTATATTTATATAATATATAATTTATTATTATTATAAATAATTATAATAATCATGAATAAATGTAATATATTAAAAGTTAAACTTAATTTAAACTGATTTATTAACTGACGTATTTTTTCATAACACAAAGAGTTATTATTTCGATTTCACAAAAAGTTATCTATTGATTTAATTAATTTAAAATTTTACACAAAGTGTAAAATAAGAATTTCATTTTATATGAATTAAAATTTGACTTACACGATATGATCATAGTTCATGAAATATTTGAAATGGATATCCATTTCATGAAAAATATGATTACATTAAGTGGATGCGACATATATATTTCATGCAAAAAAAATAAAAACACATACCTATTAATATGTATTATTATTAATAATAATTAGTTACGTAATAATATACATAACAATCGAAAAAAAATTCACAAAAAGCGTTAAGGTACCTACTACCTACATAACTTAGAAGATCTGAAACCCTGCGTAAGCTTATGTCAAAGACATTGATTTACAGTGACGGCCAGGGCCGTAATAGCGCATAGGCACTATAGGCACTGTGCCTAGGGCCTACGAACATTTTTGGGGCCTACTAAAATAAAATGTGTGGCTACTATTTTTTTTGTTACAATTATCTTGTTTAATACTTAAATACGCGCGAGGGATAAAGAAATATTCAAATTGGTGTAAAATAAGTTTTTTTTATTGTTTTAACAATTTAATTTTCTATATATTTGTAGACTGAGTAAAATTAATTGTTTTTAAGATTTATTAAAATTATTATCATATAAAAGTTTAGATTTGATCTTTTTTTGTTTTTAAAGGATTAACATCGAAATTCAACACTTCCTCTTCTAAACAGAAGGTTTTATACCCATTACCCATTTAAATACTGGGCATCGCAGTGCTGTATAAGCGCATGGGAATTAAATCACTGTGCCTAGGGCCAAGGCTGCAACTGAAAAAAATTTCGGAGGGAATGAGGGTTCAAAAATTTTTTTAAATTTAAATACTGAACATTTATAGTCAATTAACTTTATTCATCACTATAAAATATTTCTATTTTTAAAAAAATCTTGGGGGGCCCGGACCCCTGGACACTCATACAGCTACGGCTTTAGTGCTTTACCTAGGGCCTACGACTGTATTAATTTGGCCTGGTGACGGCACTACGTATTTTTGGTCCCTGAGCAATATTTTTGGTGAGGCCCTTAATGGTTATGTAACTAGATGGTAAATACTTAATAATAATCATAAAATAAGTAGACGCATGGGGCCCCCTGACCACGGGGCCCCGGGCATTTGAACGGAGTGCCCCACTAGCGCCATCACTGTTGATTTATTTTTGAAAATATAGACACCAACCGACATCTGTATCGTTTTAATTTTTAAAAATAAATATAATAAATTACCATGAGTGCGTCCACGACGAAATGTTTTTATCTGTTTGCCGTCTTGTTGGTACACAAATACTATAAATGTAATTTATAGTATTTGGTAAAATTTAATATCATCGCCCATTAGCACATGTTACGAGTTTACGACTTGCCCTGCATGATTAACATTTAACTCTCGAATCAGTCAATCGACTTTGTTTTTTAAATCGACTTTATCGTTCAATCGTCTATCGCGCTTGTGATTTACGTTTGCAACGTTCGGCACGATACTGACCAGCGAACGTAATGTACCTATAATTTCATTAAAATAGGTATAAATAAATCGTCTATTACTTATTAGACACATTTTGTCTGTTACCTATACGTGGTAGTATACTTAATTTAATTATTAATATAACACTTTATAATTAATATATATTTCTTAGTTCTTTGTTTTTCGCTAAATCCCTTCATTTGTCACTCGCGGTTCGTTGTTGACAGTTCGGTTGTTCGACGTTTGCATTTAAATTCGGTCATTATTCACTTAGGTACGTGGTTAACATATTTATTCGATTCAAAGAAATCTCGACTTGGAGAATAAGAATAACATATTTAATATTTATATGCCCGACATGGCATTTGTAAACAATGATAACGAATGAACGAAGTGAACTATTCTCACTACATTGATCAGCTCCCAGAATACCTAATTTGAATGAATTTGCATTGAAGTGGTTATTAAAAGTATTTTAAAAATTGAGTTGTGGTCCGTTGGTAGTTAGTTACAATATAGGTACCTGAAATAAGTGGATTTAATGAAAATGGTCAATATAAATCTCACAATTGTTTATCAAGAGAATATTTTATTATCAGTGAAACATTTTTCTTATTGCTTTGTATCCAAGTAATAGCTTATTCAGTATTGTGATCTAAATATAGAATGGAATGGAGATTATTAAACAGAATAAAAGTAATCCAACCAATTCCCAAAGGAAGTCAGGTGACTATATAGGTCATAGACCTTTATTATTGTTATTATTAATATTATTATTTTACAAGATTACGTAGTCATATCAGTGTCATACTACTAGATTTATAAATCTGTGAATATGCTAAAATAAGTAAAATATATAACATAAGTAAATAATAATATCATGTTTTTAATTCTAAAAAATTGATTTTAATAAATCATTATTTTATCTTTGGCTGTAACAACTGGTTTCACAGACTACCTATTCTAAAATTTTTAAATAACTACCTATCATTATTTATAAAATAAAAGTTTGTTAGCTAGTTTGTTCTTTAAATTGTTTGATGGTCGCACTTTCTCAGTTTTTGAGTTTCTCTATTGTGTTCAACTTAAATATCACAACAGTACATACAACACATACGTAATATGCTATTTTCAGTGGCCTACCTAACTCATAGGTATTTTTGATTTTAAACAATTATTTTGTATTTGGTATATTTGATTGTTTGGATTTTTTTAAGTTAATCTAAAGTTAAATAGGTAGGAAATTAATTGATATTTTATAAGGAATTGCTGTTATTTATCAATTTCAAATGTTGAAATTCATAAAGATTATAACCTAATAAATGTTAATAACAAAACTAAAATAAGTTGAAGCATTACTTTTGGTGTTTATTCAATATTGTACAATGTTTCACTATAATCTGTAAATCGATAAAAAATTTTTCTTATTATTTTAGTTTTCTATAGTTATAGGATAAAGTATGATCAACTAAAAAAAAAGAAATGATTGAATTGATGTTTAAATACTACTGCCAATGTTGCCTTGAAGATTGGCCACCAATTCACAATATATTTGCATATTAAAAGGTCTTTCTGCAATGTATGCTATACACATATGCTATATTTACAGAATTATGCTAAACCCTAGTATGGTAGATACTGTGATGAAGGGGAGTGCTTTAGTAACTTAGTATATAATATTTATGATTCTCATTTTTTTTTTCAATTTTAAATGTCTGTTTATTACATTAATTATAGACCATTAATGCAGTACAAGAATATTTACTATCAGAAAATTATAATTTTTAATGTTATTTTTTATAAGTTATAAGTTTTAAGTAGAAAAATATAAGCACATTTTTGATTTTTAGAAGTAATATTTATGTCTGATAAAATATCAATAATTCCATGCAATGATGATGGAACAAAACACATTATTATAAAGTCAACTTGATAAATAATATAGGTAACACAACCTTAAGAAAAAAAAATTATATATTAGCAAATATTAACTGACTAAATTATAATTATGATAAATCATAATTACAAAAGTAGAAAAATTAACTAAAACTCTAAAATGTATAAAATCAACCAAATAAAAAAAAAGTAATAAATAAAAATAAGAGAAAAAAATCATAATTAAATAGAATATTAATTAATTAAATTTTCCAATTATTTAATACTAAAACGATTTTGGATACAACCCTCTAACACATATTGTTCAGTCAGTGGCACTGAACTCGGACTTTTTTTTGTGAAGCGAAATCTATAATTGCTATCAGGTAACAATTATAATATATACATAACACCTTATTTAACTTTATTAACTTGTTAATCCCAAGAACTCATCTGTACGCAACCACTCACCTATTTAAGAAATTAAGCGATTGCTTCATATGACATATTAGTTCGGCGCCACTGTGTTCAGTAGAAAAAATGACTACTGCACAAAAATTGCATTAATTAAAATCAAACCAGAAACATTCTTTATCAATTAAAAAATGTGAAGAATAAATAATATTTTACCTACTATTATTTAATTTAATTAAAATAACTTTAAAATGTGATTTGGAATCACTTTTAACAAATGCAGTCTTTTTGAAATAAATATTTGACCAAAATAAAGCTTTTACTGATTTTAGGAAACTATAGTTAGACAAAAATGTTACACAATACTCAGTTATTATAACGAACATAGTATAATATGTATAAGTAATGGTAAAAAAAAAAAGTCGTATTACAGAAAATCATGGATTGTTAGTAATTAAGTATAAAATAAAAATACATCATTGAGCAAACCTCATTCATCAAATTTGACTGAATAAAAATTAAAACTAAACGACATTAAATGGCTATAATTTAAATCAAATCAAATAGGACTACTGACTAGATAATTTTAATAAACTTAAGCTATATTAATTTATTGAAAACAATAACAAAAAATATTATGAATCATTTGATGTAAGTAGAAGTATAATTCACATAAATGATTAAGATGTCAAAATATGTATGAACGTATTATGAGTTTTTTCGATGTTTAAAAATGTTAAACTAGCATTATTTGTTCTTTAACAAAAATATACCCAAACTCAATGTTTGCTAAAAAAAAATATTCTAAATGTCACAAGAATATCATAAAAACTATTCTAAAACATCAAACAGAAATTGGTGCAGTTCAAATAAATCAATTCACAGTAATAAGTAAGTTATTCCAAAGATAATAGTATACAGTATACTTAATAAAAACAATAAATACTTAAACATAGGTAAATCAAAGATAAAAAAAAAACTAAAGATTTTAAAGAATTAAATTGCAAAATATAACAATTTTCACAAGATATAAGAATTCATTGCTTAAAATAATTAATAATTATTCGTATATAATATGTATTACTGGATAACACAGTTTTTATTTTGATGAATCAGACCAGATCTATTGAGATCCCTCACAATTTTATCATCTTCTTCAATTCTGTAAATGAGAAAATACATTTTTAATATTATTTTATTCATACATTTCAATTACTAAATCTCTTAAAATATTATAAAAATTACTTACGCCCTTTCTTGAGAATCTAAATGATGTACTAACTCATCTCGTTTATTCACAATAGTTACTAGTTCTGCTAATAATAAAGTCTCACGACGTTTTTGCTCTTCTGTCTTTTGCCAATCTAGAAATTAATAACATTTTTTACTTGAACCATTTTTACTGAATGTTAGATAAATCATACCTTCAATTGCAATTATACTTCTAAGTTCTCCTATAAGTAATTGGTATCTTCTTTCTAAATCATCTTCTTTTTCTCTATAAAACAAGTAATCACATAGTTCATTGTTTAGAAACTTATTCAAAATTAATTCAATAACATAGTTAATAACTATCTAAATTATACAAATTATAATTATTAAATAGAAATCCCCAATTAAAAATAAAATAATGTTAAAAATTGTTATCTATTAAAAATCAATTTGATCACCATTATATATTATATATTAATAATGAATATTTAAAATATCTATTGTATTTACACAATATCTTTAATAATTTAAAGTATTAATTGATTTAACAAACATTATAAATATTAACATTTTGGTTAATAATGTCTTCTTTTTTTTAATTGCTGGTCTGTAGATAATTTAATTTAGAGAAAAAAATATTTTTTTTGTATAAACTATATGGTTATTAATTATTATATAATAACTAATAAGTTCCGGAGAAAGTAAAAAATGTTATAATTTTATAATAATTTCATTTCAAACACCCCTAAAACATATTTATGTTTCAATTTTCTATGTTATCTGAACGTACTTAGAAGTTTTAAAATTGAAATAGAGAAATTAGTTTTACCAAGGATTTGCACGTTGCACACAATTTAATAACAAATGCAACTGTTTTAAATAAAATATATACTTAGTTGGATATGCCATTAATTCATTAAATTCAATTTTATCTAATATTAATATTATAAT
The DNA here is from genome assembly GCF_020882245.1 of Rhopalosiphum padi. Lineage (NCBI taxonomy): Eukaryota > Metazoa > Arthropoda > Insecta > Hemiptera > Aphididae > Rhopalosiphum > Rhopalosiphum padi. Next base: position 52,107,214 of record NC_083599.1, read on the forward strand.
ATCATGTTTATAATTTATATTCAATGTAATATTAATGATTTTTCTACCCTTTAATTAATAATGTAAATATTTTAACAATTTACCATCTGCAATTGTATGTAAGAATTAGTTATTTAATACATTATTGAGATAAATTAATTGTTTGATTTTATTGTAAATATGTTGATTACATATTTATGTTAAATTATAGAATAATGGATTAAAGACTAATTTTAACATATATTTTATTTCATATGCATAATTACATTTTTTAATTAAATTTTTTAATAAATTTATTGTTTATATCTTAACTTTAAAAAAAAAAATTGACTCCCTTTGGCCCAAATATTTATCCAAATGAACATTTTTTTTTAAATATTAATCATGATTACTGATATGTATTGAAGTAATATTATAAGATATTAAAATCCTATTATTAATTAAATAGGTATATAATTTAAGATTAACTTTATTCAGGACTACTTACAAAATGTTTAACTGCATTTGGCGACGTAATAATGCATTTTTTTTGTTTACAAGTGTAAACCATTCTGTCATCAGAAACTCTTCCCGTTCTCGATCATTTCCTATAGAGAATAAAAAAACAATGTCAATCATCTAACATAATTTTAAATTTATAAATATGTTTTGTTTCTTTACCTGTATTCATAACTCGTCTTAGTTCTACTTCCAATTCATCTGCTTGGCAATCAATTTGTTTTTGTTCACGTTCTAAAGATTCCATTTCATTTTGAATGTAATTGATTTCATTCTTAAAACTCTATTAACATATTATGATAAGAAAAATCATTGGATTTGAAATCAGTGTAAGCAATATTTTATTTTATATCTTACATCTTTTGATACAGAACTTGCATCCAATAGAGATGTGAAAGATTGCAGTTTTTGAGGACTACTTGAGTCCAAAGCTAAATTACTGCTATTTTTACTGGACTCATATGACTATTCAAATATATATAAGGAATTATAAAATATTATAATGATTAATATTTTTAATAGTTATAATTATAAATTATACCTTGTCAAGGTTGAACAAACTAGTTTGAGATCTATCTGAAACTGGAGATACTGAACTTCTAGCACTTCCATTATTTAGACTTGTAATTGGAGATGATGAGGTTGAAACATTAATATTTTTACGCGCTTCAGCTATTAATTTTTTAGCACGATCTCTTAACTGTTGCTGCCTTTCTTCTTCATTCTAAGAAAAATAAATGACATACCGTGTTAAATAGAGTTGAAAGTTAACAAAGTTGATACATATTTATTTTTTTATTTTTTGGACTTAATTTTAATTTTATAAAACCACATACTTTTATATTTATTTAAAACAAAAATGTTTTAAAGCATTCAAATATATGCAATGGATAAAAAAAAAAAACAATGTTATTTACACCAACCTGACTAGGTATTTGAGGTACAGATCGTCTAGCGGCTTCTCGGCGAGCTTGTTCTACAAGCTGACGAGCTCTTTCTCTAAGCTCAATGTGACGATTAGTTGTTATTTTCTACACACATACAAATAAAAATCATGCAACTCTCAATCATATTAATAACAACTATAATTAATTAGTAATTAACAAAATTTATCATTAATACAGGAATCTTAATAATTTTAAATGTTAAGTATTCTAAAAAATATATTATTTAAGAAAAGTAACGCATTGTGAACACCAAGGGATTTTATTCATTTAAAATACTGAATACGAGTGCTGAAACTTACTTTTAGATAAAATGTTATACTTTGTAAGCTTTGAAGAATAATTATCAAGGTTGTGAATTTAATGCATTTGCATGCTTATTTTGCTAAATCATATAAGAAAATGGATTTGGCCAAAATTTGTTTTGTGTTACACAAATATAAAATCTTATTTTACATATGTAATGGCTTAAGGTATATTAATGAATATTTTTATGATTTCTTCGTACTAATGCATCTTAATACTTATATTTTTAAAGTCAATGTAAAATAAATTGCCATTAATGTTTTTGTTTAAATTGTGACTTACATGTTAAGTAGGTTATTAAACTAATCTAATTTTGCTAAACATTGACCAAATCGAGTATTATTGTATTATTATTAATTATAGAAGTTTTTCAAAATATCAACCACGTGTAACTTTGTATAACCAAATATAACCATGTTGAAAAGAAAAACTTTAAAATTGTTTTTGAATTAATAATTTGAACTTACATAATTATATCAAAGAGAAACTAGGTAATTTATGTAAATAAATTACATTTAATTTAACATAAATTAATTTATATTTATAATAAAATGTGTATGTGTAAAAATACTGTATATTTTGTAGTGATATTATCTATCAATCAAAAATTATAATTAAACCTTTAAAATAAATGTTATTTAAAAGACAAATAATAAGCAAACATAAAATTGTTATTTAATATAAAATATATTTTTTATAATACATGTAGAATAATATACCTGTTTAGAAGAAACATGGTTTTTATAGGTTTCCTGTAATGACTTTGGTTCACTAACTTTGTCACCTGAACTTGAACTTTTTAAGCTCTAAATAAAACGCAATCATATTTAAATTTAAATATTGTTGTTACAAATAAAACTTAATACCTCAATAGTTGATAGAGATCTTGTTAATTTTTTACTTCTTTCACTAGAATCTAGAGATAAGCTGAAATTTTTAATATAAAATTAATAAATTTATATTTTTAATGAATAATTTAGTATTATCATACGTGTCATCATCAGAAGTTAAAGGATCAGTAAGTTGCCTCTTAGTTATCTGAGATGATTTTGACGATTTCCCCTGTTAAAATGTTTCAAATTTTAAATACATTGTGTGTGGGATGAAATTGTAAAAATATTTAAATATACCTTTGGAAAAGATAATTTTTCTTTAGATGGAGATAATACTTTATCAAAAATACTTTTTGATCCATTTAAAATTTTATCTGTTATGTTATCTTTTGTAGATGTTATTGAGGAATAGCCATTATTCAGATCATCGATAACATTATCTTTTTTACTAAAAAATAGTATATTATGATAGTTTGTTAGTGAATCTGCGAATAAAAAAATATTTTTTTGTCCAAATATCTTACTTTTTATTATTTCCAAATGAATTTTGGTCTTTATCATTAGAATCATTAGTTCTAAAAATCTCTTTTTCAAATAATTTAAAAGATATATCTCTATCAGGATTATTAAATCGGCCAATCATATATGACGATTCGTCTGCTGTTTTACCAATTTGCTGAACTTCTAACTCATGTCCTAAAACAAATTTAAATTAGTATTAATACATAGTTGTGTTTAAAAACCATCTATTATTTTTTACCAGTAAAATGAGCTCTTAATTGATATAAATATGTCATAACAGCTAATTTATCGGGAATTGTAAGAACACCCATATCAGAAGGTTCAATAACACGGGATATGCCCAATTGTTCTCCGGCATCAAATGCAGCTTTACAGTTTCCTCTAATATCGTGTGGTTTTAGCGCATCAAATTCACTGAAATTTTAGCAAACATACAGTTATAAAACAATTTTTTTTAATGGGTAAATATAAATTTAATAATAATAAGCTTTTCTTTAAACAGTACTGTCAAAGAAATTAAAATTTATTAAGACAAAAATCTACAATTTTTACCAAAAATAATATTTTGCTAGAAAAATTTAGTAGATGTACTACTATTACTACTACTACTACTAATAATAATAATAATAAATGTATTTGTGTTGGTTAAAAATTTAAGTTTAATTTTTCAGATAAAATATCTCAATTATTTTAAGTAAATACTTAAGTTCCATAAAAATAAATTGATCTTAAGTTCTGCTTACACCAAATAAATGTATGGAAAAGATTATATTTGCATGTTATAATTAAAAGTGATATTAAAGTTATAACTTTAAAAATAGATTGAAATGTCTTTTAATTCTTAAACATGCACATCTTTTTTAAGACATTTTTAACAATTTTTATGTAGAATCTTTTAAATGTCTGTTGACATTGTTTGCTGTAGATCTTTTAATGTTCATGAATCATGATTATTGTTGCGTAAAAACAGAAAACAAATAATTTTAAATTATCTTACAGAATATCAGGGCGAAAGTAATGAATTATAGCGCAAAAAGCAAGGCCATTTCTCCAAGAAGTTGTAAGATTGGTAACTTTTACACCAGGATATCCTTTGGTTATGTCTTTACACCATTCAAGTAGATCTTGACCAGGTGTAGTAGTTTCGGTACCCTTAGAAGAATTATCAGTATGGACCTGAAAAAAAAAGATATAATAAATAACAATGCAGTTAAAATATTTACAACAAAGTAATTGATAATGATAAATTAACATAATTTTTAAAAATTATTATTTCACTTACATCTTTTAAGTTTAATGGTTTTAATGATGGTCGAGTGTTCTTTATACCTTCTCCAGAACCAGAATTATTTCTTTATAAAATACATAAAAAAAACTAATTAGTAAAATTTGTTTTTTATGTACTTTAAATTTTTTTAAGAATGTATGTAGTTTTTAAATTACTATAAGGAATTATAGTATCTGCTATATAGTTTATTATATAGAACTATACACGATAATTCTTTAATCGAACACTCATTATTTCAAAAAATATTTGTTTTAAATAAATAAAACAATATTTTTTAATTTTATACTTTTTTGAATGAAAACAAATTTTAATTAATATTTTTGAGCAAAATATTGTTCAAAGTATTTCAATAGATAAAAACTGAAATTTGGACAAATAGTTTTCGAGTTTTAAGAATTTAAAGTTTCAGTTAGTGGAGAATTCCTCTCCACTAGGGTAGGGAATACCACGCAAAATTTTAGTCTACTTTTTTGCTCACCGTATAGTACAATAATAATTATTATCTAAATAATATACATTTGTATTTTGTATATTGTCTTACATGTATGAAAGATTATTATAAGTAGAATTATTTTCAGAATTTGAATTATCGCTGATTGATAAATTGAAATGTTTAGTATTCTCTGACAAATCTTCTTGTTGTGAAAAATCATTTCCTAGTAAGACAAACAAATAAAATAGTTTACTTCTTTATTAAAACACTATTAAAACAGACAACCTACCAACAGAACTATCGATAATTTCAGGATCACTTAAACTATTTGTTAAAAGTTCAATTTTGTTAGTCATAAATGATACATTGTTCATATCTTGTTTAAATGAAGAATCTGGAAAAACATTAAAATAATAAGATTAAATAAATATATTTTTATGTATATTTATACACATTAAGATCAAAAAATAACTAAATAATAAACTACCTTCAATATCTTCTTCGTCAAAATCTTCAAGGGGGGCAATATCACTATTATTTGTACTAAGAAGACTAGCCATACTCATCATATCCTCATCACTAAAAAAAATATAAAAACAAGATTAAGTATCTACATATTACTATATTAGATTTTGATAAGTTATAACAAGAGCCCACAATTTGATATATTTGCATTATTTTTTTCTCGTATCTACAGAAATTTGATTCATGAAATATAGAATCTAATAGTACAATTTTTATTTTGAATTTTTAGGAAATGTTATGCTTATCATTTTTTAATATTTATTATCAATTTTATTCATTTTTCTACTCTTTTATTTTATAAATATCAACTTTTTCTTGTTGAAAGTTACTTTATTGTAACACATTCAGTTGCGATTAACTTATCGATATAAACATATATTCATTATATTTATATTTTGTTGTCAAACTCAACAATTATTTAATAAATTGTAGGTAGGTACGAACTAGGTATGTTATTTATCGGATATTGCAAACCCGTGTTTGACATTATTTGTATCTCTGTTTTTTATTTAAATTTGTGTTTGACAGCATTGCCAGTTTAATAGTGTCTACTGTATAAAGTTTAAAGTGCTGTATTATGTCATAATTATTCATTTTAAATTTACATTTAAAATGCCTAAAATTAAATCACGTTAAATAGTATTTATTGATGAATTTGGAAAAGATCACAGGATTGTTTTACAAAATTAGTTAAATGAAGGTTGTTGCAAACAGAAAATTTACTGTGACAACATGTGTCTCGCATTACACATTAATGACCAAAAAAAAGTATATATGCATAAAGATAAAAATAGATAAAAATTAAAGATTTTAAAGATAAAAGATAAAAATGCACGAATAAAAATATTCCCGACAAACCAATCATGAGAAAAGATTAAAAAAAAAAGTTAGAATACATGAAAAGAAAAAAAATGTAGGTTTCTATTGACGAATCTACTAACATAGAAGAGTTTAATACTGTAAATGTTCTCAATTAAATTCACCAGAAAAGATTGTCTTATTCATACCGATATTCTTGAAAAAGTCAATTATAGCACAATTTTCAAACTTTTTGAAAAATATACATTAAAATACAAAAAATTTCAAAAATATTGATGTAACAAACAATCTAGATAGTTTACCAGATGATACGAATATCAATAATATCATATATTTTAAATACATCCATGTCACATCTGTTGAGGTAGAGAGAAGTTTTTCGATTTACAAAACACTTCTGTCAGATAATGCCATTAATTTTTGTTTGAAAATATTAAGAAAACTTTGATTGTACAGAGTAACAAATTGGAAGGTAAAACAAATATATAAAAATGATTAAGTTAAAGTTTTCACTTTAATTAAATTAGAGAATGTTATTTTGCTCTATGGACTGGTTTGAAATAACAAGAAATTCAACAAAAAATAAATTTTATAAAAAGTAGTGTATATTTTTTTTCAAGTACCTATAAAAAAAAAATTAACTATAGTATATAATATACAGTTTTATTTAGTTAATTTATAACTATAATTTGTATCAAAACAATGTTTATCAATTCTTATAGTAAAATATACATTTTTTAACATTTATATTATGTCATTTTATGCATTTTGTTTTCAAAATGTTTAGGTTATTAAGTTCTGAGCACTAATTGTAACTAATAAGATAAACATATAAATAAATAAATTTTAGATACTACAAAAATAAAACAATAATCTTTTAACTTGTAGGTTGCAATAATAAGATTAGCCCTTATGGAAATATAATAAAATTATAGTGTAAATTAAAAAATAATACGAGAAAAGTTTAGTGTTCTAAATACTGATTGGGAATTTTAAAGATCATAGCACAAAAATATCTTAATACTTTTGGTTAAATGATAGCTCAAAGCAAAAAAATGAAGAGATATTCAATAGGCAATAAAAATTCTTAGAAGAGTAGTTAGAACAGAAATAAAATTAAAAAAACTTAGAAACTTAATTAAATCTAATATATGGTAATTATTGTAAATAACTTACGTAGCTTTTCCTTCTCTTAAAAATACACTTGTTATAGTCATTTCAAGAGATGCAGAAGTTATTTTTTTTGAAGTAGGTTTAAATACTAATGTTATTTGGCTTTGTGTAGAATCTACACTAGCATATTTTTTCATATTTAACACGGCAACTGCTATTTGTCGATGTTTTCCTAAATTACTCACCTACAAAAATAAAATATAAATATAAAATACATTATAAGTATTTGGAAATAACATGGTTGTAAGCAATGTTTATTTATTTTGCAAATCATTTATGAATGTCATCATTTATATCAAGCAGTATATTAATGAAATTTATGTTATAATAATAATCAATGAGATAAATGTGATAAAGGGCAAAGCTATCATTTTACTTCCCTTTAAAAGCAGAAATATTTAAATTTTCTAACATAAAAGATAATTATAATTAACAATTTAACATACATTTATAAAATAAAAATACTTTTACCTTAAGTATATTTATTTCACGTTTCTCTTACTGTATAATAATAATTATGTTGACGTATTGTCAATGTTATAACATTATCTGGATTGAAAAAATAACCCGATAATATTATTTCATTAATTATGAATTTATGACTAAAGGATTATTATCATTCATCACATTATTTTTATTATTTTTTTTCAAACAAATTACTATATCTTTCATTTAAGTACTCTTATATACTTAATTATTTAGTATTTTTAAGACTTGTATAAAAACAAAAAATTAAGTTATGGATTTGAATTTTTGATTTTGGAAAACAATTCTATTGATTACCCACTCTCCCAATTCACCAGATCATTATTCATTACTGCTAATAGTAATGGATCATACAATACCTATCAATAAAATTTTAAAACTATATTATATAAGTAGTTTGTACGATAGATTAAAGCAAATATTAATAAGAACACTAATATTTAATAACTCAAACGTATTCCTTTTATAAAAAAAAGTGAACATAACAAGAATGACTTTATTAATTACATATTTAATTTGAACTAAAACTAATTCAATTTTAAATCGTACTTTTTAAACAATATAAATAAGAAACACAGTTCTTAATACTTAATAATGGAATAATCGAATGAACTTTCAATATGCACCATTGTAGGTTCAAACTAGACAATGGGCAGCATCTCTCTAGGCAAGCAACTATTTGGGAATAGAAACCACCTTACTTCTAAATGGCATAAACTACAAGTGCCTAAATAATAAATTCTATCAAACAGGCAATCAAACTAGGCCTTCAATTCTAATAGCAGTCAAATAAAAAAAAAACTTCTTAATGAAAGATAATTATTATTTTTTGTGAAATACATAAGTAATATTTAACTATGCTCAACTGTTGTACTAAAGTGTACAAGTTAAATAATAATAATAAAATATCACATCATCAACAATATTTAAATAAATATAGAAATCTTGCTTTAAATATAACATTATAGCATTACACCTTGTTCTTTATTACTTACATCTTCAATAGCAAAAGTCCATTCTTTGTCTTCATGCTCATTACTCCGAGGGTCTTTAAATAATGTTACAGATAGCTGTTTATTTTCTGGGACTGGCCAAATTACTACTCCTCTTAGTGGGTCTCTCATTGTAGGTTCCCACGGTAATGCTTCACTAACAAAACGACGGCTTCTGCGACTTAGTACTACAACCAATTTGTTTGGAGTCCTAAAATAATATAGTAATAATAAATTCATAAAAATTGATAATTTGGATGCACATTAAAGATTTCAAAACATTGTTTATTTTATAAATATAGAAAAAATAATATAATATTGTAGTATTTTAAAATGAAATAGCAGTTTAAATCTAAAATTGTATTTTTAAAACTTTAAATTATATAGTATAACAATACTTAGTAAACAAACCTATAAAATATAAATAATGTGTAAAATGTGTATAAAATAAAATGTAATACAGATAAATTAACTTTGATTTAAATGTATTACACTACTTTAACATAAGTCAAATTTTATACTTTGACTTAATAATAAATGTATTTTTAATTATATATAAAAATGACTTAAAATATTAGACATATAATAGAATTATAAAATTAGTTTTACAAAAAAAATAAAAAAACCCCTTACCATTTAGAAGTAGTTTCACATATTATTTGATGATATGATAATGTAAATTGAAATTTTGTTGCTCTTTTATTCACTCTTTGAAGCCGTTTCCACACTGAAGCCATGTTTATTGACACATTGGATATCTTTCTTTTTAACTTGAATTTCATCATTATTAAAAAATAAAACAATTTTTATAATAATTATTTTTTTTAAATAAAATATTAAAAAACACAAGTTATTCTAATAGAATTTGATAAGCGAGCATTGCTGTTGCCTAGGTGTTAGTGACACAAATGTACTATCAAAACTAAATATGTATAATAAATAATAAAATAATTATGAACCAAACTAATATTATCTCAAATGACCTTTGACCACTAATAAATTATACATTCTTTATCTGAATTTCTATTTTCCTCTTTATTATACATAGATAAACATTTATTTAGAATTATTCTAGTTAATATTTATACAAAATACTTATTTGTACATGATATATATTTTTTTTATTTTATTTTATTTTTATTATTCTTAACCTTGACTACATCTTTGTAAGTTACTTATTTAATTTATTTTAATAATAATTATTAAAATATTAAAATTAAACAATCAACAAAATATTTTGAGATTGATATTTTAGTACCTTATTATTAGATACAATATTATAAGTATTATATTATTAATAGTGCAAAAATTAATCCGTGTAAAATACTAATCAATATTATATTGTTATAATATAATTACTATACATTAAAACTAAATAGATTAATTAGAAGCACTAATTTTGATAATTAATTACATTATAAAAATAAATACTTTTAATATTCTAATTAAAGCTAAAAGCTTCTTATAGTTTTATTATTATTATTATTATTATTGGATAAAGAAATAATATACAATTATATTTTATTGTAATTAAAAGACTTTAAATATAAACATATTTAAATAAATTATATTAAAAATGTATGAAAGTTGTTGACAATTATGTATACATTTATGATGCATTACTAGAATTTTAGTATTACTATTAAATTAACTTTAACACCGATCAAAAGAAAATTTACATTAATGTTAAATTTTCAGTTTGATAAATATTCATTAGAACATATAAGTACTAATACTTCTATCCAATTAATATTCAAAACGGTATAAAAATAAAAATATTCATACATGACTTAAAGAGGTTAATCAATTTCAAATATGCATATAAACTTAAATAGGTAATCATGTAAGATATTGTTAACACACAAAAGTATATTACTAAGTTTCTAACTTAAAAATGTTGTAAAAAAAAACAATAACTTACTATTGTAATTTTTAATCTGATTTTATCAAAAATAAAGTTCTATTCATATAAGTTAAATCCTATTATTTTTCTATATTATATTAGGTAATTGATTTAAAAATTTTAAACCTTTAGGTACCTTATTCAATTATTATTAATGAATTTATTTCATCATATCTTTGAATAATGTTGAATCATATAAACAGTATTTAATACAATTGCCACAACTAATAAAAAAAAAAAATGTACCTATGTTGTAAAAAGGAATAATATTTAAAATTGCATTTAACATTCTAGGATTTGTTGAGTAGAACAATATATTCTAACATGTTGGCAATCTACCAATATAATAATCATAAACGAAATACACATACATGTGAACAAAATAACAATAATAATTTGGCAATAACTTGACAAATTCATTTATAAATAGCTGTTCTGGATGCGCATTTAAATCTTAAAGTTATAGATAACTTATACTTTATATATTTAATTCCAAATTAATTTGTTTTCATACAATCATTGAAACATGTTAAAATATAAAGTTATAATTTTATCATTAAATGTACTAAGAAATACCTAAGTAATAAATTAATTCAATAATACTCAATAAGTATAATTTACTAATTATTTTATTAATAATGCAAATATTTATAAGTATATTATACATAGAACATAGACAGGAATAATGGAATTTGAATTTGGATTTTTACAGGCATTTGTATAAAAGTAGCTTTGTCTGCTAAAGCCATAATCTTAAAATGAAACAGCAATAAGTAAATACAAAACCTTAAATATGCTTAAAGTTCTAAGGGTGGACTGATTTATAAAATTAGTTTTAAAAATATTCATAATTTTAATAAATAAAAAACTGTGAGTTTCACCATCTACATTAAATAACAGAGAATATACATTCTAAGTTAAATAAATAGGTATTTACAGTGAGCTATCTAATTGACCTCTTAGTAAAAAAAAACCTAATTAGGTAACATTTTTTTATTGAATACTTGCCTATAACACAAAAATAATGATATATATTATAAAAAATAAAAAGACGCATAATTAATTTATCAATCAATTATTTATATACCGTCTACATTTTCAAACTCAGGCATTGGTACTCACAAATTTTATCAATAAGGACTGGAGTTTATAAAGAATTTAGTATAAAAAATAAAATATTTAATAATATTTGTTTAAAATTGATAAAAATTATATATTTAGTAAAACACATTAGTAAGAACATATCTAATACTGTTTAATTTATTACATAATTTAATATTTTTTTTTTTAATTTCTTAATACCATTTATCCATTTTTAATAAAAAATGTGTTTTATAGTAATAACATATTTTATTTGGAATTGCTGTCATTGTTATTGTGTGAAAAACAATTTGAAAATATTGATGTTATGTAATTTTTCATAATTGTTGGGATACCCACTTGATAAAGCAAAAAAACAAGTGTACATTTATGTAAGAAATAAGACTTTATTACTGAAATATTTAAGAAAATGTATGTAAATGTATTTAAAATTGTATTAAATATAGTCAACTTTTTGATATTCAAAGTACATAAAAATATTTATTTAATAAAAATCCATTCCCTATATAGTATTTAGTAATAAGATATTAAATTATTAATTTTAGTCTATGTAATATTTACATCATATTTCTATACAGCAAAATTATACTCGCTCTTATGAAAAGTTCTTTCTAAAAATGTTGTTTGGCTCTCTAAACATTTTATCAATTTCGGTAAATGATATAAGTGTAGAGTATACTTAACTGTACATAGCAGGTATACAATAAACTATTTATTAATTTTTATAAAAAAAAAAAAAAAATGCTAAATAATCTATCTCTATAATTAAAATTAGATACATTTTATATTGGTAAAATTGTAGTAGTTCTTAATTTAAATTTAAAATTTAATCAATAATTATAATAATAAAAAAAACATTATATTATAAATTTTTAGAATTTCAAAACCATGTTGAGTATCAATTATTACAATATTATATTTAACTAATTCTAGAAATAATACTAGAATATAGACAAATTTCACTCAACAAAATTCCATAATATTATCTTAATTAGTCATTATAATATAAAAAGTAGAATGTCAAATATAAAGTAAGTACCTAAGTGAATTGATTTCTTATAATATAATTTTTCATTATTATTTTAATATCGATTCCAAAGAAGTACAATCACAAAAATTTAAATATAATATGAAATTAATGATAAAAAAACTTTGTTTTATTTTCAAACTACCTAAGTTAGGCTATTATTTCTAATTCATTACTAGTTTAAGCATAAAAAAATAGGTATTGATTAATTATTCAAAATTTACAATTGTCAGTATTATACAATGATGTTATACATAGAAATCTTAATTTCAGTATTTATATTTTGTAATAAAAGTCTGAGTAGGTATTGTAAGTAATAAAAATGATATTTTATAGAATTTTAAATTATCTTTAAATTTTGGTAACTGTAGGTACCCACAGCTTACCTATGTTTAATGGACACAAATTGAATAGGAAAGATATGATATTTTATTACACATATACCTACCTATTAAAAAATTACCAACAATTTAATAAAAAGCGTGAGACTTACTCGGCAAATATGATTTGTTTCTAGAGTTCTTTTGCTGGTCTACCAGTCAGTTACAGGCCATATGATAAATTCAGCATCGCATCGATCTATAATGTACACACCCACAGCCGACATCGTATTTTAATCACGATACAATTTTTTTTCACGGCAGAATTACGGAAAGGACGATAAACAACGTTATTATAATTTATTCATCTTTCTACGAGGTGACCTATGAGTATTGACAACAAGAAATAGATAATTTCGATTTTCGACGGAAAATCACGGACACTGATAACAATGTAAAAATTGATTAGCAAAACGAAAGGGGACTAGAGCCAACTGATCTACCGAGGGCCAATAGAGACGCAACCGTTGTCTCCACCGTCAATTACTACTCCCCCTAAGGCCCGATTAGTCATTACTTCGTTAACGTGAAATAATCGTTTCAAGGGTACCCACAATTTACAGTAAACCGTATAGGTACTAGTTGTAGGTAAGTATGTAGTATAAGGTCTATGCGGTAAACAGTCGTACTACGCTACCTGCCCAACCTATATAACTGATGATTATTTATTTATTTAAATTATTTTTTTGCTCAACCTACTCAACCCATGGCGATATAACGAGACGAGGCCAGTGCGTCCCGCCAATATCTTATTCAAATTTACAAATTATTTAAGTACTTATTGTAATAAATTATTTGTTTAGGATATTGGTGCCTCAGAAGCACGTCTACGAGACCTGTAAGGCTGTAAATATATAAAGGGGAATTATTGGCTATCGCTATAGCTTGAAAAATGTTATTAATCGATAGATTAAACAGGTACTTGTCACAGATACATATTATTATTTATGTACCTATATATTATATTATTATATAATATATCTGCTATCCGCAGTACTTATTTTAGTATGAAAATCATTAATAATTGTATTATTATTTTATTTTTATACCAATTATTATTTTAAATGCCTACCTATACTAAAACCAAAGTAATAAACAATTACTTTCATATAATTTTCGTTTCAATTTATTATTGTTATAAATTTAAATTATAATTTATTTCATATTTTTAACATTTTAATACATAATATTAATATAACATTTTATGCAGATAGTATATAATATGTATAATATTTGAACATACCTACTAGATATTCATTACTCTTTGTTTATTATATATATAAAATACTGTATAATTTATGATAATAATATTTGTATAGTTATTATATGTTGACTTTGCACATTTTCGTATTAGTATTTTACTTTTTACCTATCTGAGTGACCGGAAAATAAAATGTAATTGTTAAGTGTTACCCATCTAATTTTAGCAAAACATTTTTTTTTACTCTCGCTCTCCACAAAATAATTCGAATCTAAATTTATCGAAATGATCTATCCGGATTATCAGAAATTAAACATATAATTACCTATATCTATATTAAATTATAAATATTAATTATATAAGTAACCTAATTAGGTAGGTACCTTAAACTATAAAAAAAAAGTTTTATTAAAACTGTAATCATACCTATATTATACTTCATTAGGATTTAGAAATTGTTGTAAATAAGATAAAATTCGAACAAACGTTTAATGTAAGTACTTGAAAGATTAACCTAACTCAAAGACTTCGCTGACATTTATTCTATGAATAAAAAAAAATAACATTTAATATATAAATAATATATATACAACATAGTACCTAGGTACATATAATAAAATATTGTCTATTTCAGCTAGTAAAGATATATTGCGTGATTGCGATTTATGGACTATCGAGTTCAGAGTGTTATAGACTTGTACTAGGTATCTATATACACGCATAATTAAAACAATGGTAATGATTAACAGAGAACTGCTTACTTTAGTATTAACTATTAATCACTACCATTACTATGTATATTATGTATATATATATATGTGGTAATATTGGTGATAGAGGCATAGAGCTGATATATTGATATATGTATTATAATATTTTTCAGTTTGCAATTTTTTATATATTTAACGTTAGATTTTGTAACTGTGCGTTGGTCTACGCTGTGTAGACTGTAGAGTGTAGACTATATATAATTCACATTCACGTCTCCTATGACTATATGTCTATATCAATACTTAATATCTAACGATTTGTTCGATGGTAGGGTATTTTAAATAATGTATAGATAGGTAGCTTACTACCCCCTACTCGACACATTCCGATTTGTATACACAATGTAGGTACATTAAAAATGTAATCACAATGTAAATATTATATTGAAATATCGAAAAGATAAATACGTAGTACAAAAAAAAAATCAAAAAGAAATAAGGTTAGTATTTACATAATGTTATATTATTGTACAGCGCGATTCTTTTATCATGAATCACTCATTATTTCAAAAAGTATTTACGTTTTTGAAAATATTTTTTAACATTATTTCAAGTTGTTAAAAAATCAACGTTTTTTAAAAAAAATAAATTTTTAAATATTTTTTATCCTAAATTTTTTTTAAGTTGTTTACTTTTTTGAATGACAACATAGAGTTTTAATTTCATATTCCAAAGCAGAATAATTTTTTGAGTATTTTGATACATAAAAGTCGAATTTAGGGTGAGTAGTTTATGAGTTATACGTATTTAAAGTTTAGACAAGTGGAGTAGTGGACAAACATTATGCGGGGTAGCACAGTACCACTTAAATGCGTATAACTCATAAACTGCTCGTCCTAAATTCGACTTTTATGTATTAAAATACTCAAAAAATTATTCTGCTTTGGAATATGAAATTAAAACTCTATGTTGTCATTCAAAAAAGTAAAAAAATTAAGGATAAAAAATATTTAGAAATATATTTTTTTTAAAAATACGTTGATTTCTTACAACTTGAAACAATGTAAGAAAATATTTTTAAAAACATGAATACTTTTTGAAATAATGAGTGGTTCGTGATAAAGAATCACTCCGTATTGTTAGACAAGTAATTATTAATTAAATGAAAAGTATTGTACTGTTGTGTCAACTGCTAAACTGCACAATAATAATTGTGCCTTAGTGCCTTATTAATAATGAATATATATATATATATATATATATATATATAATATATGCTTATCAATTATTTTTATTTCTAGATTTGAGGAACGACAAACAATTAATAGAAACACTGGCCTTCGAAAAGTTTTTACATGCGAATATTCCACTTAATTATCCTGAAATATCATTTCAAATGTATAATGACTTAACAAATATAGACAGATTATAATATTTGCAAAAGTATTAAATATAATAAAACTACAGGTCCACGGGTCCAAAAATGTGTAAACACGCGATTAGTTTGTCTATAAATATGAGGTTGTATCAAATTTTCGTACAGTTACTCGTACACTTAATACTAGTAAGCTTTTTGAACGTTTGCAAAAATGGCATTCAATATACACATATCTGGACCAAAAGTGATTATGCATAATAAAACAATAGCAGAAATGTTCGTGGATCAATTGAATAACAACGAAGGTCTTTTTGGTGTAAGTTATTTGATATTTTACTATACTTACGCATCACATATACAGTACTTTACATACATTTATAATATAATATATACCTATTATGTATTTTAGTATTTATATGTTTTAATGTTTATCAAATCCATGTACAGATCGACTGTTCTACCGGTAAAGAGTACGGTTATCCAAATTTGAAAAAAGACGTTTTGGCAATGGCTACTGCATTTAAAAAACATGATTTTGGACACGGAGACGTCGTGATGATTACGGACTATGGCTCGTACGAAGCGCAAGTAGTTCTGTTAGCTGGGATTTTGATCGGAGCAACTATAGCTGCGTTGGATCACAACTTAAGAAAAAGTAATAGTAATGATTTGATTTAGTACAATATTATATAGTTTGATTTGTTTCGTTTTATTTATCATTAACGATGTTTTATAGGTGTCTTGATAGCGCTCATTGACGAGTCCAAGCCAAGCGTATTATTTTGTAATACACTTAGTATAAGTACAATAACAGATGTTTTAAATAATATTACGCATCAACCGATACTGAAGATTTCTACCATGGTTCGTGACGGCTTTACTACATATTCGAGTATCGTTGTTGCGGCGGAAGAAATTTTGTATGTCCGTCCGATAAAATCAAAAAATCCAATAGGTCCATGTGCTATTATATATTCGAGTGGTACTACAGGAACCCCGAAAGGAATTTATTTGTCTGATGACGCCATGAAATCAGCTTTAATATCATTCAAGCAGTGAGTATTTAAATTAAATGAGTCAGTCGATCAGTGCATGAGTTTAAAAAAAATATTGTTAAAATTTAACGTGATTAAGTGATTTGGCATGATTCTATTATGACATTAAATGTTTTAAGGTCATTAATGGAAGAACCTATTGAAAATAAATTTATGATCACTTCTCCTATATTTTGGTACACGGGAATTTTATTAATGATGCTCGGTATTCATTTTGGCAAACCAAGACTATTTTTCTCGACAAAATCAACCACTGAACAAATACTTGGTTCAATAGAAAAATTTAAAGTAAGCAGAAAATACTATTATTTTTTCTTACTATACTATAAATATTAAATAACGGCTTATATTTTTTAAGTTACAATATATTTTATATGTATAATTAGGTTATAGATAGATAACGCTAAATCAAATACATAATATATATATATATACACGCATTTAATATAATAGTGCGTTATAGAATATATCATACCTATTATACGATATGATTTAGCTATGTTTATGTGTTATTTAGCCAACATTTATGATGACTGGTGTAGCTACAATCAATGAAATGATGTCCTGTCAAATGGCAAATGGCCACAAGTTTAATATACAGAGTTTAAGGACATGCGTAGTTGGTGGATCTTCGATGCGAGCAGATCTACAAAAGACAGTAGTAAACAATTTACTACAGGGAAGGATACCGATTAAACAAGGGTACGGTGCATCTGAACAAGGTATTATAGCGGTTTGGTCGATGGATTCGGATATAGATACCGTCAGAGACGGATCTGTCGGGAGACCAGCAGCTGGTATAAAAATCAAAGTTAGTCGAATAAAACAATTGTTTGTCGTGGTTATTAATAAATTAATAATTATATTTTAAATATCGTTTTTAGGTCGTTAGCTTGGAAACTGGCGAATGTGTTGGCCCAAATACTGAAGGCGAAATTCGTATTAAATCGGTGTCCAACATGATGGGATATGTCAATGACATGAAAAAAACGATTTGTTCGTACGACGAGGACGGTTGGTTCAGGAGCGGTGATATTGGATACTATACGGACGATTGCTGTTTGTTCATTGTCGGTCGAATTAAAGAGATGATGATTTACAAAGACCAGAGGGTACGATGAGATATTCAATTTGGAATTTCGATTGAAAAACGTGTGATATTCTTAAAATCACACTATTACATATTATATACTTACATAATAATATATATTATATAAATGTCCATAGATCGCTCCAATCGACATAGAAACCGTATTGTTAAGTCATCCTGCCGTACTCGATGCCGGAGTGACGGGAAAATACAGTATTCACGGAGATTTGTTGATAGGAGTTGTCAAAGTCAAATCTGGTCAAAATGTCGCACCCGACGTACTCGTATCGTATGTCAATGGTAAGATTCTACAGTCATGGATAATAATAGGTCCCGCCGAAATGTGTTTAGTTTCTTGTTGTCAAGATTTTTGTAAATATTTTTCAGATAGAGTGAAAGACTACGAGAGACTGCGTGGCGGTATTATATTCGTAGACGACGTGCCTAGATCTCCAGCCGGTAAATTGAAACGAGAAGAACTTCTTAAGCTCGTACAATAATTGTATTTACATATAATTCATTATTATTAATAAAAAAAACATAACAGTATAATATGGAATTTTTTTTTCGCGATCCACAGATGGTTTACGGTTTACGTATAATATATACAATAATTAAAAGGAAATAGGTAGTCCTATACGGTTATACGAACTGTAGGTAATAAGTAAACTGTATAAACTGTATAATATAGTATAAGTATTGAATACTTGTATTTTCATATTTAATAAAAGTAAAAATTATTATAGTGAAGTAATTACTAAGCAGTTCTCAAATATTGAAAAATTAAGCAACATTTAACCAAGTTAAAAATAAGCGATATATGCATAATTGAGAATATTTCAGGGATTAGGGAATACTATGTTTTCTTTTCACAGTATCTTGGAATATTTTATAAATGTTGAGAATAAAATAATAATTAATTTTCAATATTATAAATTTTATAAATTTTTATTTCGAGGTGTACCTATACAATTATTTTGAATTCTAATTTAGTTTAAAAATGTATTGTTTTATGTTAATCATATTATTGTGAATCTTTTTATAAAAAACTAAGCGGCTGGTGTGCCTCGATTCCGGGCGTTGTAGAAGCCGCTTTCGGCGCCTTAGAGGTGGTCGAGTGAAAGTCGTTTCACGGGAAATTCGGTTGAAAATGGTAATCGGGTGTCTAGATATCGGTCATTAAAACATGTGATGAAGTCTATTACCATGTTTATGAGTTATGAGTTAATGTGTTATCATTTGGTGTAAAAGTCTGTGTTGACCCTTGCCCGGTGTTTTTTTTTTAATTCAAAAATAATAAATGCATACCGAAAATGGTAACTGAGTGTCTAGCAATCAGTCCTCAACGGGTGCACCTCGACAAATAGCTGGGAAATCCGACTACGGCAGATTGTCATACCTCCTAACGTCGGAAGTCTGATGTTGTATTGTGTTGTAAGTCGAATGGTGTTAACACTTAAGTGAAGTCAGTTATCATCGGGGAAAATCGATTTAAACGTAACTAAACCTCCCAGGTAGGCAATTCGACTGCGTCGGATCGCGGACAATGTGTTAAACATAAATTCGTAATAATAACATAATATAATAAATTATTATGATAAAAAAATGAAAAAAGGAAATAATAATAATAATAATACTTAAAAAATTATATCGGTGGGCTGGGCTTAAAAAATTTAATGTTCCTATTGGACGGGCTTAGGATACAGGCAGCGCCGCGGTGGACCACGGGTCAGCTAAAGATTTATTAGAGCTTTTATTATGCGTAGTATAATAATCTATTATAATATATAGATTATATTATATACTCGTGATTATTGGATATAGGATGTAAATTTCATATTATTATGTGTAACGACATAATAAAAAAAAGCATTGGGTAGATACCAGTACCCATACCACACAATGATGTACCTACCCTATAAGCTTTTTAATGATTATACGGATCAACATTGTATTTTGTATTTAGGTTTTTACTCGTATATGTAGTATGTTTATGGCGACATTTCAAAACAATGAAAAAAGACGTTTCTTTATTATTGACGAGTAATTTTTGTATGTCGTGGATCTGATCAGTTATGATAACGATAATAATGGAAACGAACTAAATAGTCTATATCAGTGGTCGGCAACCTTTTTGGACTCCCAGGCCACATTCATAAATTAATAAGAGTTCGCGGGCCAGACAAAAATAAAAATGTTATATTCAAAATTATTTATCAAAAAAAAAAAATTTAAAGCGGGCCGTATACAATAGACGCGCGGGCCGCCGGTTGCCGACCACTGGTCTATAATATATTCTACATAAAATGTCTGAATTATATAGGTATTAGGTACATTTTACATTTTACTTTTATTTTTATAATCGTTTTAAAAAAAAAAATCTGAATACTGAATTATCAGCTAGATACTTTATTTTACTTAAATATGGTTGAAATGTATAAACATTAAACATAGTCCACAGGGCCACATTTTACTGAAGTTTTTAATAATATAGATATCTAGTTTATTGTGCTCCAATATTTGATTATGATTATATTCCTGTCTTCCGTTGATAGTTCGAAGTCTTGTTTAAAAATGTCTAATAATTATTAAATATAATATAGCTGTGATTAATTCTGTAAAAATTTTTTTTGAATAACTACATTTATAATATAACCTATGCAGTATACGCGTATATTATACAAAAAAAAAGGAAGGCTATAAATAATCGTACATTGACCAGTAAACAGTAAACATTAGACGAGTCGACGGCTTTAGCTTATACATTATTAACACCTTGTTTACAATTCGGCAATTAAACATCCGTCAATTATTAATATAGAGTATAGACTATAGTCATATAAGAGAAGAAGATTATATAATACCTTCATACATTTTACATTGTGAAGCAATATACCTACCTACCTAAATATACTACATGTAGTTATATATTATGATTTATGAGTAATATTATGTATTATAAATTTATAACTGAGTTCGTCCAACTTTTTCATTTTTTAACAATGATAATTGTTGTGTTATTATCACCCCATTGCCTAAAATTTTTTTTTTTTAAAATTATAACATACAAGTTATGTAATTATTACTAATATTTAAAAGTTTACAATAATTTTAGCTTAAATGCAATTTTATGCTTAAATAAGTTAGATGCTCTATGGTTCATATTGTCATGTCGTGGATCTGATCTGCAGTTATGTTAGCGATAATAATGGAAACGAACTTAATAGTTTATATTAATTGACGGATGTTTAATTGTCGAATTGTAAACAAGGTGTTAATAATGTATAAACTAAAGTCGTCTAATGTTAACTTTTTACTGGTCAATGTACGATTATTAATTATAGACTTCCTTTTTTTTGTATAATATACGTGTACTGTTTACATAGGTAATTAATCATAGCTGTAAAATATTTAATAATTATTAGACATTTTTAAATAAGACTTCGAACTATCAACGGAAGACAGGAATATAATCATAATCAAATATTGGAGCACAATATAAACTAGATACCTATATTATTAAAAACTTCAGTAAAATGTGGCCCTGTGGAATATGTTTAATGTTTATACATTTCAACCATATTTAAGTAAAATAAAGTATCTTAAATAAAAGTAAAATGTAAAATGTACCTAATACCTATATAATTCAGACATTTTATGTAGAATATATTATAAACTATTGTCATATAAGAAAAGAAGATTATATAATACCTACATATATTTTACATTGTGAAGCAATATACCTACCTACCTAAATATACTACATGTAGTTATATATTATGACTTATGAGTAATTTTATGTATTATAAGTAATACGTCTATAATGAAATTTAATATATATTTATAGGTTTTAATAATACTTAACAAATTAACTTATTAAATTAAACGAATATATTCGTGTTCTATATTATATTACAATAATAAAGAATAAAGTACTTAGCCCGGTATTATAGCCTATAGGTATAGCATAGGTAATATTTTAGGTACAGATTTATTTATGCATTGCACATACCTACTATATGAAAAACCAACCTAATCTTCTATGTAGTCAGTTGTGGGTTTAGTTTGCGAATGTAACACTAAACAGATATATATAGGTACTATACATTACTAGTGAGAAATTACAATATTATCTACTATAGTCTATAAATACTGCAATACACGTATACAGACATAATGTATAACCTTCATAATACAATATTATATGTATTATTATTTGGTAATATATAAAACCATTTTATGCAACAATCAAGGCAAAACAGTTGTTGAATGAAAAAATATTTTGAGTTTATATTACGTTAGAATGATTTGTTAGAAAAAAATCAACTGCACTAAAAATGTTCAAAGATTTATTAGAGCTTTTATTATGCGTAGTATATAATAATCTATTATAATGGTATCTATACAGAGTGTCCCTTGAGGATTTACCCATTGCGATATCTCCTAAAATAATGAAGATATCATAATTTTGATTTTTTAGTATGTTTCACATAGACAAGAACTACAAATATTTCATGTTTTAATGTATTTTAATGTTTTGGTAAAAAAGTTAAGAAATTAATTTTTTTATTTAATTATTTTCAAAAAAATTGAAGATAGCCATTTTATAGAATTCATTTTTCTGAAAATATTGACGTTTCAACATTTTAATTTTATTAATCTCCTGATTTTCAATATTTTTTCTAATTTCGAAATAAACTACGAATTATTTAATAATACGGTAGTGGTATCAATAATGTATCAAACATGTGGCTCGCGTGCTCGTACGGCCGCCGAACGCTTTCAGTGTAATTCAAAATTTTTTCGAAACATGAAAATATATTAAAAATCAGGAGATTAATGAAATTAAAATATTGGAAGGTCAATATTTTCAGAAAAATGAACTTGTTAAAAAATAAAAATCATGATATCTCCATTATTTCGGGAGATATCGTAATGGGTAAATCATTAAGGGACACCTGTATACTATATATTATATTTACATAACCGCGCATAACTGCAGTGATTATACGAAATACGAATAAGTACTAGGTAGATAATATAATAACCTATAAGTATAGTATTCGGTAAACTTAACGTATAAGTTTACGATTGTAACTCTAAGTACAAAGACAATGAAAAAACTTTAAATCATTTATAGAATTTCAAAATTTATACCCGAGATTATATTATATACTCGTGATTATTGGATGTAAAATGTAAATATATTATTATATTGTGTAACGACATAATAAAAAAAGCATTACGTACCACACAATGATGTACCTACGCTATAAGCTTTTTAATGATTATACGGATCAATATTGTATGTAGGTCGTAACTCGTATGTTTATGCAGAAATTTCAAAACAATGAAAAAAGACGTTTCTTTATTATTGACGAGTAATTTGTGTATGGAAATATTAAAATTTAAAAGACGCAGTTGTACCA
Organism: Rhopalosiphum padi; assembly: GCF_020882245.1. NCBI lineage: Eukaryota > Metazoa > Arthropoda > Insecta > Hemiptera > Aphididae > Rhopalosiphum > Rhopalosiphum padi. The sequence goes on from NC_083599.1 coordinate 52,131,286, forward strand.
ACAGCAACAACTTTTTTAAAAAAGTACTAAAAAGTTATAGTTTATTTTAATGTCATAAACAAAACAAGACATCTGTAAAAGGGTAGGCCATTAGGCCAAAGTATTTTAAAATTGACTCCCCCCACTCGTGAAAAAAACTTAGCTATTAAAATTTGTATTTTTTTTAACGTTATAGAAGTATTTACCTTTGTTCATATAATTAATACTCTACCTGCAGGGCTTTGATTTTTGTATTATTATTTAATATACTTATACATACATTATACATATATATTATTGTATATAAATATATATATAGTAACCCTGTATATATTATTATTATACTGTCACAATATATTGAAGCTTTACATTGAATTCTAAGAAAATACACTAATAATTATTAAATTTCGCAGTTGCGATGCAGATACCGTGTTACCAAAACGAACGGTTACCACATCGGCTACTATACCGCTATTTATAATAATATTTAATGAAAAAATATTGTACAAATCCCTCCACAATCGAATCTTGAATTAAAGTACATTGTATTGAAATAAATCAATAAATACAGACAAATCAATTAAATAGAAACAAAATATATAGGTAAGTACCTAAAGATAGTTTTCATTTATTGTATTTAATAAAATATCTTAAAAACCTATTCTTATTTGGTTATTTCTTATAATTTATCAATAATTACGTCAGTTAGAAGATGCTTATATCACAGAATAAATATTATGTATTATTATTATTATAAACAGTGATAAAAATATATATTTATCGTATTCATCACTATATTTCGGAAAAATAACCACAAATCGGTATTTTAGATTATTTTTTTTAATACATTTTTTTTCATCATATACATTATATTATTTATCACATCTGTATAATATCTGAGACTGATAACCTGTTAGCATTAGATCAGGCCAGGGTTCTAACTGAACTGATCCGTAGTTTTATCGACATTTAAAGGATTTAGTAGTGCTTTTTTTTCTGAAAATGTTAGTGGTCGAATTATTCATTTGGATACATCACCTAATTAGGTACTTTTTAACACTATTCGTGTATTTTAAATTTAGTACATTTATTAATTTAACTTAAATTGAAATCAAATTTATAATAAAGCCAAAAATATGCTGCCTCTTCACACGAGGTGACTATTTTAAATAATATAAAACGGTTTTTATTGAAAAAAAAATTGGTGAAAACTAATAACAGATCCAAGAGCCAAGGCTATTCATATTCGTATTAAATATTTACTATTGACTACAGTTTCTCACCCTATTAATATAATAGGTGCTTAGAAGTCAAAGTATACTGAACAGATAAATAATTGTGTGATTAATCTTTAGACTTTCGTTCTCTTTTGATAAAATATGTTTGTATTAGAATACATAGTTGAATGCTGTTTATCATCTATTGTCATGGTATAATAAAAAATAAAAAAACATTAAACTTTGATATTTACTATACAATGTCTTTAATTACTATATACATAAGTAATGGCTTATATTTTGATTCGTTAAACATACTTCACACAAGTCTTGTAATACTTAAAACATCATTAAAATAAACATATAATAAAAATAATAAAATAATTTTGTGATTATTCTTTAGACTATCATTTTCTCTTGATAAAATATGTTTGTATTAGAATACATAGTTGAATGCTGTTTATCAGCTATTGTCGCGGTATAATAAAAAATAAAAAAAAAATTAAACTTTGATATTTACTATACAATGTCTTTAATTACTATATGTATAGGTAATGGCTTATATTCTTGATTCGTTAAACATATTTCATACAAGTCCTTTAATACTTAAAACATCATTAAAATAAACTGTTTCATATTTTCTGTATATGATAATAATGTGCTTATAATATAAACATATATTGGGCAACAAACTGTATAATTATTCATAATTATTAGATAACAGTAATTAACCGGATGTCCGGATGTACCAATAATTATCATTCTGAGCATTGATTCTATTCTAAATTTATCTTGGGATGTCATTGCAATTGGTTATTTCAGAATCTTTTTAACATCTTTATCAGTTCATTAATTTTCATAATTAATTCGCATGACTACAGTCGTGGTATTTGAGAACAAATGTGGGGGTTTACGCCTACTCTCATTTACAATGTATAAACAATACCTAACATCTTTATTGCTTCTGTACGAAGTCCATTATATACTTGTATGCATAAGTCTATTTAAAAATGTTAATCAGCTTCCTTCAGATGCCATCATCTTAAGATTTTTGATTTTAAGTAATTTAATCAATGGCTGCAAATACCGAAAGTTACATTATGTGACTTTATCAAAAATAAATCATTTATGTTATTTTTAGTGGGTAGTTCTATTTATATTTTTTAATATAATAACTAAAGTTGTTAAAATAGGTATTATGATTTAATTAATTAAAATAACCTAGTACCTATATGGCCAAATATAAAAAAAATAAGATACCTATATTTTTTTAATAAATTATCATGAATTCAATTAACTACTTAAATTACTAATGTAACTGTTTATTTTATATTTATAAAATTATAAATAAGCAGCATATATAAATATTATAATTTTTCATATTTTAATTAGGTACCTATAATATACCTAATTTGAAATAAGTAGGTACATTATTACATTTAGTAATAAACTATTAACTAATAACTAATTAAAATACCTACATTATATATGGCTAAATACATTGAGTAAGGAGTAAGTGGTAGGTACTATTATAACAATGCTACCATTGCTACCTACAAATAACAATAGCGCATAATATAACAATATATTTAGGTGTTATAATTACCTATATTATAATGTATAAGCATTATCAATGTTTTTGATTGAAGCGAAAAAGTATTGATTTTACAATGATGTATGTTTTTTTTAATAATTTGTTTCAGAAGCCACTTTTTATAGTACAACTAATGTTTCGATTTTAAACTTCAATATAATATATTCTAGTGAAAGTAATTGGTATTTTAGGGGTGAAAAGTGAAAATAATTTTCGGTAGTTTTTTATAATTAGTAAAAATAGTAAATTTTAAACAAAATCAGTTTTTGACAAAATTGATTTTCTTGTTTTGTTACAAAATTGTAATTTAAACAAATAACATAATAAAGTTCCTCATGAACTGTTATTATAACTATTTAAAAAAATTAAAGATACGTCATATTATTAAGATTTTTTTTAAGACATTTGAAGTTCAAATTTGGACGAGCAATCAGATGATTAAACAAAGAATAACAATTTTAGTTATTTTGTGAAAATTTGAAATATTATTCGCGAAGATCTGAATTATTATTCACGAAGATTTGAATTTTTTACGTGTATCATTTATTTAAATATCTAATTTCTTCCAATTTGAATTAAAAAGAACTACAAAAAAATTTGTTTACCTACCTAATATATTTTTCAATTTTTTTGATAACCAGTATAAACATAAACTGCTTATAAAGAAGTTAGTGTTAAATGTTCCAGGCTTACAACTATAAAAATTAAACATTTAATATATTTTGAACTACAAAATAATTTGTACATTTTCAACAAAAAGAGTCAAAATATTTTTTTTTAAATGTATATACCTATATAATATATATTATTTGTTGAAAATGTCATGTATTTTATAATTTAATTAAGTTTAATTTCAATAGATTTTGTTTTGCTTAATTAGGTCAGGTGTAAACACATCAAATATATAGTAAATACTACATGATTTTTTTATATCCACATTTTTTGTGTGATTTAGAATTTAGATTATTAATTCACGTGTGGGCTGAATGTGCTGAATAATCCTGTTTATACCTGATAACTCGAGGCTTTTAAGTTTTAGGTAATAATACATATAGATTATGGATAAATGGATAGTATATGTATTAATAATTTGATTTTATAATTTATACCAATATACCTACGTGTAAACAGTTTAACAGTAATATTTTATCTTAACTTTAACTCCATATTAAAAATAATATACAGATATTACAGATATACAGATATCGTTTTTGTCAGGTGTCATTGCGTTATAGGCTTACTTTTTTACTATAATAATAAATATTATACCTATTCAATGTTCATAATGAGTCATAATATGACAGCGTGCATATTATATAATATCTACCACTATTATAGCTGGTCCGATCAATAGCTGGCAAGGCGTATCGCGTACGAAAACAGAAAAGTTAAATAGGTAGGTACAGCCAATAGGTATTATAGTTTTTATTTAATATAATCTGTAGTATACTAGTATTATACACAAATACACAATAAATCTATTATAATACATTCTAGAATGTTAGACAGCAATACTTTTATAATATAATTAATTTAGGGCTCGGATTTTATAGCAAAATAAATCCTTAAAAAAGCATTTTAAGTAGCCAAAAAAAGCATTTATTAATTTAATTCTAAAAAAGCAAATTTCAATTACACATAAAATTAAATATTAAAAAAGGAATTCACAACCATATATTTAGTCAAGTTACTTTCATTGAAACTCATTCTATTGGGTGCTAATATATTTTTATACATAGAAAAAGACCTTTCCACGTCAACCGATGTAATCGGTGCATATTTCATATAAACTAAATCATTTGAATCATACTGTTCCACATTTACGTTTAGTGCAGTGCCATTATGAATACTATTGACTATTTGAAGTTCTGCCCATCCATTATTTTTTGAAAAAACACAATTGCACTTTTCTAAAATCAATTTCGATACTTCGCCATTAGCTTTCTCTAACGTTTGTTTTGCTTCTAACACAATACCTATACTTTTTGCCAAGGTTTCGCCTAAAAAATAATAATATATAAATACAGCAAATACTTGAAACAAAAATAAAAAATAAAAAATACCTCTTTTTTCTAATTGTGTAATTGCATGTGGTAAAAATCCAAAATTTGTTGTAGTGTAGACGATATTTGAATGTAGAGATTGATCTTTTATAAGCTCTTTTACAACATTTACACACTGGGCATTCTCGTTGAATTCTTCAACTGCACATTTTATTTCATTTAAATATGTGCAATAATATTCGACTGCTGTAATCCATGTACCCCAACGTGTAGTGATTGGTTTAGGTGGATTTGGAATATCCGGACATTTTTCATTTAAAATAGCGACCCGTTTTGGACATTTCAGAAATGTTTTTTTCATCTCGACAATCAGACGATCAACTTTTAGGAAATGTGCACGCACTTCTTCACACACATTATAGAGGGCATGAGCTAAGCATGTCACATGCAAAGCTTTTGGATACAGTGTTTGAATACAGCGGCCAGCTTTTTTCATATACGGCGCGGCATCCGAAACAAATAATAAAATGTCCTCATGATTAACATTATTTGGCCATAAAATATGCATAGATTTGTCAAATAATTGAAAAATAGTACTATGGTTCACTTTGTCTAAATATCCTGTGTGAATAAGATAAGTTTTACCAACATCTTTTGGTTTCAAAATACCAATAATGACATTAGCTACATTACGTCGCACACTGTCAATTGTTTCAAAATGCAAACCCATATTTTTTGGCCATTCACAGCATCGCGTATTTTAGTTATCATATTAGTGTAGCAAGAATCGAGGTATCCTTTTCGTAAAGTTGATTCATTTGGAATAGTTTTATTGCAATATTTTGAAAGAAATGACCGAAAATGTTCATTGTTTAATTTGTTTAGGGGGATATTCGCCGCTACAAATGCGGAACATAGGTCAGCATTAAAATCAGACTTACAAAATTGTTGAATGAATGGCTGAACTGCATTATGTTTTGCAGCTTCAAGTTTTTTCAATGCTTCTTTGTGTTTTTCTCTGCCAATATGTTGTTGAACGTTATATTTTTTATCCGAATTTATTTTGACTTCACACAATTTACAAAATATAATATTTCCGTCAGTCATAAGCACATTTTCACCGAATTCTCTTACGATTTTTTTTAATTTTAAATTTAAATTTTTAACTTTTGGCATTTTGACGATTAAAGAAATTATTTAGAACACTATACGTTTATACCTCACTGATTGTCGATTGATATTTACCGGCCAACTAAAGTATTAGCACGTGCTATAAAAATACGTAAGTATAATTCAGATAATTTTCTCTTTCCTTGAGTCGTAAATACAACTATAGATAATTGTAGATAAAACTATTTCGGCACAATAATGACAGTTATTTTATCAGTCATATATTTATTACTGGTTTTTTCACTGGTTTTATAATTTCTGGTAATACTAATATAGTCCAAGACGTATAATATACATAGAATAAAGCTAAGTTTTCAAGAAAAATATATAAAAATCAAGAAAAAATAACCAAATAGGGGAAAAGCAATAAAAAGCAGATTTTGTGGAAAAAAGCAAAAAAAAAGCAAAAAAAGCAAAAAAAGCAAAAAAAAGTTTACTTCATTAAAATCAGAACGATTCAAAACGTATTTATATAAAAGAATTATCTTTCTATCACACTTCTCTCAAAAGAAGCATTTGCTACAAAATCCGAGCCCTAAATTAATTATTAATTAAAAATTGTTTATAAGTTATAATAAGAATATATCGATATACCTAATAGCAAAATACAGATTTATTGAAACCAGATATTACTAATAAGCTCGAAATGCCGAAACAGAAAAATATAGAACTGAGTTCGTACAACTTTTTCATTTTTTAACAATGATAATTGTTGTGTTATTATCTTCCCATTGCCTAATAATTTTTTTTTTAAATTATAACTTACAAGTTATGTAATTATTACTAATATTTAAAAGTTTACAATAATTTTAGCTTAAATGCAATTTTATGCTTAAATAAATTAGATGCTCTATGGTTCATATTGTCATGTCGTGGATCTGATCTGCAGTTATGTTAGCGATAATAATGGAAACGAACTTAATAGTCTATATTAATTGACGGATGTTTAATTGTCGAATTGTAAACAAGGTGTTAATAATGTATAAACTAAAGTCGTCTAATGTTAACTTTTTACTGGTCAATGTACGATTAATAATTATAGACTTCCTTTTTTTTGTATAATATACGTGTACTGTTTACATAGGTAATTAATCATAGCTGTAAAATATTTAATAATTATTAGACATTTTTAAATAAGACTTCGAACTATCAACGGAAGACAGGAATATAATCATAATCAAATATTGGAGCACAATAAACTAGATACCTATATTATAAAAAACGTCAGTAAAATGTGAGCCTGTGGACTACGTTTAATGTTTATACATTTCAACCATATTTAAGTAAAATAAAGTATCTAGCTGATAATTCAGTATTATATTACTAATAAGGTCGAAATGCCGAAACAGAAAAATATAGAACTGAGTTCGTACAACTTTTTCATTTTTTAACAATGATAATTGTTGTGTTATTATCTTCCCATTGCCTAATAATTTTTTTTAAAAATTATAACTTTCAAGTTATGTAATTATTACTAATATTTAAAAGTTTACTATAATTTTAGCTTAAATGCAATTTTATGCTTAAATAAGTTAGATGCTCTATGGTTCATATTGTCATGCCGTGGATCTGATCTGCAGTTATGTTAGCGATAATAATAGAAACGAACTTATTAGTCTATATTAATTGACGGATGTTTAATTGTCGAATTGTAAACAAGGTGTTAATAATGTATAAACTAAAGTCGTCTTATGTTAACTTTTTACTGGTCAATGCACGATTATTAATTATAGACTTCCTTTTTTTTGTTTAATATACGTGTACTGTTTACATAGGTAATTAATCATAGCTGTAAAATATTTAATAATTATTAGAAATTTTTAAATAAGACTTCGAACTATTAACGGAAGACAGGAATATAATCATAATCAAATATTGGAGCACAATAAACTAGATATCTATATTATTAAAAACTTCAGTAAAACGTGGCCCTGTGGACTATGTTTAATGTTTATATATTTCAACCATATTTAAGTAAAATAAAGTATCTTAAATAAAAGTAAAATGTAAAATGTACCTAATACCTATATAATTCAGACATTTTATGTAGAATATATTATAAACTATTGTCATATAAGAAAAGAAGATTATATAATACCTACATATATTTTACATTGTGAAGCAATATACCTACCTACCTAAATATACTACATGTAGTTATATATTATGACTTATGAGTAATTTTATGTATTATAAGTAATACGTCTATAATGAAATTTAATATATATTTATAGGTTTTAATAATACTTAACAAATTAACTTATTAAATTAAACGAATATATTCGTGTTCTATATTATATTACAATAATAAAGAATAAAGTACTTAGCCCGGTATTATAGCCTATAGGTATAGCATAGGTAATATTTTAGGTACAGATTTATTTATGCATTGCACATACCTACTATATGAAAACCCAACCTAATCTTCTATGTAGTCAGTTGTAGGTTCAGTTTCTGAATGTAACACTAAACAGATATATATAGGTACTATAAATTACTAGTGAGTAATTACAATATTATCTACTATAGTCTATAAATACTGCAATACACGTATACAGACATAATGTATAACCTTCATAATACAATATTATATGTATTATTATTTGGTAATATATAAAACCATTTTATGCAACAATCAAGGCAAAACAGTTGTTGAATGAAAAAATATTTTGAGTTTATATTACGTTAGAATGGTTTGTTAGAAAAAAATCAACTGCACTAAAAATTTTCAAAGACTAGTCTTTTATAGTTTGATAATTTTATAAACTATTTAATTACAAATATTTGAACAAGTACTTTATTATATTATTATAGTACTTTATAGAATAACTTTACTCTTTTAAACTCATATCTCATATACTCATACCTCCAAAAAGTATTATACATTATAATATTAAAAATATTTTTTTTATGTCATTTCAAAACCATAATTTTGTATAAAACATTTTTATTGTTATCTATTGTTTTTTAAATTTTTTATTTGCTTAAATAACAACAAATATTTTTAATATTTCATATCCCGAAGGAGTGTTTTTTGCTGACGATTTAAATTTAAATATTCAATATATCGTATAAAAATCTAATTTCTTATGAGTAGATATAATTTCTTTTATACCTAAAGTTATATAAAAATTCTAGGTAATGGACGAACATTTTGCGGAGTATTAGAAGTATATATTCGCTTCATTCATGAATTTTAGATCTACCCTTTTAGATCTACTTAAAACAAAATTTAGGATTTAAATGCACATTAAATTTTTTACTTTCTTAATTTTTAATCAAGTAAGTATGGTAATTGAAATCAAAAATGTCTGAATTTTTAAAACTGTAAACATTTTTGTTAAATAGGAAAATGATAAAAATAAAACTCAGTTGTATTGAGTAGGTGGATAATTAAGCTAACTTTAACATAAAATATTAATGAGAGAGATCTGATATCACACCAAAGCGGTATAACGATTTAAACCCACAAAAACGACGGCGTGAACTGTACAAAAATTTCTATTTTTTAATTTTTCTCCAAAACTATTATAGTTAAAAAGTTGGTCGATAGCTCATTAAAAAGGGATTATCATGTAGATACAAAATGTGAGATCAAAAAAAATTATTTGATTTTTCACAGTTGAAAAAATGTTATTTTTGCTAGATTTTCATTGTGGATTATGGAAATTGGAGAACGGATTTTGTTATTTAGAGTCTTGTTAGATTCACATTGGCTAGGAGAAGTGCTGTGAAGATTTTCAGAACTTTATCTTCAATCGTTAACTCACTACAAAGCTATAAAGCTAAAAAACATAAAAACGACCAATAAAATGTATTTTAATTTTTTTTTAAAAGCTCTGTAGTGAATTAACCATAAAAGATAAAGTTCTGAAAATCTTCACTGCACTTCTCCTAGCCAATGTGAATCTAACAAGTCCCCAAACAACAAAACCCACTCTCCGGTTTCAGAGATCTGTCTCACTAAATGAAAATGAAAATAAAATACATTATACATACATATCGCATACAATTAATACATTTTTTAAAAATTGAAAATCAAGAAAGTTTACATGCCGATCTCTTCTCGACTTGTCAATCGTTTTCATAGATATTTGATTATCGTTTTAGTAAAAATTTGTTTCATATCATATTAGATGAACAAATTTATTTTTGGATTATTTAGAATTTTTTAATTCTAGTTATTCTTTAGTTTTTAATGGAATTTTTGTAATTTTTTAGGATATTTTAAACAAAAATGTTGATTTAAAATTTATAATTCAAGATTCTAACAGATTATAACTTGTCTATATAAATTCTTTTATTAACATAAGTAATTAAAATTGATGTAATTTAAAATTCTGTGCAATCGGAAATATTATAGGTTTATGTACAACAGTACCTGGGTAACTTAACACAATAATACTTTTTAATAACAGTATATGTATACAACCAAAAAAACAAAACTACAGTTATTATGCTTCTATAAACAGAATTTTTTTAAATGGTAATTCTATTAAAAACTTTGACTTTTTTTTTGATCCACCGAGCAAGTTAAAAAATGTTCTAAATAATCACTTATAATATTATATTATGTTAAACATTTATGTTCGATTGTGTTTCAATTTAATATGTATTTAATTGAGATTATTGTTTAAATTGCTTACTTTATATTATCTGTATTTACTCGATATATCTGTACTCTTTGCCCTTAAGGGCGTTATTATTTGTTGTACATTTTCTTATTTACAGTAAATTATTATTATTATAAATAAATCAAATTTGCCAATCGGTATCATTAGGTATACTCGATTTAATTAATACGACGTCAAATTTTCATTATAAATAATTAAAATAATATTTTTATATGTAAAACTTATGTTAAATTTTAGAGATTAAAAAATTATGTTAAACATTTTGTATTTTTTATATTTTTATTAATATAATTAATTTTTTAGTATATTATTTTAAATATATAGGACATTAATGAATTTCATATGGAGCATTGAATTTCTTACCTCTACTTATATCTCACGAGCAATGAAAATTCAATACAATGTATTTCGTATAAGTTAAAATTACCTATACCGGCTATACCTTAAATTTAAAAATATCCGAAAAGAATTGTGTCAATGTATATAGGTATTTAGGCATAATTTTGGTTTTATAACTTATTATTATTATTATTATTAATAACTATAATTATAGTAGCTCTACGCACAACGCAGTAACAACATACGTAACTATTTTATAGGTATAACCAGGGCATAAAATAAATGTTTAAAATCAACCCCTTGCACCACTAAAAATTGTTAATTTAAATTCGATTGTAGTTCTGGTTGTTATTGTCATAAAATATATTATATAATATTCTTTCCCTAATATGGCTTTATGGTCTTTCCATAAAATGTAAAATCAATACATATAGGACATAGCCATTATGTATTATATAATACGTAGGTACAGCCGAACAGGGTAGATACTTATAGATGATATACTGTTATAGTATATCATCATGACCAAAATATTAACACTAGTTATTAGTTATCGTTAGACAAGTATTATTAATTAAATAAAAAGTATTGTACAGTTGTGTCAACTGCTAAATTGCACAATCATAATTGTGCCTTAGTGCCTTATTAATGCTTATCAATTATTTTTATTTCTAGATTGACTGATGATTATTTATTTATTTAAATTATTTTTTTGCTCAACCTACTCAACCCATGGCGATACAACGAGACGAGGCTAGTGCGTCCCGCCAATATCTTATTCAAACTTACAAATTATTTAAGTACTTATTGTAATAAATTATTTGTTTAGGACATTGGTGCCTCGGAAGCACGTCTACGAGACCTGTAAGGCTGTAAATATATAAAGGGGAATTATTGGCTATCGCTATAGCTTGAAAAATTTTATTAATCGATAGATTAAACAGGTACTTGAAACAGATACATATTATTATTTATGTACATATATATTATATTATTATATAATATATCTGCTATCCGCAGTACTTATTTTAGTATGAAAATCATTAATAATTGTATTATTATTTTATTTTTATACCAATTATTATTTTAAATGCCTACCTATACTAAAACCAAAGTAATAAACAATTACTTTCATATAATTTTCGTTTCAATTTATTATTGTTATAAATTTAAATTATAATTTATATCATGATAAGTAGCCTACTACTCCCTACTCGACACATTCCGATTTGTATACACAATATAGGTACATTAAAAATGTAATCACAATGTAAATATTATATTGAAATATCGAAAAGATAAATACGTAGTACAAAAAAAAAATCAAAAAGAAATAAGGTTAGTATTTACATAATGTTATATTATTGTACAGCGCGATTCTTTTATCATGAATCACTCATTATTTCAAAAAGTATTTACGTTTTTGAAAATATTTTTTAACATTATTTCAAGTTGTTAAAAAATCAACGTTTTTAAAAAAAAATAAATTTTTAAATATTTTTTATCCTAAATTTTTTTTAAGTTGTTTACTTTTTTGAATGACAACATAGAGTTTTAAAATTTCATATTCCAAAGCAGAATAATTTTTTGAGTATTTTGATACATAAAAGTCGAATTTAGGGTGAGTAGTTTATGAGTTATACGTATTTAAAGTTTAGACAAGTGGAGTAGTGGACAAACATTATGCGGGGTAGCACAGTACCACTTAAATGCGTATAACTCATAAACTGCTCGTCCTAAATTCGACTTTTATGTATTAAAATACTCAAAAAATTATTCTGCTTTGGAATATGAAATTAAAACTCTATGTTGTCATTCAAAAAAGTAAAAAAATTAAGGATAAAAAATATTTAGAAATATATTTTTTTTAAAAATACGTTGATTTCTTACAACTTGAAACAATGTAAGAAAATATTTTTAAAAACATGAATACTTTTTGAAATAATGAGTGGTTCGTGATAAAGAATCACTCCGTATTGTTATCAATTATTTTTATTTCTAGATTTGAGGAACGACAAACAATTAATAGAAACACTGGCCTTCGAAAAGTTTTTACATGCGAATATTCCACTTAATTATCCTGAAATATCATTTCAAATGTATAATGACTTAACAAATATAGACAGATTATAATATTTGCAAAAGTATTAAATATAATAAAACTACAGGTCCACAGGTCCAAAAATGTGTAAACACGCGATTAGTTTGTCTATAAATATGAGGTTGTATCAAATTTTCGTACAGTTACTCGTACACTTAATACTAGTAAGCTTTTTGAACGTTTGCAAAAATGGCATTCAATATACACATATCTGGACCAAAAGTGATTATGCATAATAAAACAATAGCAGAAATGTTCGTGGATCAATTGAATAACAACGAAGGTCTTTTTGGTGTAAGTTATTTGATATTTTACTATACTTACGCATCACATATACAGTACTTTACATACATTTATAATATAATATATACCTATTATGTATTTTAGTATTTATATGTTTTAATGTTTATCAAATCCATGTACAGATCGACTGTTCTACCGGTAAAGAGTACGGTTATCCAAATTTGAAAAAAGACGTTTTGGCAATGGCTACTGCATTTAAAAAACATGATTTTGGACACGGAGACGTCGTGATGATTACGGACTATGGCTCGTACGAAGCGCAAGTAGTTCTGTTAGCTGGGATTTTGATCGGAGCAACTATAGCTGCGTTGGATCACAACTTAAGAAAAAGTAATAGTAATGATTTGATTTAGTACAATATTATATAGTTTGATTTGTTTCGTTTTATTTATCATTAATGATGTTTTATAGGTGTCTTGATAGCGCTCATTGACGAGTCCAAGCCAAGCGTATTATTTTGTAATACACTTAGTATAAGTACAATAACAGATGTTTTAAATAATATTACGCATCAACCGATACTGAAGATTTCTACCATGGTTCGTGACGGCTTTACTACATATTCGAGTATCGTTGTTGCGGCGGAAGAAATTTTGTACGTCCGTCCGATAAAATCAAAAAATCCAATAGGTCCATGTGCTATTATATATTCGAGTGGTACTACAGGAACCCCGAAAGGAATTTATTTGTCTGATGACGCCATGAAATCAGCTTTAATATCATTCAAGCAGTGAGTATTTAAATTAAATGAGTCAGTCGATCAGTGCATGAGTTTAAAAAAAATATTGTTAAAATTTAACGTGATTAAGTGATTTGGCATGATTCTATTATGACATTAAATGTTTTAAGGTCATTAATGGAAGAACCTATTGAAAATAAATTTATGATCACTTCTCCTATATTTTGGTACACGGGAATTTTATTAATGATGCTCGGTATTCATTTTGGCAAACCAAGACTATTTTTCTCGACAAAATCAACCACTGAACAAATACTTGGTTCAATAGAAAAATTTAAAGTAAGCAGTAAATACTATTATTTTTTCTTACTATACTATAAATATTAAATAACGGCTTATATTTTTTAAGTTACAATATATTTTATATGTATAATTAGGTTATAGATAGATAACGCTAAATCAAATACATAATATATATATATATACACGCATTTAATATAATAGTGCGTTATAGAATATATCATACCTATTATACGATATGATTTAGCTATGTTTATGTGTTATTTAGCCAACATTTATGATGACTGGTGTAGCTACAATCAATGAAATGATGTCCTGTCAAATGGCAAATGGCCACAAGTTTAATATACAGAGTTTAAGGACATGCGTAGTTGGTGGATCTTCGATGCGAGCAGATCTACAAAAGACAGTAGTAAACAATTTACTACAGGGAAGGATACCGATTAAACAAGGGTACGGTGCATCTGAACAAGGTATTATAGCGGTTTGGTCGATGGATTCGGATATAGATACCGTCAGAGACGGATCTGTCGGGAGACCAGCAGCTGGTATTAAAATCAAAGTTAGTCGAATAAAACAATTGTTTGTCGTGGTTATTAATAAATTAATAATTATATTTTAAATATCGTTTTTAGGTCGTTAGCTTGGAAACTGGCGAATGTGTTGGCCCAAATACTGAAGGCGAAATTCGTATTAAATCGGTGTCCAACATGATGGGATATGTCAATGACATGAAAAAAACGATTTGTTCGTACGACGAGGACGGTTGGTTCAGGAGCGGTGATATTGGATACTATACGGACGATTGCTGTTTGTTCATTGTCGGTCGGATTAAAGAGATGATGACTTACAAAGACCAGAGGGTACGATGAGATATTCAATTTAGAATTTCGATTGAAAAACGTGTGATATTCTTAAAATCACACTATTACATATTATATACTTACATAATAATATATATTATATAAATGTCCATAGATCGCTCCAATCGACATAGAAACCGTTTTGTTAAGTCATCCTGCCGTACTCGATGCCGGAGTGACGGGAAAATACAGTATTCACGGAGATTTGTTGATAGGAGTTGTCAAAGTCAAATCTGGTCAAAATGTCGCACCCGACGTACTCGTATCGTATGTCAATGGTAAGATTCTACAGTCATGGATAATAATAGGTCCCGCCGAAATGTGTTTAGTTTCTTGTTGTCAAGATTTTTGTAAATATTTTTCAGATAGAGTGAAAGACTACGAGAGACTGCGTGGCGGTATTATATTCGTAGACGACGTGCCTAGATCTCCAGCCGGTAAATTGAAACGAGAAGAACTTCTTAAGCTCGTACAATAATTGTATTTACATATAATTCATTATTACTAATAAAAAAAACATAACAGTATAATATGGAATTTTTTTTTCGCGATCCACAGATGGTTTACGGTTTACGTATAATAATATATACAATAATTAAAAGGAAATAGGTAGTCCTATACGGTTATACGAACTGTAGGTAATAAGTAGATAAACTGTATAATATAGTATAAGTATTGCATACTTGTATTTTCATATTTAATAAAAGTAAAAATTATTATAGTGGAGTAATTACTAAGCAGTTCTCAAATATTGAAAAATTAAGCAACATTTAACCAAGTTAAAAATCTAAAAATCTTAAAAGCTGAATTTTATCCAAAAGATTTTATCAGTTAAAAAGTTCCGCTGTTTATAAAATTAATTGATTAATAAAATCAAACTAATTATTGCAGAATACCATTAAATATGAATACATGAATTCACGGCATTAAATGATACCCACAGTATCTACAGTAGAAAAGATGATCAATTTTGTCAATAAATATGAAAATAAATTTTAATCTTAATTTTAATTATAAAAAAAATATACCTATATGTATATTATACTATAAAATTGTATAGGAAATTTTATAAATTTTTAATTTCATAAGTTTGCTAATTTATTAAAATTTTATAAAAATGTACGCAAATACTTAATAATGATGAATTACAAAATATTTTTCGTACTGTCGTATGATATGTGATGACTGATGAGTATTGAATAATGAATAATAATACAAATGCGTAAGTTACGCATTTATATTTATGCATAACACTGTAGATAGGTATAGTCAATAGACAATAGTCATAAATCATAATATTCTAGTCATAGACTCGTAATGATGGCTCACAAATTATAGGATTTAAGTTTGACAAAGTAAGTAATCAGTTTTCATACCAGCCACTATTGTAGGTATATTTGTATTTTTTATTATTATTTATGAATAAGTATTTATATTCTATAAATTATTATTTATTTTTATATTAATATAAAAGATATATATAAAGAAGAACGAATTGCAGTAAAAATAACTATAGATGCTGTTATAGGATAACCAGCCAAATAACCTGGCTTCGCTCGTGTGTTAAATAATCGCGATTTGTTTATAAATTGATTATTTTATTATAATTTATAATTAAACTATTTAAAGCCTAGTCATATAATGTATAATATTTTTTGTAATTTGACTTAATTTATGATAATTATAACTGAAATTACAAATAAAATGAAATTGGAAATAATAAGAGCGATGATTTTTTATAATGGTCTCATTTTTGGCCTTGTGAAAAAAAATCTTTAAATTATTTAAATGACACCCTAAAAATCCGTAACCTTTAAAGTTTAAATAAAAATCCCCTCTCCTTCCACCCAGACAAAAAAAAAAATCAAAAATCGGGTGATGTGGTGACACTCAAAAGAGTATTTAGAACATCTCTATGAAAAATAATTGGAAAAAAGTTAAATAGTTTCGTTACAAAATTGAAACATAAAAAATGGCCTTTTCTAATTATATATATATATAAGGATAGCATTTTTTACACAAGATATATGGATATATATTATGTGAATTGATTTATATATTATCAATACCCACATACGTGGTATTTTTGATACAATATGTTAGTTCCTACTAAATTGTACATAATACATAGACAGTAATAAAATTAAAATATGTTGCGTAATAAAAATACATTATTCAGTCTTCACTAAACTATGTAAGCTATCAATATATTAAATAGTTGATATGTGGTTGAAATCTTTGATTTTGTATAAGTTAATATTGATTTTTATTTTATATCGATATCAAGCATCAGAAAATAAAAAATACAATGAATAATTATTATATAATAATAATAAATGTATACGACATTTGTATGTGTATGTGTATATTGTTAAAAATGCAATACTCAAATAGAAAATAGCAGTCATAACTCACAAGTAAACAAAAAAGACATCTAGACCTAATTTGAGTACAATTTATAAAATACTCGTAAAATTAAAAAATGTGGTTACAATTTGCACAGTTTGTTGGTTATTTTTTAAGGCCTAAACATTTTATAAAATAAGATTTCAATTATTATAATTTATAGATACGTATCTAATTTTTGTCGCCATTAGAAATTATATAATATTATATTACTTATTAGGTAATTATCTTATTTTTGTAGGTGTGACGTTGTGCAAGTATTAACTTTAATGAGTCATGACATATTGACATCTTATTTTATCTTTAAAAAAATAAATTAACGTAGGTATAATTATGTATAGTTTTACTTTTTACTGTTTTACCTGTTAGACTTGAGTAGAAACATTATATTTTTTTGTAATAATTAGGTGTATGGTACTTAAATAAAATACTTAATATTAATAAACATTGTTTTGATATCACTATTCTTTCCAGGGACGGATCCTGGAGGGCCTAGGGACCCAGGCCCTCAGATATTTTATTTTTCTCTATTAAAAATCTAAACTTCCTTTATCATAATATTGTCGCTATATATATTAAATAATCAATAATTACCTATACCTACTGGCTACTATTATTACAAAATGTTTAAATTATTAATAAAGTACCTATATTACCTATAATATAATTGTATTTGTATTGTAAAAAAAATGTTGTCCTCAGATGGTCAAATCTTTGCTCTGGATCCGTACCTGATTCTTTCTCGTGTTCAGTCTCTGGTATTTCTGTAGTTTGTGTTCGTTATGTCTAAACTTTATAAGACGCATACATGAATACATGATACATGTATGAATTGGTTGAAATGGTGGTTACGAAAATTGTCCACAAAATATGAATTATTTTACTTAACCAATGCTGATATTTTATAGGTCAGTACTGTTAGATATAAATTTTTTTTATTAATGAACTTAGTAAAATAATATAATAAATTAAAATTATAGTTTAAAATGTTAAAAACTGCAGGCACGTATACATAATAACAATTTATTTGTTGTAATTGCAGATTGATTTTTATTGTATCAAGACACTACTGAAATAATAATAAATTAGCTTATATTAGATATTAATTAACTTTAAAGAATATAAATGAAAATGTATAAGATTGCAATGTATATAGTATAGTTATTAAAATAGTATCTTCTTCATTAAAGACCCGTATTTAAATTGTAGACGATATACGTAATTAACTATTTAAATATAATGCAATTACTTACAAACTAATATACTATAAATTAATATAAATATATATATATATAAGCATACAATATGCAACTAATATATATTTATTTATAATAATTAATAGGTAATACTGTGTAAATATTATAGATAAAATAATAATTAGGTAGGTACTTATGTCATTTGTTTCGCAAATGAAATTATTTAATGTTTATTTAAACCGTTCTATAATTATATACTTATATTCATAGTTTAGGCTTTTAAATTGTAACACTAAGTGCACTCAAACATAATATGGAATAATATAACATCATATTTTATTACTTTACTATGGTGTTTATATTCTACTGAGACTGTTGAGTGCAGTAATATACCTAATTAAATTATTATGCCTATTATATACACGATTACTGTATCTACAATCAATAGTACCCTATGCATTTGTCTGTTTTTCAGACTCATTTCATTTTAATATTGGTGCCTAATGCGTAATGCCTATTGGCTATTACAGTAGTATTAGTATTGATCAGTGATGGCGTGACATTATTTTTCCTAGTGCAGCGATATTTTAATAATATAACGTAGGGTAATTAATATTTGCTTAAGTATACTAGGTCTGACTACGTGAAAGTATAAATTACAGAATAGGCTAACCGTCTAGCCACCTAGGTCCTGGAGACTGGAGTCATTGGGATACTCATCCTCATTTTTGCATGAGGCGGTCGCCTTATAAAATAGCTAGGTATTCACGCCACCACTGGTATTTATTATAGAATATAGAACTATTCTATAATCAATAGACTTTATTAATACTTTGGTACAATAAAAAAATGTTTTTTTCCCCTTGACGAGAAAGGTTGAACCGTGTACTTAGATAGCAATTACAAATTTACACGTGTTTAAAAATATAGGTAAATAAAAAGTTGTACATATTAAAAATCTATCAAGTATATAATCAATGAATATAATGTAATTTGTAGGTTTAAGTACTTATTATACCTTAGTACACATTAATAAGTTAGTAAATACTAAAATATTATTAAACATATTATCCCGTCAATTTGTATAACTTTATTAATGTACACATAAATCATAATACATTGTAAATACGCTTTAGTTTATAGACTGTATAAAGTATAAACTGATAACTACTATAGACTTTATAATAGATATTCAGTGTTCACGGTATTCATAATTGTTTTACAAGTAATAATAAACTAACCATGCATAAAATATGTACAATATGGCAATATACCTAACAAATTATTCATAATCTAATTATTACATACATAGATTGTTCCTTCTTCGAATCTTATCGATAGTCATCCCATCATTCCAAGTATGTATATATTAATACAACTGACTAAGATAATCTGTGTTAATAATATATATTTTTCCATTTTAATTTTAATTTCAATTTCCAACGAAATAGTTTCTACTCGTTATAATGGTCATGAATAATTGGTAATAACTTAGTACCAACTACATACAACAACGAACAAGAATCGCAGTTAACGAGTTATATGTACTTACTTATGTCCCGACGAAATTTCTCGTACACGAATTGTGTCCCAAGTCCAAACTGTTTTATGAAATTCTACACAAGCTGTGTGCAGTGTGCTGATAAATTCAATACGATATTTTACACAAGAATAAAATGTGTATAAAATGTATAAAAATGGTATCATTTAAATTTTTGCCTAATATGTAATATTATTAAATTTATTTGTGTAATTATTTTTAATTTTAATTTACATTAGTTAGATCAAAATTATGTGTAACCCAAAAAAAAAGAATTATTGTAGCTTCTGAGTCCTGACTTAGCAGTAAAGGTGGGCAATTTAAAGAAAATAATTAACTCAAGTTAAGTTAAGTTAAGAGGATACAAGATCGATAAGTTAAAAGTTACCAGTTAACAAATTATAGTATACTCGATAAGATACAAGTTAATATGGAAAAAAATATTAACTTAACTCGGTATAAAAAAGTCAATCTATTTTTTAAAATTAGTATGTAAATCACATAAAGAGTGAATGTGTCTCTAATTTCTTATTAATAAATTATAAAAAAAAATTTTATTGAACTTTTATCATAATGTACACTTACTTTTACTTTACGAATACTTATTTATTTAAACTATACAAAATTATGTTATCAAGAAAAAGAACAGAAATGTTTGTGTTATTATAGTATTGGACTATTTTTATTTTATACTAATATAGTAATATTTACGTATAAATGAAAATTTTCAAAATGTTTTTAACTTGATGGATTTTTTTTTAATCAACTGAGAAAAGCTAAGTTATTTCAACTATAAATTAAACTAGTTAAGCTCATAAGTTGATTAGAAAATAAACTAACTAGTTAGGTTAAGTTAAAAAGTTAAAAAAAAATTAACTTTTTAACTAGTTTATGCCCACCTTTGCTTAGCAGTAGAGGAGTCTGGGGAATTAGCGAAGCGAATACTAGTCATTGATATTTCTAAAAAAAATGTATAATATAGAAAAGAAAAGAATCTAAAATATAATATTCACTGTAGGAAATAAGTGAACAGAGTAATGAATTGATAGTCGATAGGATTAAAGTAATGAATATTTTAAAAAAAATTACCACTCCATGTTAGGTCCGCGTTGTTCTCCTATATTAGGCACTACCCTGGATATAACTAAGGTTGAATTGTTGAAATACTTTAAATCTTTGGTTTATTAAATAATAATATATATTATATAAGCCTTATGCTTAGATAGTTAGATCGTATACAATGGTATATTTAGATTTTAGGTATATATAGGTTTTACGTTTATATTCATACACAAAGTTACATAGGCGAATACACAGGTACGACAATAATGGTAGGCACACGTTTATATTTTTAAAAATATTTTATTTTGATGAAATAAGTTTTTTTTATCTATCGTAGACATCTATAAAAAATATTTTGAATTATTTATTACAGTCCATTAGGATTAGACTATAAATAAGTTGAAATCTATCTATACCTACTTGTTATTTACAATAATATCTATATGTAGTAAATTTATTTATTATTCGCTGACCTAGGACGGAGAAAAGTAAAAGTATCGTGGGTTTGACATTCGTCGGGACGTTTGGGATGTGTAATAGTTGAACATAATATTCATTATATACGGTCAAAACGCGTTTGATGGTCATTTAAAAAAATACAAATTATAGCTGGAGGTGATCTCATCGAACGATTAAGCGTTCTAAATCGTTTGTACGTCATCAGTGTAGATACATATAATTTATAATATCGTACGTTCAAACAGGAAACTGACGACAATAATAATAGGTACGTCTTATTATTGTAAAATCACTTTTAAGCGATCGACACCTGTGATCACAGTTAAGAACTGTCATCTGTGTCATGTGTGAGTGTGTGACCTCAGATCAGTGCGCGGTCCTGTCGGCGGCACTGCGGTAGTGTGGCATACTGGACAGTGGACATGGTTTCATATAACGTATTATAGTACTATTGTCTTTATTGTTATTCCTTTTTTTTTATCATTATTGTCACGGCAACACGGTGAACAGAGAAACAGACGTCGCGTACACGACAACTGCCCACACTGCCACAGAAATACAGAACGCAGTCGCCGGAAATTCAGAATAGCTTGTAATTCGGTTTTGTACATTTTCAATTTTGTACTTGTGACCTACACGCAGTAGGTACACACAGACACGGTATTACGGCTATACCGATCTCTGGTGGGGTTGAACGGTGGGAGGGTGGTGGTGGTGGTGGTTTATTGCGCGGTTCCGTGGGCCTGCGCGGTCGCTCCCGTCTGACAAACCGCTGATAAAACGTAATCACTGTAAACGGAGCAAATTTTCTTATCATCGTTGTGTCATTATCAAAAAAAGAGAAAAAAAACCAAAACATTGACTTGTGGACGAGTGCCCCCTCATAACGGCAATGCTAAACGTCAAAATACAATTTTTAATAAGGCATAGCAGCAGATGCCCGTGGTAGTCGAATTCACTGACCTTTTTTCTACGTTCTTCGTGTAAGAAGCAACATCAATCAAAACTACGTTCAAAATCGCAGTCAAAGTCTTTAACAGCCACTCGGACTGCTTTTGTATCTATCGTCTGACTATATTCAATCGAATTTATGGTTATTCGTTACTCTGCATATGTAAGTTTAAAACGTTGTTTTCCTAGTTATGTATTCAAAAACTAAACATACTTACAACACACATGTTTATAAACATTGTTCTTAGGGCCAAAAAGAAAATTTTTTTTATAAATAATCTTGTTCATATCGTATTAATATAGTTAGTTACATTTTTAATTAACAGAAAAATAGTCTCAAGAATAAGATCAAAGATAAGTTTCTTTCAAAAAAGATAGAAAAAAGCATAGTATAAAGTTCATTAAGTTCAATTTAAATATTTGTAATATTTCTTTTTTATAAGTAATATAATCACTGAATAAAACTTATAATTGGAAACTAATTAAATAACTAAATTATTAATGATATAGTGGTAGAACTTTGAATGGACTGAGTAAACAAAAGAAAGTAAACAATGAAAATATCGATAAAAATTCTTATGATGCATTGAATCTTGTTTGCACATATTTTGTAGAGAAAAAAATAAACATAGTTTAAATTAAAGTACAAAGATTAATCATATAAATAGTATCTACATTTTTAAAAATTTTAATTATCATACCTATCATGTACGTACTTATTTAAATTAAAATTTCTATACAATTATTTAATTAATTGATAATGTTAGCTGTCATGTGATAACAAAACATACTTAACTTTTTATTATCTGCTATGAAATATTTAAATTTGAAATAAAAATCTTAATTTTTAAATATTTCTAAAAAAAATTTTTCTGTATATATTTCTTGAGACTTATTTTTTGTATTACATTTTTCATTAAAGTTTATATATTATATTACTTATTAATATGTACATTAAATTTATAAATTTATACTAAAATAGAAAATGTGTTTATACTTTATGTTGATAAAAATAAATAAATAAATTGGTTTTAGGTTTATTTTATATAATAATTATAACTTATGAGATCATTAATATCATTAAATAATAAATTATTATAAATGTTTATTATTGCATTACTAATACTATAGGTACCCAAGTTTTTGAATAGTATTAAAACAAATAAAAACTGACATTTGTCAGTTATTATTAATTTTTGTTTATTAACACATTCACTTAAGAGGACGCCATACCCGCATGTGTTGACTCTGTCTTACTAACAAACGTACATCATAACAAATTTTCGTTTAGTAGAATACATTTTGTGACGTTAGCTTTAATATTAGAGTAAATTTACCTATTATCAAATTTAAAGGTAAGAATATTATCTAGACAATGACATATGATAATATCAATAAAATAAAATGTCATTGTCTAGATAATATTCTTTCCTTTAAATTTTATAATAGGTAAATTTACTCTAATATTAAAGGTAACGTCACAAAATGCATTCTACTGAACGAAAATTTGTTATGATGTACGTTAGTAAGACAGAGACAACACATGCGGGTATGGCGCCCTCTTAAATGATTTACACAGTATTGTAATTAAATATATACTAATAATTCACTTGAAATATATGATAGTTATAAATTAATATTTTTCAAGTCATTAATCTTTTCGATGTTTTTTATTTACATTTTGTGTTATAAATATTATAATTTTTGTAATATTATTTTATATACTTAACAAACCTAAGTATAGATGAATTTTAACTACAACATAAAATGATCTAATGTAGACAATTACTTATTTATGGTGTTCCGTTATTAGTTATTTTTTTAATGTTTGCTGAACTTGTTTAAATTTAATTGTTTATTATTATTACTGCTTGGTAACAAGTGTTTTAATATACTTACCTACAATATGATAATAGTACTTTAGCTATTAGAATATTTTTATGTTTGTAGTATTACCTATAATTTATTACAAAATTGATTCCTTATTCAAAATGTATTCATTTATTAAAGTTATGTAAAACTAAATTCTTACTGAAGTTATGTAGGTATTTTTAAGACTGTGAAAATTGGATTTTCATATTATTAGCTACTTATACATATTATATAACTAATAATATAATAAAATAATAATATATTAATATATAATTTAATTAAATTAAACACTTTAAATATCTTTGTATAATTTGAGTAAACTTAGAAGAAAAAACATGCATAGATGATTTTACTACCTATTAATAATTATTATACTAGGTAATAAATATGAATTTGCTAGCAATTATATCATGATTTATATATCTAATGAGTTTTGAAAAACTAAATTTAATATTTGTTAAATTAGATTTAAAATTAAAACCTAAACGTATTATAAAAGATTGCATTTAAAATGTTTTAATAAAAAAAAAAATGATCAATTTAATAAGTAATATATGTATTGAAATAGCTCATCAGTTAAAAAAAGGTAAAAACCATGAAATATTTTAAATAGACTATTAATAACTAACAAAGAATAATTTAGATATCTAGATCAACAAAATATACATTCTAGTGCACAAAAAATGTACAGATTCTCATTAACAATAAAATTTATATATATATATAATTTTTTTAAACATTTATAACATTCAACTAATTTGATATGAGTTTTTTTTTAGTTACTGAAATTATAAATAGTAAATCAGACTTGTAAAAGAACTGTTACCAAAATAATTGAATATTATAACCTTCGGTAAAATATTTAAATTTTTATGGATATTGATTTTCATTAACATATTACTATATTAACCAAAAACTCACTTATTAATTTATGAATAAAATATAATTTAAAAAATTTTTTATGAATTATATTATGTATTTTTAAAAATAAAATTGTAGTTAATAATATTTTAAATGTTAGATTTTTATTAATTTGAATAAAAAACTATTTAATTTTAATTTTACAGAGTACATGTCTTTAAAATGGCAAATCCAAACAAACATATTTGCAAATTACGTAAGTATAACTATTTAAGTATTGTAAAAACAACCTGTAAAACACTGACTTATTATGAGCCAGATAATAATTAATTATATTTTATTAGTATATAAAATTGTTCTTATTTTGCAAAAAAAAAAAAATATTTAAAAGTTAAAACATTTTTTCTAAATTTTATAATATTTTGTATATATAACTCTATATACCTAAACACAAATAAAATATTGTTTTAGATTTAGATACTGAAAATTCTCAGATTTTCAATGATTTTTTTTTTTTATTAGCTTTTGTTGTATAGTAAAACTTCCATGTAATGGTCATTATAAAGATATCAGAAAAAATTACCTCTGTAATCTGTTCATATACTTCCAAATCATCGCTTTATAATGACATAGAGTGCATACAAATTAATAAAAGGTAGGTTAGTGGGTACCGCTTATGAAACAATTTTAATTGTCTACAAATAGCTCAAAAAGAGTCAAAATAATCTGAGTTTAATAATTTTGGTTATATTTTTGTAATTTCAAAAGATTATTTGTTGGTAATTTAAATTTTTAAAGTATATCGTTATATTTATATACACAATGATATTTTCAAAAGTAATGTTTTTGGAAAAAATAATATTATTTACCACATTACTAAAAGTAAAATAAATTATATTTTAAATTCAATATAAATAGGTACATCATAAAATATACTTGGTTAGGTATATATTAATATATTATATAGGCTGACAAACTGTCTTCACTCATATTTTTTTTTGTATAGGATGATTTATCATTGAATTCAAATTTAACCTATATATATAATGTGTATTATGTATATTGTATATGTATGCAGTGGCATAATTAGGAATTGGTTCTGGGGTGGGATTGGGATATAAGCTTATACTATCGTTCTAATGGGACTATGCCCCCCCCCCATACCACCCTTGACCATTAAATTTCATAGATCACAATATCATACTAATTTATTATTATAAATTCAATGAGGTAAATGGTATAATAATGGTTTTCAAAGACAATAATGTAAACAATTAAATTAAATTAAATATATTTTTCATAAATTATAATATTAAGTCAATTTTTCTTTTTCTTTTTTTCGCCAAAATATGCAGTACGTCATCGGGGTTCAACTTAATGTCCCGATACACTGATAACATCGTAAGTCCATTCAAGCGTTCCTATTAAGTATTAGTTAGTAAAAGTTCATAATTAATATGTAATTTACAAAAATAATGTTTACTATTGTTGCTCAAGGTTTACAGCACGAACTAAGATATTTTAGTCCGTGGTTTACAGTAATATAATATTCGAAAAATAGTTAGTACCTTATACCAATACTATAGAATAAATAATATTATGTTTTCATTTATTACCAGTCTATCAGGGCTTATTCTAAGAATTTTTATCAACTATGCACTTTGTTTAAAAAATAAGCCTATCAAAATAGAACTATAAATCGAAATATAATATCAGATACCTATTTATTAAGGATAGTCAAAAATGATAATATTAAAATCTTGTGGAATAATTTAAAATTTAACCTATAATAAAAAGAAATAAAATAATAAACATTCGCGTTTCACGTTTAAAATATTTTATTTTAATTAATATCTACTTTACTTTTAGATTCTGAACGGAGTGATGAATGTATTGATTTTAGTATTTTACAATGATGTGTATTTTTTTTTTTTATTTATTTTTTTTTTTTGTTGTCTGTCATCACGTTTTGGAGTAGTAATAATGCTTTGATTTTTGACTTCAGCCCCTCTTTGAAAAGGAAATTGAATCTAGTTGGTATATTTGGGAGAGAGAAGTAGAAAATTTCCAGAATTTTTCAAAAGCGTCAGGAAAAACAGGGGGAAAAACCCTGAAAAATAACGGAAAAACGGGAATTTTTAAGCATAACCACTTTTCGACAAAATCGATTTTTTGATTTTGTTGTAATTCAAAAACGAATCATTGTAAATACTTGAAAATTTCCCATAATGTTTATATTAGCATTATCTATTTACGATTTAATTTTCAAAATATTTTTTAAACTATTTAGAGACCATTGAAATTTGAAATTTTATACAATGATACCAGTCATTGCATTAAAATTTAACACATTCATTATAGTGACCTACTCATCTCCGTCTCTACTATACAGCAGAGCGATATCCACTTGATCACCTTTTTTCATAATTAATACAACACAACACAATGTTATTATAAGGTTATAAGTTATAACGTTATTTTTTTAAAATTGTTTTCAGTTTGATATTTTTTCATCATTAGATTTTCTTTTTGAAACTTCAAACTGTCATAAAAATCCCATTAAACTATTCTTTTCTTTGGCTTCAGTACATGAATCTTTGATGCAAAATTCATAATTTATCATTTATTTATTTTTTTCATTATTTAATAATTTCTATATCTATATTAATGGTCTTGAATTTCAATTTTGAAGAGCAGGCGCATGTTGAAATGAATAAAAAAATATTAATTTTCCGTTACTAGTGTTTCTACTTACAAACTTCTACAGTTTATTGATTTATTAAAATTTCTTTTACTTATTAATTGTTCAACATCAGCGCTATGACTAATATGAGCAATTAAAATAGTGATTTTTTAACTCATTGGACCCTGCAGATAAATTTTTCACTTTTATAATTTAGGCAATGACACTTGTTGTGTTTCTTCTAATCTATTATGTTAAATCTTTATATCTACTACCTACATATTAAGATCTGCTAAATTTAAATCGTTACCCAAAACGACAAATGCATTTCTAATATTAGTACCTATTACAAATTACAATCAAAGTTAGCTATACAGGTTTAATGTAATACTAACAAAATATTCATCAATAAAGGCTCTTGTCTATAATTTCTAATAACTTAATTTTTTCAAATTTAAAAACACGTTAATACCTATAGGAACTAATATTTGCTGTATTATCATAATAATATAGCAATAAATTATAAAAAATCAACTATGCTAAAATTGATTATCAAGTGCGCATTTTGCTTTTCCAAATATGCAAAATTAAGCCCAAGTGCGCTTTAGAATAAGCCCTGCAGTCTATACCACGTTCATATTATTTATTTTTGTAAAAAGTTTTAATTAAAAATCATAACAAGAGTCGTAAGTTGTAGATTTTATCAGTGTTATCTTTTAAGTATGAGCTATATAATTTTCTTGTTATATATTGTAATTGTTAAACTACCATAATTTTAAATTAGTAAAATAAAAAAAAAATCTCAACTATGATAATATCCATGAATTTTTATTTCTTATTTTAAAATATTTCTGATCTTAAAATCTTTTAAAGCTAAGTGCTTACGGAGATTGAATTATGATAATTCTAAAAAAAAAAAGTCTCTGGGATATATACCCATATCCCCCGCCCCTTCCATAATTACACTAGTGCATTATAGTGACTACATTATAATAACAAATGAGGTATTTATACTCAATATTTACTATGCAGCTGAGCTGTTGCCTACTTTATTGTTTTTTTTTTTATGAATGAAACTGTAAATTAATTTTTTATTAACAACTTTTATAGTTTTCAATTGTTCATTATTGTTGGATTTCTATGATTTCTTAACTGTAACTTTTTTTTTTAATTCTCAAATTCACAATTCTTTCATTTAATTTTAGTTGTTATAAATATCTAAAAGTTTGATTTTTTTTTGTTTTATTTAAGTGGTTTTGTTTTAATACCATTGAAACTACTACACACATTGAGATATTTTAAACTAATAATAAACTAATGAACTATAAAATATACAGATCCACCATGTTTATTGTGATAGCACAAATGATTTTTAGGATTACTATAAACTGATAAATAATTATAAATAATTTAACATTTTACTATTTCAGATACTTATATTTTGATTGTTACTTTAAGTACCCACTATATGCAGTATTTTCCCCATAGTTGAAAGGAAAAAAATATAATTATTATATAGAGGTGATCATTAACGGAAGTTTTACTAATATTTTAAAATTTTTAAAAATGTTCTATAAACAATTATAAACAGATTCTATTCAGAATCGTTTTCTAAATGATTTATTTAATTTGGAATAATAAATTTATTCTGACTTATTACAAAGTGAGTTATAATTGAGATGAACATTGAACATCCATCATTATTTTTTTTATTTTGGTTGTATTATTTAATATATATATTTGTCTAAATATGATTTCATGGTAAAATAATTTTATAAATAGCTATATTAACTTTTGTATTTATGTAGAAGAATTTGCTGCACACAATGCAAATGTTACTTGTTTGGCTCTTGGTCAAAAGAGTGGCTTAGTATTAGCTACAGGTGGTGCAGATAACAAAGTGAACTTGTGGAAAGTTGATAGTGAAACATGTTTTATGGTAATAATTGTTTCCCTTAAAATTCTATGTTTTATAATTGTAAAAAAAAGTCTAGTACCTTATGTTTATGTAAAAAAAATTATTTTATTAAACAATTTTTATTAATTTATTTAGAGCTTATGTGGCCACGTAACTCCAATTGAATGTGTACAATTTGATCCATCAGAGTATTTAGTCGGTGCTGGTAGCCAAACAGGTGGCTTAAAAGTATGGGACTTAACTAAAGGAAAAAAGGTTAAAACATTTAGTGGACATAAATCGGCTGTTACAAAATTAGATTTTTTTCCTTTTGCTTCATCTTCATATTTTGTAACGGGTTCAAAAGATACCAATGTTAAGGTATAATTGTAATAATCAAGTATTTATATTAAATATGTTATAGCATAATGTACAAACATACTTTTTTTACAGCTATGGGATTATCGATATTCACATTGTATAGGGATGTACAAAGGTCACGAAGCATCTATATCTAGTTTAAAATATAGTCCAGATGGTTTGTGGATTGCTTCTGGCGATGAAGATGGATGTGTTAAGGTTAGTTATTAGATATTATTAATATAATTGTTTGGTATATATTGTATTTCATAAAATTAAGTCTTGATTTTCATTACAAATTCACTGTAAAATGTTAAATATATTGCTATTAATAACAAGTAAACAAATAGTAATAAATGTTATCATTATGAAATTAAAATGTGATAACAATTATTTAATAGCTTCAAGTTCAGTTTAATTTACTGTATTTTTTATATTGTCTTAAAAATATTTTATTAGTCTAATTATTCATATATTAATAGTAAAACTTTTTTATTTTTGCTATTTATTTTATAGATATGGGATTTGAGAGTTGGACGCATGATTCATGTTTTTGATAAACTACATAAAGGAGCAGTAACATCAATTCAATTTCATCCATTAGTATTTTTATTAGCTAGTAGTGGAACAGATAATAAAATTAATATATTAGATTTGGAGCGATTTAGTATTATTTCTCAAATAGATACAGACAAATCTATAATTAGGTACATCATTATTCATACTAATTTTCTTAAGCATGTTTTTTTTAAATATTTTTTAATAGAAAAGAGTTATTATTTATAATAATTAAAATTGTTTTCTCTAGATGTTTGCAATTCAATGACAAAGGAGATGTTTTATATGGAGGTGGTAATGATTACCTTGGGGTATATGGTGTAGAACCAACCAGAGTATGTGACTCGGTAGTAGTAAAATGGGGAAATATGAACGAGTTAGTAGTAAAAGATAATCGAATTGTAAGTTTTTAAATATTTTAAGTGTGAAAATTGAATATAATGAATATATAATAGAGTATAAGATATATATATATATATATAAATGTGTGTTTAAAATTTCTATGTATTATATGTTAATTTATTTTTTATAAAAAACAATTTTAAACATGTTTTGTTTATAGGTTGGTGCTTCGCATTTATTAACAGATGTTTCAACATGGTTAATTAATTTACCTGAAGAATATCCTTTTAAGAATCAATTTTCACCACCTGATAAATCATCAAAAACTAATACAATGTTTACAAGAGATACTAGTGTTCGAAAAAGTTTTAATAAACAAAAGTCACGAGAAATGACTAAACCTAAGTATGTGAAAATAATATATTAGTTTTATTTAGTTTTTGAAATTTTAAATGATGACCTATTTTTGAACAGTTTTTAGTTATTTCAAATTTTGATTATTAAAAAACATATATTTATATTTTTAAATTAAAATTATTTGTATTGGTCTTGTTGGTTAATTTTTTTGATATTATTAAAAACAAATAATGATACTTTGAGCAATTTTTATAAAGTTAAAATTAATTAGGCAATGCTGACATATTGTGGACATATTTAAATAGATGCTAAAAATGTCTGAACCCAAGTTATTTGTTGCTCCCATTGATAATTGATAAACCTAACTATGTGAATGTAACCAACAGTTCTATTGTTATGACAAGTCACCATTTATATTTTAAAAAAATGGTGTTATGTCTTGCTGGTAAAATATTCATAGATTACAAATTATTATTCTTTTAACAGCTAATTTTAGTACTCTTGAACAAAAGTTATGTTATAACAAGAATTTTACCCCACTGGAACTATAAATGTTGAAATATTTACAATGGTAAACTAAGTTGTTTTAAATTATAATATGGATCAGCTCAATTAATTTATCTATGATCTGAGGCATTGTTTATAAGTTGAAATACTGTCCTAAAAAGTTGAAACAAAATTTGGTGACAAAAATTTGTGCAATAAGAAAAATGACAAATAGACTTATAAGATAACGATTTTGAAAGTTATCTGATATATATTTATGGAATCAACTAGTGAACCATGTTAGCTTCAAATATTTATTTTTTATAAAAGTATTCATTTTAACTTGGTTATTACTTATATATTTTTATTTATATGAATTTTAGAACTAATATGAAATTAATTGATGAAAGCGAAACTGATATTGATGATGAAAATCAAACTGTAATTAATAATGTTCATGATTACCATTCAGTGTTTAAGCCAAATAGAACTTGTAAGTATAATTATTTTATCTAATAATAATTTTTATGTAAATAAAGAATTAATAATGTTATAAATTATTATTTAGCGTTTAAACCAAGTAGAATATGTAAGTATGTCTATTTATTTTAATGTTAGTAATCATTTACAAATGTTAAATGTTTAAATTAGGGCTCGAATTTAAATGCCCTAAAAGCTATCAAAAAGTTCTCTAAAGAATTAACAAAATATGGCTTTTCAACACAATAATACTTAAAAAATGATCAACATTTTCTTAAAGATGCTCAACTACGCAAATTAGAGGGAAACAACAGTTTAACTTTTGGCATTTTTACCATTTCTTTATTTGAATTAAATTAACGACCCAGTAAGCCACTATATCTGGTAATCACTATTGATAGATATAGGCGTTATTGAATATTATAAAGAACAATTTATATTTGGTACGAATGTCAAATACCTATTTGAAATAAATATTAAAGCAAATACAGTAAAACTTCACTTGTCTGAAACCCGTCAGTCTGACAACCTCAGTAATCTGAAACTTTTTTTCTTTCTTCTTTTCCATACATGAGAAGTGTTATATTTTGTAAATTTTACTTTATTAATAGAACATTCCGTTTATTTATTTTATTTTTATTATTTTTTTGAAAACATAATGAGCCCACTAAACAAGTTTGTGTATAATGATATGGTTTGGAGATCCACAATATATATCTGATAAAATATAGCTAAATGCGCTATATTATTTTAGTCACTTGTGAGTTTTTAATTTGTGGTCAAGATAATTTAGTAATTTACAAATTATAAATTAAAAATATATACAAACATATTTTTTGCATTAATAAAAGGTACATTGTTTTTTTTTTGGTCAAATCTTCAATAATATGACAACCCTTGGTCCCATTGAAGTTAGACTATGAAAATATTTCTTGATATAATACTTAGAATTTTCAAATTTAAACCAAAAGCTTGTATAATGTTTCAATCTATATCTATGCACTAAAAATTATTAAAACGCTAAGAATGCTCTAAAAATCAAAAAAATTGATAAATGCAATAATTACAAAATAAAAGTTTCATCTTAGAATAGTATCTATTGTATTAAATGAGTTATGTACTTAGAATACATTGTCTAAGAGTATCCAATAAATAATACACTTAGCATTAAAAGTCGAGCCCTAGTTATAGCTTATAACATTTAAGCAATTTAACTATATCATAAGAAATGTGAAAACAAGTTTGCTTTAGTTTCAAGTTTACGAGTATATATTATAAATTTATAAATTACAATAAGTAATGTTACTATAAATGTTATCTCAATGTTTATACTTTATATAATATTGACATTTGTTTAAGCATTTTTATGTGTTGTGTGCATTATTTACTTAGATATTTTTCATATTATTTATCATATATAAAACCGGTATTTACGTAAAATGTATAAAATTGTGATATACTATAATTATACAATTGTAAATTTTTACCTTAATTTATAGTTTGAAAATCTTCCATATTATGTTAACTAAATAGTTGCAAATAAATATAATATATTCTGTATTTAGTAAAAATTAATTCTTGCTGTTTATTGTGTTAAATATAATGTGTATGGAAAAAAAATCAATACTTTTTATAAATTTAAAACAATAATAATTTAATGTGACTAGTAGTTTTTAACTTTGGTAAATTTATATATTGTCATATACAATAATAGCTTGTTAACTGTTTGTTTAAAATCTGATACATCTGTAAGTAAATACTTCATCCTAAAAAACAAACCAAATGTAAACATGTTCATAAAAAATAAATTTCAATGAAGATTCATTTATTTTAAATATAAAGAGCATAAATATAAAAACTTAAAATATCAAATTAATGTTCTAAAATACAGAATAATATATTTAATTTTGTTTAAAAGCATTTTTATTTTAGTATGTTGTCAGTAATAACATTTTTTTTACTAAAGATTTGTATAATTTTCAGTAAATAGAAGTCCACCTCCATTTTCACCCTTATCTGAAGACGGTAATATTGATATTTATACCTATTGTATTTATTAATTACATGAATAATTATGTTAACATTTTTTTTACAGATAATTCCAATAATATATTTACTGGTGAAGGTAAGATAAAACAATAAAAATAATAAAAATAATATAAACTGAATACATATTTTAATTTTCAGTAAATAGAAATCAATTAACTTCTGCGAAATTAGAGGATAAAAAACATAGCATTGGTATAGTATTTTTTTATATATTAAACTATGTTATAAATTATAATTTTACATTTATATTACAATTTTATTAACCAGATCTTTCTCAAGGAGTAATGCAAAGTAGTTATTCAGAAGCTGAAACTTCATCCGTGGATTCTACTCCTTGTGATTCATTTCAGTTACCTCAGTTTGAAAGTTCTGGTGATTACCATACTCCTGACTTACCAACTCCTTTATCAACACCTGATAGTGTTGAGGCATCTGAAAAAAGACACAATCCTTATATAACATCGTCAGTTTCAATGCGTAGTGTATCTTCTAATGTAATTAATGAAAGCTTAACTAAACGTCCATCATCTCTACCAGTATTTAGACAAAATGGTTAGAAAAAAAATATATATTTTTTTTTTGTAAAATCACTTATTTTGTTTGTATATTTATATATTTTAGATCATTTTGCTTATGGACATAAGTATACATCTCCTCAATCTCAAAGAAAAATAATACCAGATGAAATTACATCATTACCTCAACATAAACGACTGTTGGCTGATGATTTTTTAGTTACACCAGAACATAAAAAGACTGATATCATCGCAAAGAAATTTGAACTTCCCCTAGATGATTTTGGGGAATTAAAAAATGTTTGTACAAATGTGCGGAAGTTTTTTATAACATAAAAATATTAAATTATATTTTAATTTTAAAACTAAAATTACCATTCAACAAATACATTATTTTTATGCTTTTTGTTTTATTCATTACAATTTTTGATTTTGACTAGAATCAATATTATTAAAAGTAATGTGTAATACATTATTTTAACTATTAATTTGTAAAATATAATAATACGAGTGTATAATTCATAAAAAAAAGTAATGACTATGTTGTTTTTTTTTTAGAGTTTAAATAATGTCATGTATGATGAAGAAGACATAGTGGAAATTCTTTCAAAAAACCATAAGTCCACTATGGGTGTGCTCAAAGAAAGACAACGTTATCTTAATATTATACAAACATTATGGACTAATAAAAATTTTAAGGTTTGTAATAATAAGTACCTATATGAAACAAATTATGTTATGTATCTGTGTATATTGTATATTAATAAATTAATAAACTTTATTTATTGTTTTAGTGTGCTGTAAATTCTGCTGTTTCCATGAATGATGATGCTGTCATATCAGATCTCATTTCTATTATTACACAACGCCCGTAAGTTACAAATTTTGTATTTTAGTATTATATCTAAACAGTGGTATATACATAAATTTTCTATGTTAAGTTATGTATTATATTTGAGTATATTTTCTGACGCTAAAAAAAAATTGATGTTTAAAAAAAAATCTAAAATATTGAAAAATTAAAATATTATTGAACGACTTGCACTTACATATAAAATAATATTTGCAGAAGATACTAATAAAAAAAAAATTCGATAGAACACAGGCCAAATCGTAGTGTATTTAATCAAAAGTTTGATGGCACCAATTTGTGTCATTCAGCATATGTGAACAATATTTTTTGACGACATTTAGCGTTTCATTGAACATGTAAATAGATTGATGATTAACATGAAATAAGAGATTCAAAGTTTTCATTATTATCAAATTAATAATAAAAATATAGTAACATAGGTTATTACTTTTATTAGCTTTAACTTTTATTTGATTAAATTAAGAAAAATCTTAAAACAGGTTTAATTAAAATTTGAAATAGAATTATTAAGTTATTGGTAATATTTGAAATGAATTGTAAAAGTCATATTGAAACCATAAGAAAACTTTCAAAGTATTATGGTGCTCTTTAAATAACCATTTTTAGTTGATTTTTAACAACTATGTTAGACATTTTAAAATTAGTTGTGTGAATTACACAAATAATTCTATGCTTGATTTAGCAAAAAATAGCTAATTATTTTTATTATAAAAATATAAATATTAAGTTATAATAAAACATCACGACCATATATTAACATTTTATTGTTCTGAACAAACAAAACTGATTTTGATCTTGCTATGACGTGTTCTCTTGTTGGATGGAATATAGATCGATGAATATATTAATATACATTAACAGTCAATCAATCAATAGTTAATATTATATATATATACAATATATTATACAGTAACCACTAAAATAAATAAAATAAATTTCACTGCTTATAACAGATTATGATTTCAGATATAGACAATGTGTACATATTTTTATTTAACAACAGTGATATCACATAGGTGTGTAAATTTTTAGAAGTTTATTTTTGTAATTTTAACACAATTGAATATTAACTATTATTGTTAAATAAATATTTAATTTTTATCTAGATTAAAATTAATAATGATTTAAAACACTGATCATTTTTATTTTTAATGTTATGAAAAAATTGATGGCGGGGTTAGGAATGTTGAATACCTAAACACCTCTTATGTGTATACCACTGTGCTTAAATGTATTTAGTTTTAATTAAAATTGTACTTAATGTTTATTTCAGAAATCTTTGGTGCCTAGATGTTTGCAGTATGCTTCTTCCTTCGATATCTGATTTAATTCAAAGTGGCAATGAGGCGTAAGTACTTAATAAAGGCTTTTATTTGAATGGCTTGGCCTTTTGAAAATATATACAATTATTAATAAATTAAATTAAATTACAATGTATATCATTAAGTACAATGAGTTTATCAATATTATCAAAGGTGGGTCGTGTTCACATTGAAAAAATACATTATTTTTTGAAGTGGTTCATTAGTTAAGAAGTTAATGGTATAATGGTACTAGGAGAAACGCAGAAATTAACGGATGATTGAATAGTTTGTTTGGGAACCTTAAAGTTAATTTGATTTAAAAGGATAGGCTTTGTTTGCTGAGATTTTATACTTTATATGCACTATTGGCAAATAATTAAAATAAATAGGAATAGGTGATAAGTGACCTTGCAGAACACTAGTGTAAACAAAATATATTGAAAAATACACCAAACACTTTACTTGAAAATATTTAAATACCTTTCACAAACACGAAAACATAACCAGAACTAAAAAGATTTGTCAAAACCAGATGCCTCTTAATTAATATCTTTTGATTCATTAAGTCAAAGCCTTTTTGAAATCTGAGCAGATTATATCTACATGAGAATGATTTTTAAATATATCAATTAATACAAATTATATAAATAAAAGAGACACGGCTTATGTTTATGTTTTTAAAGTTATCCCTATTATGCTTTAGGAGTTAAATGTTGCTTACTTTTCTTGGTTGATTGTTTAGTTTAGTAAAAAAAGTTTAAAAATAGAACTGTTATTAATTTATTTATTGTACAGTATTTTCTAAGAGTAGTTAACTACTACTTTGACATGAACATTTGTTCTGACCGAGGGGATGCATTTGAAATTTTTAAAACATTGCTGTTATGATGACATAATTAATTCCAATGATAAATGCATAACTAAAATATATTTTGAATTCCTTGCAATTCAAAATACATGCTTATGATCTATGTCTTATCAATGAAATATAGGTCTGAATTTAGTTTTTTTATAATTTTTAATTATTTTAAATGTACTATAAATATGAAACATATAGTTTATGTATGATACATTCAACCACCTAATGGTCTAATGTATATCTAATGTTTAATTTTATGTAAATCTCTTAATTTTTTTATTTGATATTGATTTTCAGATTCATAAATATAAGTTTCAAAGCCATAAGAGATATACTGCAGTATTTTATGCCAGTCATTAAGAATAATATACAAAGACCACCTTCTGCAATAGGTGTTGATATTATGCAAGAAGAAAGGTTAGTAGAATTTTTTTTTTTAAGTAAGATTTAATTTATTTTTAATTTATTATTTTGGGCCTCTAAAATCTTGTAATATTTAAGATAATAGTTGTATTCATGGATAAACATTCAAATACATTATGTAAATCTCTTTTTTTATAACAGTAATTATTCATAATATGTCTATATTTAAGAATAACTAATTGTTAATATGAATATAATAGTATATTAAGTAATTTTAAAAACAATATACCCTTATATATAGTTATTACTATATCTTAATAATTGATTAGCAAAATTGAGTGTACGCATTCATAGATCTTATATTAGTACAACTTAGAGGATGTAGAGGAATTATAAGCATTTTTAAATATAAATATTTAAAATACTTTTCTGAATTATATATTGAACTCACTTAAAAATTATAGTATTGTAAAAAACTGACTTGAAAACACAGATAATGAATCAGACAATCCTCACCTTTAATTTTGGTAATAGGTTATTCTCTAATATTTAACCTAAACACACTACTGAACAGTTTGTTCTACTGAACAAAAATTTGCAATTTTATATGTTTGTGAGGCGTAGAAAACACATACAGGTATGGCGTCCTCTTAAAAATTAATTCTTTAATTAATTTAATATATTGGAGGCCATCATGGCAATTCACGAGTAAAAATGTATAATATTCAAGTATTGTCATGTTTTCCAATTAATCATATTAAACTTTATCTTAAAATAGAATACACTAGTTCTGTGTACTTTTTTCCCTTTCCACCGGTCATTACTTATGCCATCATGTGGAATATACGCGTATCAAGTGAAAACCGGTTGCTGTCTTGTGTATTCTAC
Organism: Rhopalosiphum padi; assembly: GCF_020882245.1. Classification (NCBI taxonomy): domain Eukaryota; kingdom Metazoa; phylum Arthropoda; class Insecta; order Hemiptera; family Aphididae; genus Rhopalosiphum; species Rhopalosiphum padi. The sequence continues at coordinate 52,170,830 of NC_083599.1, forward strand.
TTTGAGACAGAGTATATTTTGTGGTTTTCTTAAGCCCATTGGCTTTATTTAGGCATTATACTTATACTACACAAAATTAAATCACACTAACCGTTTGTTATTTATAGATACAACAAATGTCGCAAGTGTCAAAACATACTTATGGATATCAGGTCATTTGTACTGAAAAGGCAAACAGTCCAGGGTAACTTGGGCAATGTTTTCAGACAGTTGCATATGCTCTTGCAAACAATAGACATCTAAACAGCAAAAATAAGACAAAAATGTGCCTTAATCCGCTAAAGAGACGGCCAATAGGAGGCATTGAACAAGTGGTGAATCCTGTTAATTGCGTGTCTTACGATACATTATTATTATTATTAGATTTTCTTTTTATATAATTTTTAAGCCTTATCAAACTGTCGTCAATGTGTAGTATTTTTTGAATGAATAATTTGTTAATTTTTTTTTTAAAACGTTAATTTTTATAACATTTTCGATCTTAATAACATTGTACTACTAACGCACCACTATATTTTTTAGCTTTTTGAGCCCATTCGATTTTCGTTCTATAGGTACGTATCTAGTTTATAAAGGCATTAAGAACAGTATACTAACAACAATTTTCAAACCCACGCGATACAGGCAGGCCGTGCACATAATAATAATAATATTAATGTTTACGAAGCTCTTTCTATTTTAACCACATAGTCTTATAATATAAAATATAAATCCAGTTCTGTAGACAATGTATGACATATGTAAAATATTCCATTAGATCGGTGTTTTCTTTTTTTTTTACTTCTCACCTTTTCAGAAAAGGTCTAAACATGAATTACAAAAATAGTAATACTACAATAAATATAACTGTGTTGTAATGGGTTATGTACTACAACAGCTGAAATCACATTTATATTATATTATACCTACATTTTTTTTTAATGTTGTACACTTGTGGATTAAACAGAATAATTGTTCATAAATCAAAAAAATTATTATAATATTTACAGGAACTTACGTTACTTTACAAATATTCTTATATACATTTTTATCCCCTTTTTTTTACTTGATTGTAAGCAATTATTATAAAACATGGCTGTGTTTTCTACTTTTAGAAATACAAAATATTCAGTGTTTTCTATCAGTTGAATCCGTCCAATATTATAAATTATAATAATTGTATTAACACCATACTGTTGTAATCACAATAATTATATAATATATATATTTTTAAAAAATTATCAACTGAAGAAATTACTATTCAGCCTAAAAAGGTACCAATAAGCCCAAAGAAAAAATGTTCGGTGTTATTTTTTATCCAAGCATAATGTACATTGTTTTAATTTAATTTTTGATTTATTTGAGCGATCTCATTTCTGTTGTGTACAGATTGTAGTCAAATGTTATCTTTAATAATTAGTGTGTAATTTTTTTTTTTTATTATTACTATATGGCTTAATTGTAACTCCAATTTACTGTTTCTTTTTTTTCATTATATATTTTATTTATATGTTACACTTAATTTTTTTTATACAGATTTTCTCTTATTTTTTTTTTAAACCTATATGTGTCGAGTGTATTCAGTTTTTTATTTTGAAGTCAACAATATTGGTAATAAATTAATTTTCCAGTACCTTTTAATTTATATTGTTTTAAAACACAGTTGTATGTTTTGTGGTTTATATGGTTTAAATTTTCTAAAATTATAAAAACTGTTTGAATATTTGTATTTTTCCACTAACACAGTACTAACTTAGTCCTATATTGTTATATAGATAAATTAAAATATTTATTATGAATACAATATATAATATAAATTAAGTTTCTGAAATATAGTGATAATATTTTACATTACAGAACATGTACCTTTATCAAAATAATACTATTTATAGAAATTATGTTACTTTATCTTGTTATTTAAATTTAAATATGTTTGATAATAATTGTAATTTGTGAAACTAACTATTTATTTAATTAGGTACATTACATAACTAAAATATTTTCAGAACATTCATACTTTATAGGTACCATAACGTTTTATATTAAAACTATATTTCATTACAGCCACATTTAATTCCATTAAATTAAGTTAAAAATCTGTTGGTTTTTTATTGTTTTTTTTGTTTGTTGGTTTTTTTTGTTGCTAATTCAAAATTGTGAAAATAACTTTGTACAAAAAACAACGAGCTTATATTTAACTTTTTGGTTTTTGCTATAATTACTTAATGATACAGTAAACCTTTTGTATTTTTAAGCAATACACTAACCAATTTTTGTATGTTGTTTAATTGATTTCAAATGTTTAGATTATCAAGATGACAATAAACCCTATTATTTTATACTAATTTGTATAAATATTTTAAGCATGAATTAAAATATTACATGAAGAAGGTAAATTTATTTTTACTGATAAATTCTCATGTAAATACATGCTGAAAATTTATTTCATATTTTAAGTTTGGATTTCAAGAAAAAATATACTTTAAGTTTGACTATTTTACAAATGTGTATAAAGCATTAAATCCATATTCTAATACTTCCCGCTTGTTCACAAATTATAAGTCCGTTTATCTAAACATAAAATATTAAAACAATTATATTCAATAATTGACATTTCCTTTATATCTATACGTTAATGGTATTGGGCTTGAGTTTATAAACTATAAAAGAAATATGTGTTTAAAAAAACACTAGGATGAAATAAATTAAATATTTTTTCTTGTACCTGTAGTGTAATAAATATTCTAAATTATATGAGAATAGTTTATTCAAATACACAAACATTGATCACAATGAGTGTCTTAGTGTCTTAGATATGGATAAATATTTATATATATAATGGACAAGGCCATATCTGAGGAGGGTCCAAGGTGACCGGACCCCCCCCCCCCCTGAAATTAAAAGTAGAAATATTTTAGTGGTGAATATAGTTTATTGACTAAAAATGTTCAGCATTTATATTTTAAAAAAAATGTTGGACTCCTCCCCTAAATTTGTTTTAGTTACGGCCTTGAATTAATGGATAACATTGCATAGAAGAATATTCTGGTATTGCATTTTTTTTGTCGTACAATTGGTTATAGCATGCCATGTAAAAAGTATCAGTTGGGACAAAAATATTGAATAGAATTCTATGCGGGAAAAACACTTATAAAAAAAAACATTTTATACAAATTTATAACAACTATCACTGGGAAAGTAGGTACCGATTTATAACATGTTATTACGTTTACATGATATGTACCTATGCTAATATCTCTTTCTCTAACAGTTTAACATGAGACAAATACATTTAATTTATTATTCAATTTTTCTTCATTTCTATTAAATTTTCTAATGATCCTGGAGGTCGCTGTTTGTCAAAAAAATATAATAATAAATATTATTCGTAAAATATGTGTAGATGTCGCGGACAATACTAATTGATATTATGATTAATGTTGTACATCTATATGAAAATATGAAATAATTTGATTAATCAAAATTATTACAATTTTTGTCACATAATATAATTACGATCTATTTAGGTACATAGTACATACTATTTTTGACGACTCTTGTCCAAATTAATTTCTAATTTAATCAACCTCTTTTTGAATGCGACAATCAAAATTTTATTAGGTATTTATTGTACGCCATCGGAGATGATTTTGAGAAGGGCCTTTGAGAGATTCCTTTGTGAATCACTTAATTATTTTTAATATGTAAACAGTAAACAATTTAATAAAAGTTTCAAAATATGACATGAATACATGAATAAAATAGAAGTAGGATACTGGATAGTCTTCGACAAGAAGATGGAATTGATATTTTTGGAATATTTTTTGATACTTCGATAATACATACTATACCATTACTTTTAATTTTGATACTACTTACCTATTAAATTCATCCCCTTAGAAGTTTTGTGAAAACCGCAATATGCATATTGCATATATATATACCACATACGTCATCGTCATATAAAATGGTACCTATAAAAATAAAACTGTAATAATTATTGTTGTATCCATCTATTAATATCCAATGTATAAATAGTAAGTACTTAATTAAATTATTGCTACATATAACATTTTTATTGAATGTAAAAACTAAAAATTATAAATAATGTTACACATTAATTTTAAGTTATGTATAAACAAAATCATTATAATTTGTATAGTTAAGATAACATTTATGTCAGTGCTCGAATTGGGAAAAAATAAGTAGAGGAGCTCAATCCAACGGTTTAAAAACTGCGTTCCAAGTGCACAATTACTTAACACAGACCCGTGGGGGGCTTTGCCCCTTGACAACCTTACTTATATTTTAAATACCAATTTTAAGCTAATTTAAAATTTTAATCCTACCTTCATACTAGTCCACAGAATCGATATGTACAATAAATTATAGGCAAAAAACAGTGTGATATTATAATTAATTAATAAGCAAACTACAAAAAATAAAATATATATAGGGCCATAGAAGTGATAATAATAATCATAATAAATTAATAAACTATTATCAAAAATAATTTTGGTACTGAAAATTGTAAAATTTGTTATATTATAAATTGAAATCCACATTTTAATAAAAATTATTTTGGACATAAATTTGTGCCGTTTTTTAGTATTAAAATTATATTTGATAATAGTTTATTAATTTATTATTATTACTAGGGGCTGGTAAAACTCGATTCCGATATGTAGAAACCACTTTCGGCACATTCGAGGTGGTTGAGTGAAAATCGTTTCACCGGAAATTCGGTAGGGAATGGTGATCGGGTGCCTAGAAATTGGTCACTAAAAATGTGATAAAGTCGATTACCGTATTTGTGAGTACCCCCTTAATATTTATGCCCTTAATCTGGTCTTGAATATAACTATACTACGATATTTAATAATTCAGAAGTTAAAAGTTAAGCTAAACTTTTTAATAATATACCATTAAATTTTTATTTTAAATTATAATGGCACATTTAAATGATTTTATTTTAACATCAATTTGTATTGTTATATTATATGTTTATGGTTAAATCAAATTGGACCAGAATTTATAATTTTATTAGAAGTGTCATCGATGCATACAATTGAATGAAAAATTACTATCACATCATTATATTAATAGCCATTATTGGCGGAATAATATATGCATGGCTTATTGGCTTCAAAACAAATGCATACAATACAGGTACGGAATCCCATATTGTTTAATACGTAAGGTTAGGTTAGGTACCTACGTAGTATGTATACTCCGTTCCAAATATAAGAGCTCATCGGGCTAGTAGATCTTCAGTTCAATGTGATATAGGCGATATAGTTGATTGCATTTATTGATGTGCTTTATTTTTATTTATTTTTTCAAGGACTCGATGAATATTATGTAAAAACATCATTTACCCTATTTGAAATATGATATTAAACATTTATCATATGTATCGGAATCAATTAAGAAAATGCTAGAAAATGTTAACAATATCTTAGAACTAGGTGTAACAAGAAACTCTGATTTGACTACTGTATCTGTATTACCTAAATAGTGAATACTTCCCTATATATAACTAGGAAACTCTATCTACTACATTTTGAAATGTTACTTGAATCTTCTATTCATAGAGATAAAGTAAGTATCAACATTTAGACATTTATGAATTTAACCTATTACTTAATATTTCAACATAGTAGGTATGTTATTTACTTATCTTTCAGATTTCAGAATTATCACTTTCTGTCAGAAACACTATTTCAGAAAAAATAAGGCGCATGATGCAAAAATTATTTTTTGGTTACACAATTATTCTTATTATACTGGATTTAAAGACAAAAATTAATTTTCTTCTTTGAAATGTTGCAAAATTATTTTTGGTGAGAGTTAGTTAATAATACTTTTACTTTCTGATTGTACTATTTATTTATACCTATGTTTAACTATTTATGTTATTAGAACTTTAGAAGCTATTCGAACCTGTTCAAAATTTGAAAAAATTCCCGATATGGAAATAGCACTTACAATAAGCAAGTGGATGGCTCAAGTCACTAGTCGTATCGTAAAAAAAAAAAACAAAGAAAAATTGTAAATAACAATAAAATGTAGATACTGTTTTTACTTGAAAATAAAAATATTTAAATAAAAAGGTTTTTATGGCATTTATAGCTACTCTTTGGAATTGAAAAATAATTGTTTGATATTTTAAATTTAATGTGTAATAATGAATAGTATAAGGATTGATTGTGAATATAGAAATTAAAATGGTTGTTGGTCAGTAAAAAAATAATCCTATAAATTCGAACTTAAATTTTATTGTTTTAAAATACATAATAATTAGTTAGAATATGAACAATATTTGGTAAAATTCGTTGTATTATAAATTGAAATCCACATTTTAATAAAAATTATTTTGGACATAAGTTTTTGCCCGTTCCTGTGAAAAAATAAAGTTGGAGTACGCAAAAAAAAAAAAAAATAATAGCGGAGCTCCGTTCCCCTACGCACCCTCCCGCCACCGATTCGAGCACTGTGTAATAGAAATATAGAATGCAAATTTGTATTTGGTACGTAATTCTTTATCTTTTTAAATATTATACATGTATACCTACTATACCTATTACCTACCAATCGTCATTCTGTGTTTGAAAGTTGAAACCACGGTTTATAATATTCTATTATTATAAACCGTGGTTGAAACAGTCTGATTTTGTTTTAATCAAATCTGTAGGTATATTATAATATAATACCGAGGTTAAGCGATAGGCGAAGCGTTCTTGGAATAAAATATTTTTATTGTATTTATGTTACTAAATATTTTCATCAATCAGATGATTTTTCGTATCAAATCGAAAAAAATTCTTATTCATTTCGTATTTGTCATTATTATCAATACTCAAAACAGTGTTCTAGAAAAATTGTATAAAAACATCAAATGTATGGTTAGTTAATCATTTATTTAAACAAATATTTCTTCAATCGGATATATATATTTTTTTTAAATTTAAAATCACCAGTTACTTAGCTGTATTAAAAATAGAAACAAAAAAAAATTGAATGCCTGTTTATACAATTATTCAACTAAGGAAATGTTTGTTCAAATTTTTAATTATCTGTTTATTTTTATTATTATTGTTTACTTTATTTATTTTTATTAAATTTATTTATAAGTTAAATTGTTCAGCAAATGAAGTACCTATTTATATTTTTTATTTTATTATACCTAGTTAAAAATATTAAAGTAGGTATTTTGTTTTTATAATTATTTTTTAAAAATAAATATAGTTTTTTTTTTTTTTACTTATCAGTTTTCAAACTTAAATAGTTTTATTAGATAGGTAAAGCCGTAGGTATAGGTTTTGAGTTGTTCTAGGGTTTTACACGATAATGAATATATTTTTACAGACATCTGGAGGAGTATCGGAAAAATCCTGATTTATCCACGTATATAATTAAAAATAGGTACCTACCTATAAAATACGTAAAAAGTTTATGCCGAAAACACTTTGTTTTATGGTAGAGATGGACAAGCATGTTTAAAAAATCAACATATTGCTAGTTTATTATAAAATAAATTCATACAAATTATTCTATAGTCTATACTCTATACTAAATATTTGCGAAAAAATATCGTGTGGTAAATATTATTCCTCTTGACTAGGGAAACTTCTCCAACTTGTTAGTTGTTATAGTCTTGTGTCTAAAAACATTGGTACGTTACTGTCACTGTTTTTATGTTAGGTATAGACACAATCATTTTAAATTATTTTAGTGTTTTTCTTTAAATGTTGTTAAAAATAAAAGTTCTCAGTGAATAAGTTGGAAAATGTAATATTGCAATATATGGTTCTTCGTAGTTCGTAAGTTGTTTTTATAAAAGTTTAGAAATAATAAAAATGTACAAGTGCAATTATTTTTTATAAGTGTTAGAAATCTAAAATTCGTCAAATAGTAGGTAAGTACCTAAATTCTTTTGTATTTGAAAAAATTTGCAATGCAGCATTCAGCTTTAATTAATAATATATTTACTATAGACATTGCAAAGTCAAAGGTCAAAAACATACGGCTCATATACCTACGACTTATGCAAATCCACAGTTTACGAATGATTTTCATAAAATATTCATCAATAGATCCGTATTATCATATGCTACGTTTTACTTTTTAACATATAAATATTTAATATATATTTGACTCACAAAAACTATATTTATTAATTTATACATTGTCGCTATTTGTTACAGAAAATAAAAATAGTTATTATATATACTTAGGTACATATATGATTATTATGATTAGATATAATTTTAGACCTGTATTTTATGTTTGGTCAAAACAACCCAAATAACCAAAAATCTGCCCAGTTAACATTTAATGCAGTTTAAGAATGTGTGTATTTAATTTATCACGAACAACGTCATGCAGTATCAGCTTAGTATTATAGAACATAAAATAATAATATATAATGGACATTGCAGGACCATATAAATATTGTTTTAATTTTTCACGTCGTGCACAATTGCAGTGAAGTATATTGCATAATTGTGATTTTAATAAGACATCGAATAGTCGGCGAAGGGTGAAAACCCAAGAACCCTCTCTGATCGCCGCCGCTAACAATAATGGGTGGAGACCGGATTGCTCGTGAAATTTCGCTATTGGTCGTTCGGTCGGGACGGACGCGCGCGCCCCCCAGAAACTCGTTGCTGCTGCCGTCACCTCGTCCGCGCGCGGCAAACGGTTCCGCGTCGTCGTGCCGTCCGCTTCTGCGAACGCACGTTGGATTTTTTGAAAATTTTTTACTAGTAATTATTTTCACGCGCACACTACACTACACGATTATTGCGCACAGCGCACACTCCAAATCATATTTTGGTACTCTGAGACAATACTATAGCCGATAAGTGTTCTTTTTTTGACCATTGACCACTGCAGTCGTACAATATTGTACCGTTCACACGACGTATACACTTAACTATATACACGTAATAGGTGTATATTAAAAATCAAAAAGTCAATCGAAATACATTGAAATAATGTTGATGATGAACGATCTGGGATCGATGGCTGCCGGTATGATGCCGTTTGACCCGATGTGCGGCAGCCTCTACGAGCAACAGCCGCCCAAGCCTCGCTTCATATTCAAGATGCCGCGCGTCGTGCCCGACCAGAAGAACAAATTTGAAACCGACGAACTTTTCAGGCGTTTGAGTCGTGAGAGTGACGTGAGTAACCTATTTTACCACTACATATTTATATAACTTTAAAGTCATTCCCATTGATAAATACCTATTATACATTATACATAGGCACCTACTTTTTATAGGTACCCTATGGCTTATTATTTTCATGATATATGGCCATATAGATACCTATAAGCGTATTTACTATTGATACACTCCGTTATAATGGTAGTATGGTACCTACATACTATATTATACAAATTTAAATAGTTTCATATCTAACTATGTATATTATGGTTTTTTGTAAACTTATAAGTTACTAAGTTAGGTATAATAATATTTAACTTAGTAACTTATAAGTTTAATTTAAGCTATACGACGCAATGCAATCCATAAATTGTTTTTACATGTCATGAATCAAAAAAATACATTATTATTTGATATTATTTATTTATATATGATTTTACTATTTGATAGGAATATACCTACTATTGACTATACTCGTTATAACTCATAATATAGGTAGGTACTTCCTCGTATAAATATAGACGAGTAGCACTGAATACTACGAGATGTATAGATTAAGTAGACTGTTAAGTGTTAGATAATTATACATATTAACAATCATACTATAATATTGTAGTATTTAGACTATTTATAAAAGTGTGTAGTTTTAATGTTATTTTGACTGTGGTTACTTAAGTATATCGTATATAACTTATCAGTTAACGTATATCTGCGTTTCAAAAACTATATATTATAAAACTTGCCTTATTTTTTTTATATATATTTTAACAAAAGGCTACATAAATTTTTTGTTCCATTTAAAATTAATCTTACCAGTATTTATTTATAGTAAGTTGTAATTATAAATTATTGAGAAAATAAATTATATTGATTTCAGGATTTAAGCTATAAGTTTATTGGTAAAGCTTGCTATTATATTAACTGCAAATAACGAAATTTAATGTTTGTATGTCTGAACATTATAGTGGTAGTATGGAAAAACCGCATTTTCATATTTGAATGAACAATTTATTAATATTTTCAATTTATTTTGACTTAAGTCATATAAATTATCGCATACACAATGTAATAAATAATAATATTATACATATAAAATTATAGTATATTGTGTAAACATTTAACTCACATTTAAGTAAAAAATATAAGTAGGTTAATTACTTATCGGGTAGATATTATAATACTTTACTTATTAGTTGTTACAGAAAAAATATAATATTTTATATAAATTGGTGTTTTCATACACGTAGCACTATTTTTTTTTAACTATACCTATTATTGGTATTGGTTATTTGTGTTTTGTATATAGCTATACACAAGAACGGAGTTTGTATTATTTTAAAATAAATATAAAATTAGCATAGGTATACAGATAAATATTTCTATTAATTATTAGCTTATAACTAAGTAACAAACTTACTTAGTTACTTAGTTTGTTACTATTATAATACTACATGAATTATATGAGGAGGAAGACCCACTAGTGTGAAAACCCTCAGTTTATATTCTTTAAGAGAGGACATTCATACGTTAAGAATGAAGAATCCATTTTACTATGTTATTTGTAATATTAGAGTGAATTGATTTATTGTAAAATTTAAAAGTGCCTGAGAATATTGTTTAGATTTTTTTTTGCTGATATTTTAATTTTGAAGCAAGTTAAGAATATTTTAAAATGTACTATGATACTGCGTTAATAATACGTATGGAGTCTTATAACATTATGCCATTATACCAACAATTATACAAAAAAAAGAATTTTTGATTAATTAATTAATTAATTTTTTTAGATATAATGCATATTTATACATTTAAATAATAAAGCCCCATATAGAGGTATTCATTTTCATATTCAATTGTATAAAACTATGTTATTTTATTAAGCATCATAAAAAATATATCAAATACATACAGAATAATTCATAGCTATCACTGAATGTGTATTTTTATAAGTCCTATATTCATAATTAAACAGAATAATTTAACCGTGAAATTTGGTTTTCTAGTGACTTAAATGTATAGTATATATCGTGCGGTACAACTGGTTAATGGTAGATATGTGTTTAAAACGATTTTCGAGTATTTCAAAGCAGCCCCCCGCTGATTCAGGTTGGTGGGTGTAAAGACTGTTATTTATCACGTCATGGTATGAATTGCATTTTGAGTAGGTATTGAATTTTTAAATGAGAAAAAGTCGGCCGGCAATATAAATGGCCTAAGTGTATGGGTATTGTATCATTGGAATTCGGTGACACAGTATTCTTTTATTATTATTACATAGGGTTATATTATTATGATTATGATCATTACAGTAGGGTTCTGGGTTGTAATAAATTCATTTAACACTGACAAGTACAGTGGTAAGGAAAGTAGATATACATGACCAAGTACAAAAATACATAATTAGTTAATGTCGTCAAATTTTAATGTATCATTATAAAATTGTTCAAGTATAAAATTCAAGTATAGGTTTACAATTATTATTTATTATTTAATGAATAATGATATTATTATAATGTCTACAGTTAAATTGAAGTGTTTATTTAATAATTAATACGATAAGTAGTGATTTTCATTTAATCTAATTTTTTTAAACTGACGTACATCATCACTACTTATGAACATTTTCATAGGTACTTAACTATAGAAAATTTACTGGGTTTTTTTTTTCAATAAACTTTTATTATTTTGTAATTCATACGGATTATATTATAAATTTGTAAAAATAAGGTTTAAAAATGTATACTATTTGTATTATCTTAGTTGACGCCTTTTATCGTTATTATATAATATAAATAAAGTTTTAATAATCAAATATTCAAATATAATAATTTAATTAATATTACACAATCACAATACATTATATGTTATTTTATTAAAAATAAATAATTAGATGTTTTGATAATTTATATTTTTATTAATTAATTTATATTCTTCACAGTTCTCACTTATTTGTTTTTCTATTAAATATACAAAAGAGCTTTGTATTTTTTTATTTTCACTGTTTTATAACTAGCATGACAGCCAAAAATAAATAAATAATAATAATTCAAATAAATAAAAGACAATTATGAGTATTGAAATACAGAAAAATATTTTAAATAAAATACCTGAGATGGTTTGACGATTTAGATTGGGGAGGAGGGGTTTATAAAGCATATTATAGCAATGAGTTGCTTAAACAGTAAATAAAATAATATATATTAGAGCACCAATATGGGAATATATATTATAATATGTCGGTATTTATATTAAATCAGTTTCGATATAATAACTTTATACAATAATATATTTCAACGTAATTATAAATATAATATTATTTTTAGCTTTTAATGAAATAGAGTAGATTATATGAGTTCATATAATAATAGGTAGATCTAATAATCGTTACTTCATTGTATATTATATGAATATATTATTATTTCATTGATACACCGATGGTATTTCAAATCCTAAATAATTTGTTGTATGACAATGTTGACTGACCTGTTATAAAATATTTTTTATTTATTTATTTTTATTATAAAACCCTGTTATGCATGAGCATGATCAATGCTGAGTTTATGACTGTGTATAGTGAGTAAGAAGTCTGTATTTACTACGACATATAAGGTATGTTCAAAACAGTAGTGAGTAATTCAGTTTACCTACCTATCTAATATTCCAGTCTATTTGTATATTTTAATAATACTATTGACATACATCTAAAAGAGCTAAAAAAAGGTTAAAGATTGTACAACAGAAAATGAAAGGTGAATCACGGAATTTTCCCAACCTTACCTAATGAATGCGTTATTACTTATAAGTAACTAACCGCATTATTGTATATTGTACTGAACGCATAAAACGAGTTTCATATTTTTTGCGACTAATTACAATAGTTACGTTCACAAGTATGACGATGAGGTTGTGTCATGGTTATAGTTATATCTAAAATTACTATATTATATTATACATTTTTACTAATGTTTTTATTTTCTATTTGAAAAATGACCAAAATGATTTATTCCTTTTTATTTACATAGTCTGCACAACCCATTTACACATAAATATATAGATGTTATTAACAAATGTAATACTACTATAATACGTATTTATGAAAATTATTTTGTTATAAACATAATTACATATACCTAGTACCTATCTAGATTATCATCTACTATCTAGTATAATTAGTAAAATCAAATATTGCAATATATGTTCTATTTATTCGTAATATATATAAATATGGAGGTATAATAACACATTGTACGTATTTATAAAAATAAGTGGCATGTTTACAGGGTAGGCCGACTATACTGACTTGGTCCGGGCCTACCCAATTTTTATTTGACTGTTTTGTTTTTTTTTATCAAAAATAAAAATTTTAGTATTATTATTATTAATATTTATTATTGAATATTATTATCTTATTATCATACGTATGTCCCATGTGATAGGAAAAATCTACCCTAATAGTTATAATTACAGTCCAAATTTCATGGAGGGTTTTTAGGGCATTTGCTCCGGACAGCAGATGTTTGAGGGGCATCCGGATGCCAGAATACTATAAAAAAAATTGAACAACTTGTCCCTTGGTTTAGGAAATTTGTATAAAAATATATCACCTTCAAAAAAAATAAATATTGATTTGTATTTTTATAATTTGGGGTTTAAATTAATACGTCAAGATGTAATTTGAGTATTTAACTAGAACAACATTGGGGCATCCAGAGAACAATATTTTAGTATATAAATATAAACGTTTGAATAGTTCTATGATTTACCGAACATTAAAATATTATAATCTAAAAACTATGGCAACAGCATAGAAGAGAATTATTATAGGGTATAAGAGCCTAGCATTATTATTTTGTACTCATATAGCCATACGTATATACTATATATAAATAGTGTTGTGGTAATATTATATTTAATGTAAAATGCTTAAACGACTAAATGAGTAAACGATCATTGAAAATGCATAACACATCGAGATTTATATAATATACCATAATTTAAATCTTAGTTACCAACGAGATACTAATTTATATAATCTATATAAGATGTAGCAGATGTAGGTACTTAATTTGTACTTAGATATAACTCAACACTGATGATATAACACAAAATTATTCATTTCAATCAAATATTGAATTTAATTTTTTTCCTTAACTACTTAAATATTGGGTATTTAAAATTTTTTACTGTTAGGGACCTTAAATAAATATTTGCCCTTGTCATCTGAAAGTTTAAATCCAGCCCACACTACAGAACAAAATTATTTTGTGCTGGATACGCCACTAATGTACTTGGTACTGTGTTTATGCCTTAAACTTGATAGTTTGACTAGTCTGTGTGCTTATAGAAAATAAATAATAAAAAACATTAATATATACATACAATTCAAGATAACATACAGATACAATTTCCAAACTTATGAGTTTGAGGTCAAATTGTTTATTATTAAATAGTTTTTATGCCTTAATATAGTTCTACACTACGTATAAATAATTATAATATTGGATAAACTTGGAAGTATATATTTTATTATTGAAGACTGTCCTGTGAATTTAAAAATAATATGAGATATTACTGGTTTAAATAAAAATATAAATTTACAATAATTTTTATGATATGAAAGGTGTTGTATCAATAAGTAATTCGCTCAAGATATTAAAAATCTACTACATAAGTTAATTAAACAACTACATAGAAGAGACTGATGACTTACTTTTTATATTAATTATATTTTAAATTCATTAAGTGTTGTGACTTTGAAGTTAAAAGCTCAAACTACACTAAATATTTTACTAATATTTAAGCTATATTATTAATTTAAGTTATCGTTTTATTTAAAAAAACTGTAATTGATCAAACGAATAAAACTAAAAATAAATAATCAAACCAACTTATCCCGTCATAGAGAAATAGTTAACACAATATAAATAGTTAACCTTATTATTAAAAAAATAAAAATTTTTGTGAAAATCCTTATAAATTCAATTGTTTCTATAAACATATATTATTTAAGTACTGAGTGCAATAGATTAAAATTGACAAATGTAATTAACCAAAAATGCAATAAATTGAATGATATCAAAATTTAATAAAAAAGAGTAACTAAATTTTTTTCATTAATCATGTAAAAAAAGTATGAGCAATGATACGCTAATATGCTATTTTAACTTAGAAGTTGAAAGTTTTAATAGTATTCATGTATATCAAACATATAGTAGATTATGATACAATTTTGAAAAGTTAGATTCAACATAATATATACATTCCGAGTCCTAATGTTTTGTCAAATATGTATAATGTATATTGTATATTGAAATATAAATAACTTGTTTTATAATATGATTTTAGGTTCGATACACCGGTTACAGAGACAGACCACACGAAGAACGCCAAAGTAGATTTCAAATCGGATGCCGTGAAGGTCATGTAGACATTGTAAGTTCTTTTTATTTTAAACACAATTATTAATGATTAAAATATAAACTCGTATTTAAATATTTTTTCATTTCATACAATAACTATTAATTAACATAGAATAATTTAAAGAATGTAAAAAAATAATATATAATATAATATTCTTATGATATACCCAAATACCTACTACCTAAATCTTTTATTTATTTATCTATATTGCAGGCATTCACTGCGACTGGAACCAATTTGCAATTAATGTTTACTCCAAGTATGCCAATTCCTCCATACCATCAATCTACCAATGGTACTTGTAATTTCGAAAAAGAACGGGGAATGGTAAGTAAAACGCATAACTGCAAAAAAATAACTAAGAAGTTAAGAATAAACATAATTTAAAAATTTACTAAAACCTACAAAAATATATTCTATTTGATATTTTATTCATACAATTATTTTTTTACATTATTCGATTACTATAGTTTTATAACAACACATTATATAATAACTAATAGCCGCTTATAACTCAGTATAATATGATTTTGTGGTCGAAGTAATTTAGGTCAATTATTGCTGCAAATGGTTTTATCTAGGTTGATACAGCATGTTTTTAACTATTGCGGGAAAAATATGATAGGTTTGTATAAACTATACTCCCACGTTTCATAATTTAACATGAGAATAATGACTACATAATTTGGAATTCTATATGATTACGTTAATATGATAAAAAAATGCATCGGTTTAATAGTATTTTTTTTGTCATTTTAATTTTTAATTAAACAAATACACAGACGTATATAATATTAAATTTAATATCATATTTCTAAAAATATTATTGTGTCTATATATTTTGAAAGATGAACTTTATTTTTTTATTTATTTATTATTTTTAAATTTTTAATGTATAAAAATAAATGCATTTTAAAATTCAAAAATTGATTTGTGTAAGTATACTTTATTTAAACAGTTGCATTGAATTGGCGACAAAAAAGGTCCGTTTATCTAATCAAATGGTTAGATACAATCACTCCAATTCCAAAACACGCTATACAAATAATTGAATCCAAAGTAAACTTATTCTTCTTGTATACATCTTTCCAATATTGGCACGAATATTTGTCTTCATCATGTGGCTCTTTTCTTTTTTTTCCTTGACACGCCATTGTTTGAATTATTATTTTATTTCAAGTATAAATCAATTTAAATGTAGTTTTTTTTAATTATAACGAAAATAATAGAACTATTATAAATGGTTGGATGCATAATATTTATTTATTTTCCTATCATAATACCAATGCAAAATCTGTTTTATAATACTAGCCAACTATCGTAATAATAATTAAAAATATAATAAAGAACAAAGATATGGTTGTACATAATATTAAATATTTTATTTTATTTATAATATTTAGATACCTTTGGGCTTTTGTATACTTAATTTGAGTTTATCCTGTACTTCAAATGTTTCTAAAAGGTATTCAAATTATTTGGTATCTTGTAGTTTAAGATAGTTTATGCACAATTGAATAAAACTCTTCTATCAATTAGTATAGGTACCTACTATAATGGCATTATGAACCGTTTTAATATTTTTAGACGTAGTACGAAATGTAAATATTTTCTACAGACGTATGGCGTATAATGTATTACCTACCTACCTATATTTACGTTACACAGACGATTATATTTACTTACTAGTTAATTATATTTCAATAATGCAAGACGGAAGATAGGATTATTATTTCGATATAGACGAACGATATATATGGTTATATGAAATTCACATGCTTTTACTTTATGAGCTTTTATCATACAGGAAATCACAAAAACCGAATAAGGATAGATAGCCTCAATACAAATACATTTAACTAAGTATAGCCAGTACAGCTTAAGTTCAAATTATAATTAAAATATATGTTATACACTTACACATTTATACGTATAAATATGTGTAAACCGTACTTTGTACCTATATATTGTATAGTATAGATATAGGCGCGTAAGTTTCGAACGAAAATTACGATATTGTATACTGTATGTATGTGGGTAGGTACCTTTATATTTATAATATATATATATAGTTGATGACGGCACGTTTCTTTTCACATATAATATCGATTAATCAGTGTTCCACTCGTATAGCCCGTTTTAGGTTGTCAAAACGTTCTGTTGGGAAAAATACAAACATGGCAATTCTACTCATCTATATATTACACGCGTGCACACACACATATAATACACGATATATACTTATATATGTATACGCAGTGTTATCAATGTTAATATATTATTATTACATTTCATCAACAACTGAATAGTATAACAATAACAATATGGACGCGTTGACAATCAATGGGGGGCAGTGTTTACGCGACGAAAATGCAGCAGGAAGAGGAGTGTCTGTATGGATTTTCGCGTAGATTACGATTTTTTTTACAATACAAACGCTCACTTATATTGTAGGTTAGGTATATTATATTCAGAAAAGGGCAAGTAGGGGAGACAAAAAAGAAATCCTTTTAAAATAATAATATAATACTCGTAATATTCTGTAACTATATATATACGTAACATATATGTATATGTAATGCACGAGAGGGACGCGTTCTCCCTTTTTTCCTCTGGGATTTATATTATTATTGTCACATGCACACATAGACACAGCGCACATGTAACATCTCACTCGGCCAAATGGCTCTGTACGTGTATACAGAGACGGCGGCGACAAATACGTGTATGGTATTATACAAGGGGAAACGGAAATCAATAGTGAAAGAGAAAAAAAGGGCGCAAAGGGTGCCGTCG
Organism: Rhopalosiphum padi; assembly: GCF_020882245.1. NCBI lineage: Eukaryota > Metazoa > Arthropoda > Insecta > Hemiptera > Aphididae > Rhopalosiphum > Rhopalosiphum padi. The sequence continues at coordinate 52,189,198 of NC_083599.1, forward strand.
CCGCCATTTTGTTCCGGGCGCACACCAGATGCGACGGCCATTGTAACCGATTTGTTGCCAGTTTAAGTTTAAAAAAATGTAGGAAATCTTATACATATATAGCTATTTAAGATATCGCCTGAGTGTATAATATGCATGTGTCGCCGAAAAAAAAGACCGACAAAGACGTTCTATTATACATTCTTTATTCTAAAGCCGAACAAAACATTTAATCGGATGTTTTACTTTATTTTTTTTACGACTTTTTTCTTTTCGAACCTAATTGTATAGCTGTTAAAAAAATGGAAAAACAGATATGCACCATTTTATCGTACTTCACACGTTATATAGCCGAAAATAATATGTAAACACATTATATGCATCATATATTATTGTTTAGAAATGCGTATTAGACATCACTGCAGCAGAATGCAGACACAAACATAATAAATATAATTTATGACGAGTTGCTATATATAATAGGTATAAGTTTTACTACATTATTATGTACCTAATATTGCGTTTTATACGACACATAAAGCCATAGGACCGTGGAATTATAGAGAATGGCCAATATTTAACTGTTATTTGACTAAATTTTTAGGTATATGTATTATGAATTTAATATTATTATATTCAATTGTATAGAAATAGAAAATAACTCTTAAAATGTATTTTTACGTAAAAATATTATTAAAAAAAAACAGTATGAACTAGTTAACTTAAATTTACATGTTTACATTTAATTTAATTTGAAATAAAACTTTTGCTTAGTTATAAACTATAATATTTAAGCTATTGTTGCCTATTACTATCATTCATTACTTGATATTTTAGCGGGAATATGGTAAACTCTCCCGATTTTTAAAATTAATCAACTTTTCCAGGTTAGCAATATGTTTATTGATTATCTGAAGTATCTATATAATAAATATTTTGCACAAAATTAAAAGTTCAAAGTTTTAGGCTATTGAAACAGTGAAATTTATATAATCAACTTATACTTATAGTTTATACTTAAAAGTTAAAACCTATACTTTATTGGTATCTTTACTATTATTATAGCGCACAGTTAAAGAAAATAATTTATATTATTTACTATACGTAATTTATATACTTGAATTTTTTAATATTTGTATGTTCATATTAATTTAAAGATAAATTATAATGATACTATAACACGACAAAAAAACGATGTTATTGCGTAGACGGGTACTTAGGAAAATTAACGTTTATCCTTTAGATAGTACTGAAATAGGTAAACATGGGAAAGTGTATCATTGGGAAAGTTTACAGGCCATTAAAATTGGGAGAGTTTATATATAATAAGATTAAACGAAGATGTTTAGATTTTTACTTTTGGTATTCTAGTCTTCAACTTTGATTAACCTTTACCAAACTGTATTTTTAAATTCCAGAATATTAAGAGTATAATTTATATTAACATACTTATATAAGTATTCTAAATAGGTACATTTATTTATTTCCATAAATACTAAATAGTGTCTATATGACCATATATTTTGTTAAAATATTTAAGCGAAAGTCACATTTTATTATTTCCGTAATTTTTGGTATCGCTGGCAATGGACATGATTTAGTTATTAGACATGTTTTATACGCGATATAGCTCATTATTACATCGTTTAACCCACCTACACAATAACTATTTAAAAAAAATAAAGCAATCTACGAGGGTGGTGTCAAAACGGTTAATATTATTATACATATATAAAACTCATACCCGTCACTACGTTAGCTGTCTGTCAAATCACCACGGGTGACTGGAACTGTTAGTTTTCACGCCGATCCGCCACCCTGAGTGCCTATTATATCATTAACAATAATCCATTGTTTAATATTCAGAATATGTTTTTATTCTCTTTTATGACTTTTGTCGGGGAAACAAAAAAATAGTAGTTTCTTTTTTCTTTTTTTTTTATTTGTTTCCCGAACAAATCCCGACATGCTGCGAACACACGCACGCTGGGTAAAAAATATAAAAAAAATTACCCTGGTACATTCACAATAGTTTAATTTGCAATAAAAGCTTTAAAAATAATATATTCGGTGAAATTATACACCCTCAAGTCATATATGATTGTGTTCAAATCGTACGTATAATATAATAAAGACCATAATATATATCGTCAATCGTACGGGGTGGTCTTGGAAATTTGAGCCGCATTTAAATGACTAAATATAAAAATTGATTTCATTAATTTGATTATAATATTTTATATATACATATATAATATATATATACTTGTCTTGCACTCTTGCTCCAAATTTATATTTGTTTGAAAAATCATTAATTATAAAATCAATTTTATTCGTTAGTACCTACAAGATTCGCATAATTTTCGTGTATCGAAATCGACTCAAGTTGCATTATTATAATGCGAATAGGTAATGCATATTTTTTATGTCAGTGTTTCTATATACACCGCTGAATTAGAATACATGACTACCGTGTAAAATCGTCGACGGCATAATATCTTCATGTCAATTGGTTACGTTGTACGTCACATTCAAAATTGGCCATGAACAATAAAATAATAAAAGGGCATGTGGACGTGTTTCTTTGATAGCATACATGCGTTCTAGACAGGCTTGACAAATTTCTGAAGGGCCGGTTGAATGTTATACTGCAGGGTCTCAATTTCAGATGTTTGTATAAAAAAAAATACATATCCCCGTACACCGTAACTTAAGTGTATAAATAGGTATAGGATGCTCTTTTATCGCGAACTGGTAGCGCGAAAAGCCGTTTATAATATAAAAGCGTGTATATTGTATATATCTATCTACTGGACACACAAAAACATGCTGTACTCACATATATTGGTATTCATCCATACCATATTGGCGCCGTAAGAATGGAAATAATTCAACACGGTCTGGGATGATTTTTAATAATAATATGTAAAACAAAATGTGGTTGTAATAATAATATGAAAAAAAATTATAAGAATAACAAGACAATATGTATATTGTATAATATACTATGTAATTGCTCTATTTAGACTTAAAAACGCGATATAGATAATATTATATAGGTGTATTATACCATCTATGTATATACCTAACGTTACATTATTTATACCGGTTTTTGAAAAATATTTTTTATATTCTGTTAGACTGCTAGCTTTGTAACGTTGATATCTATGGTCATTTTTTCAAGTTGAATTTACTTTACCCAAATCAGAGCATTATTATTTACTATCAATGTGACAATGTCCATTCTTATAATTTAATTTTATTCAGAAATAATAATATGTGAGTATGGAAATGTTAAGACGAATTCCGAAATCCACGAAAGCATAACTAATATAATATAGAAATGTATCTACTTATGTACTTACTGTACTTTTATCAATATTGTATTAGTAGGTACTTATTTGGTAATATAATATAATAATCTTCTATAACGGCTATTTAGTTGAGTACAATAGTTTGCTGCAGTTAATGGTACCTTATATAGGTATTATAAAATGAATGAAAATACCGTTATCTTTAAAACGAATACAATATATTTAAAAGTTACTTGGTGGTGGTATTAATGTCCCCTCCCCCCTCAAAAAAAAAACGATTTGTAATAATAAAAGGGAAAACAGATTATGGTCATTTAGCTAAAAAAATACAATAGGAGGTACACATAAGTATCTAAATCTCTTCGGTCCACGTGGATGTTTCTTTTAAGGTTTCGAAAAAAATAACCTCTACGTTTTTAGTATAGAACATATTGGTCGGTGCGATCCAAGAATCATACTATAGAAAGGAAAAAGGATCTTTTGGGTATTCCTTTACATATTATATTAGATACGATTTGTTATAGTACCGGATTATGTGAAATTGAGTGAATGCATTTCCGTGCGGATGATAGTAATGAAGATATTTTTTTTTCTTGAGGAATTATTTAAACTGACTGAAACGAAACGTGTTACAAATTTACCTGCACAATGGCGGTATCTCCAGTAGTCGACTGTATTATGTTGGCATATTGATGCGTAGATCTTCGTTTTAAAAAATGTATATACATAGTAATTATTGGTAAGCGCAGGTGATATTTATCAAGTGATTTCAAGCGAGGAGACTAAATTTAGAGCAGCAGTATTTTAGTACAGTTTGACGTTCAACAAAGCATTTATTTGTGCATTTATTATCGTGCATTTAATTATCATCATTCATCACTAATAGTTTTTTGTGTCTAGAAAAAATATAAATAAAAACTTACATTATTTTGAAAAAAATCAACATCGATAGCGTATCAAAATTATAAAACTATGATTTCTAACGTTTATTCACATAAAACGTTTAAACGATACCAACTATCCTCACAGTCATCATATAAATAATAATTATAATGTATAAAAACGAGGGGCTAAACGGTGAACAGGTGTGACAGCATATTAGGTAACTATACGCATTTAATACTATTATTATATTATATACGCAGTGTTGGCGTTCAAAGTGTATAATAACAACTGCAAACTGCAATCGTCACTGCAACAGATAGTACCTATAATATAACATACACACGCACCTACACTACTTCGTGTTGTATTATGTGTGTATAGGTGTATAACCTGCACTCCGCGGCGTATTATTGCGCATCGTTAGACCGGCATCGTGTGTTATAAATAGGTGTATTATAATATGTGCAATTTATGTATTTAGTATTTACATAATAATATTATATATTATGTGTGTACACTGCTGCAGACCGGTCTGCTTATTTGGTCCCTGCCGTTGTTGAATAACAATAATGATAATAATAGTACTGTAATGACTTGACGAAAATCTACGTGTATGGGGAGGCCGGAGGGTGTCGTCGTTGTCGTCGTCGTTAAGCGATGCAATATTATAGTGTATACGTATAGTATATATATATGTATAAATTGCTGCTGCTCCGGCAGATGACCTCGTCCCGAAACGTTTTATTCTGTTTGAGTTATTTTTCAAGAATAATAGCCCCCCCTGCTCGTTATTATATATAATGAAACGTCGCGCGCGCCCCTTTTTAAACCCTCTAAACGACTTCACATTTGTCAAAGCCCAAGGGTAACTATAGCTGATCCGATAGTCCTCCAGCATTATAACGCATGTAAAATAATCGTGACACGTTAAAACAATAAGAAGAGCATTTTAACATCTATTAACGTGTCGTAGGTACCTATCTATAACCTCCGCATGGTCGTTATACCTGCGTATATATTATAATATAAATTTCCCGCCGTTTAAGGGATCTGTTTTACGTTTTTTTCTGTTGTTATTTTTATTATTATTTTTTTTTCATATGACTATTTTATAATAATTTCTTTATAAAACGTTATTTGTTTTGTCCCGAGTGACACGGAAATTAATTGCGGGTCGTTTATAACGACCGCGTGCGTTACCGGTCTGCAACGACGGATATTGGTGTTAATACGAACGCGTGATGAAATAATAAAAAAATAATATAGGTTCATATTATATATGGTGCATTGTTCGGAGTAAACAAAACTAACTACGTGGGAATGGATGAGTTTATACGTGCTGCACTTAAAATAAGAACGCGAGCGATTTTTCGCCGGTGGTCATCGTTATATTACAAAGTTATTAAAAACAACACGGGAGTTGTTTAAAATAATAACAAATTACATAATAATACATTAAAATATTAAATAAAAGCTATTTATACCAATCAACATGACGTGATCACACAGATTTCAATTATCGGCAATTATTCGTCTTAAGAAAGAAGCGCAACCCGTAAATATAATTTTAATGCCTAAGATATATTATATGTTCCACGATTCACTGAAACTTAATTGAAAACAAAATATTGTATCGCTGGTATTACAATTTTTAACATCGTCGTGAAATATAATATGTCAATTTGGACATTTTTGTCTTGGATATTTTATCTTAAGTAGTTGAGTCTTTCTTTTATAGTTTATAATATACAATAAGTATATAGGCGCTTCACATTTTTCGAGGGTATGCGGAGCTACTTGATAAGTTATACTTATAAAATTTGACAAATTTATTTCTTTATGATACTTATACATTTTTACGTAATGTATCAGTTTTTTGTAGTTAAGCCCCCTTTTTTATTGTTGGCGCTTATAATGCATGATGTATTGGTGTGTTTAATATAATTTGAAAAGCAAATATTTATGATGATCGATGAACAAAAAAAAAAGTTTGTTCGTTTTTTCCGTAAAGATTTAGCGTACGAAACCGTTTTAATTGATTTCCACTCGAACGCGCGTATGAGATATTATAGAAATAAAACAGTTGTACATGTCTGTAGTGTGCCTTCTACATGTACCTCTCATATTATATTATTGTGTAGAATAATAATTGTTGCCTACCTATACAGCAGCCAATCGATTGAGAACGCGCGTCGATTCGGAAGAATTTCTCAGCTGGAAACAACACACACACACGTCGTTGATATTATTTGATTATTTTTACCCTTTTTTATTTTTATTATTTACCCTCGTGTCGTAATGACTTGTACCTTATTCGAACCCTCTCGTACGCGTACAACTGCCAGCGTGAACGTTTTGTCGTCACATTAAGGCCTCTTTGACTCTCCCAGCGTGATCCAAAAACACCGCGAATATGTATGTGTTTATAGGTACACATCGCATCCGCTGTCCTTGCATGTAAGTCCAGCGGCGAAGTTCGCGAACGTATTATAATAATATAATATATTATTATGTCGAGTCTTTCGGACGTGCATTTACGATAATGATTCGCGCGGTGCACTTGTACGCGAAAACAAAAAAACGAACGCACTCGACGGACGCATAACAATAAATAATTGTATCCATCATCAGTATATTAAATTTATGTCTATATACATACATACGACGTGTGTACTGTGTATACGTGTTTGTTTATCGCAGACAGACATCTGTCAACAGTCACCGCCGCCGAGTCCGTTTACGCAACCCTTTTGTCCGTCCCCATCATACATAATATTATATAATATGTACACATTTTCGACTATATATAAATAATATTATATTATGCCACTGCGGGCCCTCTTCGCCACCCCCCTAGCTACGACCGTTCTAAATAAATAACGACAAGCGTGAAAATGGCCCACTAACCCGATCGGCCGCTAAACGCATATTACCTATCTATTATTATTATTATACAAATATGCGATTTTTATGCATTTATTGCCCGCGACCGATTTTTATTTTATTTATCGATGTCCATAAATTATTATTCGCCGACGTGAACGAGCCCACTGTGCAGCCGTGCAGGCCAACCGTTTAAACGTACATTTAATATGATATGTAATACGCGTGCCGCCCTAAATAATATGCATGTGTACTGTGTATATATATAACTACGTAGGTAACAATAGATTAGGAATTAAGATTTTTTTTTTTAGGAATCTACCATTTTATGGTTTTTGTCCGCAAAACGAAATCCATAAAGTCGCGTATTTTATAATATTATAATATTATTGTGATTGTGTGCGTATAGACACTATTATATTATAGACATAAAAACGAGTCATCGCGATGTGTGTCAGTTTTGACTTTCTCGTTGGCCTCATTCGCAGTTCACGCAACTTACGTGTATTCCCCATGAGTACCTAACCATATTGTTAAATAGTTTAAAATATAATTATTGGATAAATATTAGATTCGTAAATTACACCACAACTCATGCGTCATAAAAATAAAAAAATCATCGGAAATCAGCTTAAACGAACGTAGGTACTTATAGGTATATTATATTTATTTCGCGAATTGTTTATTATTTATCTAATTAGCCGAAAAATTCATGATGCTAATTTTCTACTGAAAACTATTAATATTTTTTAATGCGTGGTGCTTACGTGACGGAAACGTCGTTCTCGGCATAGTATATGTGCATTGTTTTTCTGATTTATGCGATGTATATAATGACTGCAGTAGCGATCACTTTTTACCAATCGCACGAGATGAGGTGTCGACCGTTGTCCGTTACATAATAATATTATAGTACATTATATTATATTATAATACATGCGGGTATTATATTTTGCAGTCGTTCGGCCGTGTAATAATATTTTGACTGGATATAATCATAATATAATATAATACTGATTACTGACGCATATCGTGTGGTTTTTTTTGTTTCTTGCTTTTGGTCGTTACTTTTCTTTCGGATTGTTTTGATTATACGAAAAAAAGCCTGGCGCAGGACACACGATACGCGCGCGCAACGGCCAAAACCACCGACTTGTACTGACCGCAATATATGATTATTATTACACACACGTACGACCGCAGTGATTTTTGAAGATCGAATTTACATATCCGATTTCTCCCCGACCGACCGACCGCCGCTACGCGTATAATATCATAACCGCGATCGAAGAGTCACACACATACACATCATATTATATCTCCGGTCCTGCCGTGATCCTACACTGGCTACCGATTCCTGAAAACAGTATAGGTATTTGTACCTTTATATAATATTATACTAGGTTTTTTTTATTCATAGCTATCTAATATTATTTATGTACAGAAGGATTGCAAGCACACTAACCCCTATTTTTCATTTGATAATTCGGATTTTTAAACTTATTCAATGACCATGTATTCAAATTATTGGCATTTTTTGTACTACTTAAGCAGTGTCCTGTGGTGAAACAAATTTTTTAATTTACAAACCTCCTTTTCTACAGTAAATTAAAAAGCAAACATTTTTATGTACATGCCTAATTAAAAATTTAAACAAATAGTTTCTTAGTTATTCAAATTTAATATAATAAGATAAAATTTAGATAGTTTTTAAAAACGGTTTTATAAATTAGAAGTAATATCAAATTAATTATTTAATAAACCTACTTGGAGCATTTTTATAAATTATAAATATTGATAGAATAATATAAACGATTAAAGTTTTCAAATCACCGTAGTTCCCATATCTTCTAAACCCATTAGATATCAGAATGATGCTTTTATCCGTAGTATACACTTCAAAGTTAACTCAAAAACTACTAGAACGAATATTCTCTTTACGGTAAAACGAGAGTTTCTCGTTTGCCAAAACACAAGTTTGTATATCTGCACTCTGCAGTGTACTCTTTAAGTAATACAAAGTTTGAAAATAATGCGGTCTTTAGGCATGTTTGAAAATTCCAAAAATCGTTTTTTAATAAGTGCATTATTGAAGAATAGAAGGTAACCATGCTTGGCGAATCATCCTATATAATATAAGTGTATGCTATAGTTGTGGGCATACCATTATAATATATCACAACAATACGTCCGCGCACATAGGCACATATATTATTAAAATAATAGTAATAATAATATATTGTGCATGTGTGCGCGCGCGTGGAGACGACGGAGAAAAATATAAAACCACCGTCACGAGTAACATCATCATCGTAATGTATCGCATAATATAGTATAACATTATAATATAGTATCTACCCGACCGCTACAGCCGCTATAGTCTGGGTGGCCCTGTCTACGGACGTTACTTCCGAATCGGCAAACTCGGTATGCGCATGTATCGTATGTTGCACTATGTATCCATATACCCATATGATATTATATATGTGGTGTAATGACGTCGTAACGTACCTTCGCATTTGCTCATTACCTCGCACACAGCCCGAGTCCATATTTTGTAGTGCCGTCTTCTATAGTTCTATATATGTAGTATCACACTCACACGGCCACACACGTCCAATGATGAATATTACATCGTAGTGTGTGCGTGTATTACAAGAAGACAAGCGCGAGACGTATACAATATTTTTCGATCAATAAAATATTTAAAGCAGTCCTACGAATTTCGTTGAATCTTCTTATTTATGAATCAAAACCATAGATCTAGAATCTAGATAATAGTGGAGTAGGACTATAGTAGGAGTAGTTGACAAACATTTTGCGAGAACGTCCTGAGGCCTTTATCACTCCATTCGGTTATACTTATAAATCATAACGTTATTACCACAAGAAAAAAAATTATAACGTTATACGTTTTTAACTACTGTCTTGAAATTAAATGTTTATAAATTGGAACTTTTAAAAACATATTCGAATGAAATTAGAATACTAATCCAATTACTTTTGGAATATTAAATTAAATATGTATGTAATATGAAATTGTCAAAAAAATAAAAAATTTAAAAAATAGTAAAAACATAATTATTGTCATGAATGTTGTTTTTTAATGAATATCAAATTTACGTAAAAAAATATTTCTAAAAACATTAATAATTTACGAGAAAATAAGTGATTAGTATTCACTGATTACTTTCCTTTAAAAGAATCACTTGCACATATAGATACACATATTTTGTTATTTACAATATTATAATCATAAACGTGTATTCCGGTGATTTTGATAAAGTTGATATGCTTATAATCAGTTGGTTGTTAAACATATTGATTATAGACATTAATATAGTTTACATATACATTTTATACATTTTATATACTTTTTATTTACTATACATTAATACTTTGCTTTGGTTATTATAAATAGAAAATTTGTATTGGTTATTATTCAGCTTAGAAACATATCCTAATATTAGAAGGTATTGCATCTACTGACTACTTACAATAATGAATGTATATCGTATATAGTATATACGATACTAAATTCTATTAAGCCTTAAAATTTTCTAAAAAAATTCTTGTCTAATTAGTTTACAGAAAAACGAGGCTTCTCATTTTATAAACAGAACATTTTATGACTCAAACAACACAAATTCTTGAGTAGTACAAAAAAAATCATAATTTAAATCAATTGGTTATTGAATAAATAAATGGAGGTGATCATGCTTGGTGAATCATCACTTTGTATGTCAACGCGGGATGTAGTAGCTCTTTCTGTAATACATACGCCGCCGTCAGTTTTATTTTATAGATTGAGAGATACCGTTTCGTCCGTTTCACGGATTAGTCCACGGACGGAACATGATACAATATAATATTATATAGAAACGACCGTGTGATTGCGTGTTCAACACGGATTTATGACTCGGACGCGTTCACGTGATGATAAAAACTCGTGACAAATCTAATTACGGCAGTTTGCAGCGAAAGGGTTTTATGTTTTTGTTATTATTTAAACGGGTGTATAGTACGACGCGGTGCATGTACATTGCATTGAGCGAGAGATAGAGTACAATGTCCAAACCCTTTTTTCATTTTTTTATCGCTCTTCGTCGGCGGGCTTGTAGTATAACTCGCGCATATATACATAACGGGTCGCGTATCGTCGTTATCCACCGATTATCCGCGCATCGGACACTTAACAAAAGAGTAGAGAAATAATGTTTTATCATTATTATTATTATTATTATTATTATTAATAGCGACCCGTTGCCAGTCGTCTGGTAATTGAGACGAACCCGCGCACACGTAAATACGTCACAGCGGGGACGTTGAATTTTGTTTTCAATTTCTTCCCCATCCTGCGATCAGCAGCTACATTAAACAATGCGCACGAGTGTATATTATGTAATACATAATAATATAATATTATTACGATGTCAAACCGTCAGCACTCCGAGTCGATCAATTCAAACTCGTAGGCATATATAATGTAACAATATTATAATAATGCACAAGCGTATAATATAATTTGTATCTATATACGAGTTGTTGTTAGAATAACAATAATATTATAATTTGATGTATTGTCAGTCATAGTGCGGCAATTCAATTTTGTATTCAATCTGCCATGGGCGAAATATTTTCGAAGTAGACGATAATGCGTACCTATTAATGTGTATATGGCAAACGATCGACGACCATTAACAATAAACGATAAACGATTGTTGGTTCTATATATCATTCACATAGTGTGCGACATCTTCAAATATAATAATATATTATTATACTTCATAGATAGGTACCTATTTTTTTAATTTTTAATTTATGAAACTGCAGAGTACCCGCTAAATGTCCGACCAATGTTGACATAATATGTATAATATATATTATTGAGTTGTTTTATACGAGTGTTATTTTTATTGATATTTAGCCACGTTAGGTTTTCTGCAACTTGGTGCATTGAATATTGTATGCATAGGTAGTGGTAGAGCGATATTATCGATGCGCGGTGACGAGACGAGAGTTAAAGTAAAAGTACACGAGTATTATTAAGCCCGGATGCGTCATTTCAGGATTTTGCGTAAAAGACTTGAATGCTTAATAATTTACAGACAACAAATCATAATAAAAATCACTCAATAAATATACCCTTACTTTCAGTTAAAACAATTATTATTAATCATTGCATAATTGTTGTATAATTAATCATTATTTTTTTTTGTAATAAAATTAAATCTAGATACCTAAACATCTATAGTTGTAAAATAAAGCTTTATTCAAGAATAGACTAGTAGTTATGGTTTGTCATGAAAAATTATCAATAAGTTAAAATAAATACCAAAAAATTATTCAAGATATTTAACTAATATAAAAGTATTTATAATATTTAATAAATGTATTCAACTAACAAGATGAATCAAAATATAAAAAAATCTTTTATCACTTTTATCATTAAAAAGTTTAAAAATATCAAAAATGTTTATGATTAGTGTTAAAAAGACGTCTATCAAATTTAATAGCGATGAGTCTATATTGTATAAAATGCAATACACCCTTGTATCCGACATTACACAAATGACAACACTGATTATAATCGTAAAAATATACCTATATACCTATATAGAGTGTCGATTTTCGATGTACGAAAAATATATGTGTTCATGAATTCATGATACAAAAAGTTTTCGTGGTCTTGTCGTTTAAAACCATTCGAATTTAATGTATCGAATAAACTGCGTATATTCGGTTGAAAGCTTGATATGGTTTTTTTTCTGCAGTTCTTGTGATCAGTTTTAGACGTTTCAGTTGTAACAATTAAAAACTATTTTAATTGGTAGTGTTCAATTAAAATTGGTCGCTTCCTCAAATGTGGTCGTAATGTCAAATGTTTGCAAGGTTGAGAAACGCTTCTAATACAAACTTATTGGTTGTATATAAACGTAGTTTTCACTTTTCGTTTTATTTTAATGATTTACGCTCTATATATGAAGTATAAAAACACTTTAAATTCAAATATATCATATTTTTATGAAATACATTATTATTGTCGCGGACTCGCGGTCATATTATAGATGTTCATACATTGATACTTTCCCTGCGAGATTTACAATATTTAATCTTAGGAAACCACAATAGGTTTTAAATACGTAAAATACCGAAGACTCCCGAAGATTTTTCTAGTTTTAATGGACATTCTATGTTTATGTTTTTCAAAACATTAAAATTGTTTAAATAAATATAAATATTAGCAAATATTGTAAAAAGTTGTATTGATAAATTTTCAAAGTAGGTACAGTACTGTTGTGGCTTAGAAAACATTGGACGGATGTCGGATAATATTAGATAATATTCTTATGAATTATGAATTATGAGGTGTTAAACTGTTAAATTGATGATGTATTTTTGTGTTATGCAATGATTTATGATTTCATGTTGTTTAAAAATTGAAACTTGTGGTTATTATTACTTATTTAAAAAGGTCACGTTGTGGCTGTCGTATTGAAGTAATTTAATATTTAACCTTAGATAAATAATGGTTTTTAATGAAATTTTATAATATATATATATTACATCATAATATCGTTTAGGGTGTTTAGACTAATAATTGTTATTGATATACCTATAATATAATATTATGTTTATTATTATTGTTTTAATTTTGTATAAATGACATTTAACTTAGGGGTCTTTGAAGATTTTGAGGGATTATCCTTCGAGGACCCTCACAATTTTACTGTGTTTTCACTGCATCAAACGAAGACTTACTCAATACACCTATATCGTGATATACTTAATATTGTATTATATTAATGAATCCGTATACCTGGAAACATTTAAAATAAAATAATTATTGTCCGTATTACTCTTTGGAATAATATTTTCAAGTGTCTCTGTACAATATTATACATATTATATTCGTAAATATACAGCTATTCATACAATAATATAATATGTATGACATGCTCTGCAGATTGGATTTTTATAAACGTTGTTAAATTTTTTTCTTTGGCAATAAATCGACCTATAGAATTGTAAAGAAAGAAATTCCATATTCAATATAATAACATGTTCCATATATATTTGTTATATTATATATATATTATATTATTATGTACAGTAAATTTAAAACGCAGCAGCTGAGAGTTGATTAAGAATGCGACGGGATGCATGCCGAGGGGGCTATTCGCAGTATACGGGGCTCGTATAATAATATATATATATATATTATACATATTATAAATCCCTGTGAAATTATTTTCAAAGTGTATGGTATGATACAAATAGGACAGAAATGTGGCGTATTCATTGTTCGCGTTTATTTGACGTTGATCCGGTTTCTCGTGACTTTATATCGTTATTGAAACTTGTGTGTGGATGATCGAAAAAGAAAAAAAAAGGGTTGTGTCCGTGACGTGTTTATACTCCGTCTATAAGGGATCGATTTCTCCGCATTCACGCCACTGTTGTGATGGCGTGTGTTTACTCGGGTCCGTTTCATCGCCTCTGAAAAAATAGAAAGAAGAATGAAGGAATTAACGAGAAAAATAAATATAATAGTAAACAAGTATGAAGTATTATACATACCTATAGGTATATTTGTATACGGGATCAAAACGCCTGCGTTCAGGTGTATATTGTGATCTACCGTTCAGAAATAATGGTTTTTTGTTACAGAAATATTGTATACGAGTAGTAAGGGTTGCGGGAATATGTTATAGGTGCATAACAGTGGTGGATCATATTTTACACTTTACATTTTAGCTAAGTATTCTGTGATGGATAAATGCGTATTAATCGAATCATCTTAAAACATATTTACAGTACCTATAATAGACTATGAAATGTGAATATATTAATAGGTATAATACAAATAATAATAATACAATATATTTTTGCATTGTGTATAAATACAAGAGAGTTTTTGATCAAAATTTGCTTAGGTTAATTTGGAATACTCGCAGTTAATTGGTTTAGATTACATTATTGATTGTCCTGACAATTATTACGTAGACTAGTTGTGTTAAACACTTAAACGTAATAAAATATATCAACTGTTCGCGCAAAAACCGAATAACGAAGAAAAATATATTAGATCCAGAGGATCGTAATCATTTTTGCCCTGATCCATAAAAATTCTAAATCCACCCCTGCAGGTTGGTAGATCTATTATAATACAAAAGACCGATATACATTATCTGACGGCCATTTACTGTTTAAATTTTTACAATTTTAAATATTTTAATACGGAATAATTTTTACGAAAATGGTTAGAATAATAATCGTAAAATAAATATTTAACATGATATTATTGCCCAGTTTATATTTAGGTACACACGATTTATGAAAAATATGTAAAAACACACAGTTTTAACTTTTAAGGGTTGTTTGATGTACCTACGGGTATGCCACGGTTAATGAGTATAGACATTTAGGTAAAATTATAATATTATCATTCAATTGTTGTTAAATTCGAGCATCGCGCGTTTCATTATTGCTGCGCTTCTCGAAACTTTAAAATTTAAATCTATTAACTAAAAAAAAAAGTAAAAGGAAATTAAAAACTTATCGCCTTTCCTATTATAGGTACCTACGTATTTTATGGCATTAAATATTTTGTACGTGGATTACATTAATATATACGTCGTGCGATGTATAAACATAATCTTATTGTATGCGCATACGCTAATAACGAGTTCTGGTATAACGTGGGACAAAGGACGCACTGTGAACACTGACGCTGTGTTCTTATTATAATATATGATTATTTTTCGCTAAATCCTATCTATATATTATACTATTATTATTAAATCATACACGAGTGTATTATGATCACCGAACGAAATCATATTATTTTTAGTAAAATATGTTCCCGCGTGCTTTGTACGAGTATAATATAATATATAGGTGAATAATGCACTATGACGTCGGCACGTATACGTTTCGCGATTATTATTATTATTATAATATTATTGTCAATGCGTCGTACGCGCGTTTGTTTTGTTTTGTTTGATTTTGTCGTGCAACGCTAATGAGAAGCACACGTCTTGAGGAGAACACGTGGCACGCGTGTTTCCACAATAGATCAGAGTAAAAACAATGCGTTACTGTGCGACGCGATTGTATTCGGTTTTCACATCTAATTGGATGTTGGTAAACAAAAGGACTCGCTCGTGATCCCTTTTTTTTTGTAGCGATCGTATATATACGTATAACTGCATATATCGCCGTGAGTTGGGGTAGTACTTGATGTCCTGTTAGTATATACCTTTAGGCTATAATCTATATACTTATACACATGTGTGTTATACGTTCAAACCCAAGATCTCACCATCAGACCACGTTGTCTTAAGCTTCTTTTGTGGCCCACAGTCACCAGAATCATTAGAAAATTAATTAAAAATAAAAATAAAAATAAATACAATTTTTTGTTTTTTTTTTCGTAACTATGTAAGAGAGAGAGATAGTTCGGTGTAAAATGTAAACACTATACGTATATGTACAATTTATTTTTTTATGAGTTATAAGTTATAACCTTTTTCCAGTTCTTAGCGCTAATTTTAAAACAATTTTATAAAATATTGTTTTTTCGATGGGCGAGTTTTTTGTGCGGCTTAAATACTTTATTGGTATTCTATTGCTGTTTTTGGCTCAGTTGGATACTTTACGTTCATCTAAATTGTATATTTTATAACAATCACTATGAATAATATAATATGTATTTGAAAAATCACCATCTGAATAATTTATCGTATGCCTAGGCGCCTAGCCATACAATGTTTTGTCTTCTTCTCGATTACGATTAATCGTATACAAACTCAGCGCTGCGGGTCGGCGTGAATGTCGTAAAATTAGGTCGTAGATTTTTACGATTCTGCGAGTGGTTCAGGTATTATTAGATGATTACTTTTCAGACGGAGGTACCTACACATAGTGTAATTGTGACGGATTATTATTATTAATATTAATTTCGTCGTTTAACGAAGCGGCGGCATCGCACATAGGTACGTTTGAAAACAACCCGCCACGGGACGTATATATAGTATACATACCTACCCACTTCGGGGTTTGTTACGTTACTCTTTTAGAAATTATTGTAATAATCACGACACCGAACAGATTATAATGTGACGGTATTGAGGGAAAGAGAAAAAATAATAATAAAAAAAAACCATTTTGTTTCGGTTCGGCTCCAATATTGTCTCAAGAAATACAATCGCGCAGACGAGGTATATATATATATATATTATATATAATAAGAGGCCGTTTGTGTCTTCGGAGGATGAAATTTATCGACGATTTCAGTACTGGTTTCTAGCAGCACCGTATCCATCCGTCCGTCTCTACTCCTCCCCAGAATATAAGTATATAATATTATTATAATAATGGGTGGGCGGGTGGGTGGGTGGGTGGTTGAGGGGGTCACATAAATCGATGTTTACGGTCTTGTCGGCGACCGTGTTTGAGTATGCGAGTATAATATCGTCGTTTCTTCTAATAAGTATACTTTGTTTTTTTTCTTAATTTGCCAAGACCCCATACTAATTTTTTTTTTATCGTGTTCTCTGCCTTTCGGTTTTGACCGACACGCCGCCGATTTCTTCTCATCGTTTCGTCCCTACCTTTCGCTCATTTTCTTTCTCACACAACATATATACGCTTTGTACGTATACGGCCTAGCTGAATTTATAATGACTAAACCTATACATGTGATATACATGTGATGTCCTTAGCCCTTGATTATAGAAATAGTAAATTAAATACGACAGATAAACGGTTATACATTTACGGCATAATATCGTGCTCTATACGCGGAAATTATGTTTAATTGTTTATTATCGATTTTTTAGATTATATACGATATTATTATAGATTTCCAGTATTTATATATGTGTAAGATATGACAGGACATAATACATACTTGTATAATTTACACGTGTATTAATTTTTAATATTTATTACGTAAATATACGAGTGAGACGAGAATTTAGGTCTTTTCCGTTTATAGAGAAAAGATAAAAATATACATACTTTGTACATTTGATGATATGATAATAATTAAATCAAATATAATGGTTTTGTTTACCTAATAAATAAAATATATGGTAGGTTTTCAAATAAAATATTAATCATTATTCAAACACGACAGTGGTGGAATGTAAATAGATAATAATATAATATGTTATTATAAATTGAAATATATTATACATGTCTTACCGTCTCTATCCCCATTTATAACTTTTTTTCTAATTCATATTTTTTAAATATTAGCATAGTCACGGTTGCTATATAGTATATTAGGTATAGTCGTAAAATACGATTTATATATTTTTTCAATTTACCTAAACTTAAAATTAATAAACGAATACATTAAAAATATTATTACACAAGCGAATGCAGCTAATTTATAGAGCTATAATTTATGTAAATCAAAATTATGTTTTTAAAAGCTGAATTTTAAATTTCTTCGCGTTCTCAAATCATAATTATATACTTCTGAAATACAGTGGATATTTAACAGCTTTTGTAATCTGACTGAACAAATTTTAATTTTCGTCACAAAAAACAAATATATATATATTACGCATTACTTATAAATTTCAAGTTACTGAATTATGATTATATGTCATAGTTATCAATAATTATTAATTAGCAATTAAAATTAAAGCTATGAATAGAGTATTGTTTTTTCCTAAAAAATATTTTCACCTTGTTGTGCACGTGTACAATGTATACGAATAGGTCGTATATTATATTATAGCTTGGTATAATACCTGTATGGTATAATTGTTTTTTCTTTGTTATTTGTTTCTGATTTTAACTAACACACTGCACTGCACTTACTTGTAACTAATTTTCGTCGATTTGTCTTTGCCCACACAGGTTCACATACTGTCGCATTTCATAATGAATGGAGTGTGCGTCCGGTGGAAAGGACGCATCGACTTGGACAAATTGGACGGCATCGGTTGTCTGGAGTTTGACGAAGAACGAGCAATGGTGAGTGCATATTATTACTGCTATACGCGCGCCGAGAATATCGTGCCCCCCGGAAACAATATGTATCCGACGCGTGTTCAATTTTCCACTATAAGCGTTTTGGGTTTGACGTTTTAAAACAATTTAAATTCACATAGGTTTGATGTATTTAATAAGCAACACATTTTTCTTCATCCATAATCGTGTTCACGAGTTTTTATGTACTTGTATACCTTATATATATTAATATATTATATATTTATATTCTAAGAGATACTTATTACGTCTAAATGCATATAATAGCCATCGGCGTCGGTTAGGCCCACTTAGTCAATTGCCGACATTCGATCAATTTTTTTAAAGCGATTTTTTAAGCTATAATTTATAGAAAAGTTATGTACATTCCTACTAACGAACCGTTATAATATATTTCGATGTATATAAATATATTATATTATTATTATTATGGTATAATGGTGTCCCAAAAACTGTTTGTGGGTAACAATTTTATCTAAACGGGGTTTTTTTTACGTTACGATAGATCGAGAACAGGATGTTGCAAGAGCAAATCGAGAGATACAACGATCGTATCAGAGAATATCAGGACAAACCTCGTGCCTACAGACACCAAGAGCGCGGTGTTACCGATTCGGATTTAGACGTGAAAAGAAGATTGAACTATTAAATCATTAGATACCTACATACAGATACGACATACGTGCATATACGTATACACAATATACATCAACATAATATTGTAGTGTATTTGTATTTATATGTATTTATGTGCGTGTGTGTGAAAAAATACTCATGTTTTTATTATTTTTTTTATAATTGGTTTTTATTTTTGTTACTTATTTATAGAATTATTATATTATGATTATTATTATTATTTTTTTTTTTATATATATTATATTTATACTGACTCGCAGTGGCGGATTCAAGGGGTTAGGTTCTACCCCCCTCCCCCATGACAGTTATATTATATTAATTGTAAAGCATAACATAAAATCCTAAATATTGTGTTTGTGCTTACACAATTATATGACATGATATATATAAAAATATGAAAAATTTTAAGCAACCCCCCAAAAAAAATCCTAGATCCGCCATTGCAGTGATTTACGTATAATGCATTTATTATATATTATTATGAATTGCGTTTGCACGTCAAACAATCAATAGTTTAAAATATCATCATACCATTATATATACCTATATTTTATATTATCTAAATTTAAATAAGTTTTTGAGGAACGTGCAAAAATCGATATTTAATCTTTCGAACAAACTTTCAAACTGTATTCGATTGTAAAACCGTTCGTATACTTTTGGAAATCGTTGTAACTTTATTGCTAGGTTGCATAAACAACAGTGATAATTACTAAGTATTCAATGAATCAATATATAATGATTAATGAGCTAATGGCCTCTTAAACATGATTTAGTGACCGGAAATTGGTCCATTAAATTTTAGAAAACCGTTAAGTTTATCAATTTTTTATGCAACTTGGTATATACATATTATATACTTTTGATAATATAGTAGATATGCTTTTTTAACATAGAAGATTTAGTGGCGCATTTCCAGTGACTTTTAGCTATTCTTTCTAAAATGAAACTATTATTTGTT
Source organism: Rhopalosiphum padi (assembly GCF_020882245.1). NCBI lineage: Eukaryota > Metazoa > Arthropoda > Insecta > Hemiptera > Aphididae > Rhopalosiphum > Rhopalosiphum padi. The sequence goes on from NC_083599.1 coordinate 52,209,865, forward strand.
CTTACGTTTTCAATAACAGTTTAAAATTATTTAATACGAATAAAGGGTGCATTTTTAATTTAAATTTGGTAATATATAGTCGAAAAATCGTAGGAAAAAAAAACATACATTGCAATAATAATAACTATGTCACACAAAGAAAAACACACCTCATTGTAAAATCAATACATTCATTTATTGGAGCCGCTTAGAATCTAAAATAATAAGTTAGATCATGATTTCAATACAGGTATAATAATTTTGCATGTACCGTATCTCCGCACGGTCGAAAAAACGAACGCGTAGCTCCGCATTCTAAAAATATTTTAAACACCAAACGTCCGCGTGGCACACAACTAATATAATTAATAATGTTAAAACATATATATTTATTTTCTAATTATAGTAGTTGCTTAAAATATTATTCTTTAAAATTATTAAATTATTACATATCTACCTATTCATTTAATTAAGTTTTATTTAAATATGGCAAATAAGATAATTGTTGTAAACAGTCAACGAAAAAATGTGCTGATAGTAAAAAGAAATTATAAATATTTCAAGTATACAGACTTAAAATCCGGATAAATCGGACTGAAATGCAAACAAAAAACATGTTAATCAAAATTATACACAATTGCCGTTGATAATATTTTTTCGCAGGAATCGGGTACACATTCACATGGGTGCGATACTTCGGAAAGGGGAAGTGATTGGTTAGTAAGTGAATGGGCGCACATTTTGATACTTCAGACAGTGGACTGATGGATATGTCAGATGGAAGTCCTGTAAAAAACAGTGTACGTCTATACCAGGGGCACCAAACGGTCGGTCTCGCGGACAATTTCAAACTCGATCATGTTAGAATTTGTTATTAGTAATTATAGTTTATAATACTTGTTGTATATAATTATAGTTATTCAATAATAAAAAATTGTCTATGGAAGTCGATCCTCAAAGGTGAAATATATTTTTAGTAGATCGTGACCAAAAAAAGTATGGCACCCCTGGTCTATACAGTAAACATAACTACTCTGTATAGATTCAAATCAAAAAATTGATAGTAAAGTTTTACGGGAAAGTTGCAAACGAAAAGCTACAAGTACTATATCTATAGTAGCTAATAAAATTAACTAAACTTCTATAATTAATTAAACTCCCCTCCCTACCCTACATCATTATAAGATGCCATTAAACAATTAAAATAATTGTAAAATGAAGATTCATTAATGTTAAACGTTTTAAATGGTGTATTTGACATTTGTATCTGTATTTAAATATTAAAATAACCATGATTTTAAATCTGTTATAGAAAATTTCGCAATGTCGCACCCAATTTCACGCGCAATCGTACGCCGTTGAATAGTCAAATTCGTGTTCTTTGTTATTCCGGCACTACGTGCAATCGTACTCTACCGAGCATAGACATTCGCATGAACATATCGACACATTCGATAACAATATTATTGTTCGACATAAATAACGATTAGAACGATTAGTAATAGAAAAAAACGAATGGGACTTGATTATATTACTGATCGTCTCTCAAAGTTAATAAAACTTAAAATAGCAACTAATGCAGTGGAGGATTAACCACTATAGTGCATATAGGCATATAGGCTCATGAGGCTCAAGCCTACTGCGGCAACTTGTAGGGGGGTAACAAATTTGATATGTTATTTTATTTTTATTCCCAAAAAATGAACTAAAAAAAAAATTGAACCATTACTATTTTTCACTCCCGGGGCGGCTATCACTCATCACTCTTCGACGTTAGCCCATTTAAACTACAATCCTTGGATAGTATTAAAAAAAAAAAAAGAGGCTGTAAACACTGAGCGTGTCTCAGGGCGCCGTGAAAATTAATCCGCCACTGAACTAATGTAGTGACATGAATTTCATTAGATATAAATATTAAATCAGGTTGTTTAGGCCGTGTCCGGTATTTCCTATATCTAATATATGTATATATATATATTATATTGTGTGCGGAGTTACGGTGTTCAAAAACATATGTGTAAAGTTAAGGTATTAAAAAAAAACTTTGCATGCGGAGTTTAAGTGATATATTATTATAAAATGTCCACGATAAGTGCGCAGTTACGGTGCACCGGAATTTATAACATAATGTTTAGTTATTATTATTTCAAAAATATGAAAGTTGCACAATTACTATATTATATGTGTCCCAAGAAGTAATTATTATTAAAAAAAATTCATTAACTTCTTTTTAATTGAGTTAAGTTTATATTTTTCTTCGCATATTCATTTTTAACCTTTAAACTCAAGTTAATTGTTGTCAATGACTTACCCATCTTTGGAAAAAATAATATCGGCTTCTAGGGGTACGGACCAACCGTTAATAAACCACTGGACTGCAGTGGAGTATTTACGGGGGGGGGAGATTATGGAAATATATCTCCCTCCTTGACCCATCTTTTTTAGCTATTTTTATATGGTTATAGTTGTGTTTTTTATTTCTATTTATCACTCTATCAGTAGTTAATACAATTTTGAGCCGTTTGGCATCGACAATTTTAAGTATATCTCCTCCTTTAAAGAAATCCTAAATACGCCACTGTTGAATTGTAATCTCAACTGTAAAACATATAATTAATATAATGCATTATAATTTATAACGATATATTGTACGGTTATAAAATTTGTCAACCGATTTACAAATTTAAATATTATAAATAATTGTATTCTGATCATATTTTATAGTATATTATATGTACCCATCATAATATATACAGATATTTAATAATTATGTTGTTTGGTTATTTTTGTATTTTCCATGTAGGTCATCGATCCTCTCCGACAGTTCTCTTCACAGTCTCTCATCCATAACCGTTTCATGCTGGTTTATCCTTTTCCTCTCAGCAGAAGAATACAATATTATCACTTACATCGTATGTGCACGATAATGTCAATAATACTCGCAAGAAATCGAAAACGTGGTCGAGACTCGTGCGCGGAATTTCTATGCAATATTACGTATGATGTCATAGAACGATATAAAGAAATAATGGCACTCGATCAACCGAAGACGCCGTGGGCCTGACATCATTCGCAAAGCGTACCTATATGTGTACATTAGCCGCGGTGCAGAAAATATGTTTTATCGTGTCGTCGAGTACGTATATCAAACACGCATATCTAATCCGTGTATACCTATTATACCGACCAGTATACGTATACGGTTATTACTTATTTGTCATCGAAACGCGACCGTTTATTTTTTTCCGTCAGCCCGCCCGTCATTCAAGTGTTCTCCTCCCCCCCCGGATCGTATACAGTTTTCACGGTCGATTTCCCCCGATCGAGTGACACGCGGCCGATAGATCGACACCTCGGCGCCGGCCGGACACCTTTTGACGGGGGGCAAAAAAAAAAACGAAACAATACCGACAACAATGATAAGACGAAAAAAGCGGTCGCCGCGTACTTACACGGTATGTGACGAAAAAAAAGATAAATTCAAAAAAACCTCCGAGTCCGACGTACAATGAGACGGCGGCGTGCACGCGTCGCCAATTCGTCACTTTTTGACACGAGCACTTCCCCGTCCGCCGATGTCACATTGCTGCGACCGGTGAATTATAATAATAACAGTCGCGCGGCATATCCACGAGGATAATATGTATAGGTACCCACGTTCAGCCATCGTAACGGATACAGCGATGGGTATATGTCGCTTGACAGACGGGTCAATCATCGCGTCGAAACGTCATCGATCTGTTAAATGTTATAATATATATATTATATTATAATAATGCAATACAATATTGGCGCGCAAAAGTAAAAATATGACGCGCCGAATAAAAATCGGCGGTCACCCGTAGTAATATAATGTTCGATTTCCCCGTGCGCATATTATCATCGTCGATTCCCCGTTGCAGGAAATACGGTTTTGTAGACGGTTTGGCTTCGATTTGACGGATGATTGATCGGACTATATAAAAACCGCGTATAAACGTTATATTTATATTTATATGGGTATAAATTATATTATTGCTATATTGCATAACGGTGTTTTTGATTTCCGCGTCCTCGGTGCATATGCTTTATATATATATATATATTTTTTAAATTTATCAATTCTTGTGCTGGACTGCAGTGTGCGTGTACAGTGGGTCAAAAGCGATAATTTTGTCAATATAGTATAGCTTTTGAACGCTGCAGTTTAAAAAAAAAATGTAATAGTTTCCGATTGCCGAGATGAACTGCAAGACGAGTTGTTTAACCTCTAATCGTCGCATCGTTATTAAGACACATCATAGTTATACAGAACAACCATAACTTGGAAAAACATTATATTTTTTTTTATTCTGATACTGGAATTAATTATTCATTTTAATTTGTATTTTTGTAATTAACATGTAAAACACAATAATGCGATCGCAATATATACGTACGGACGGGGATCGAACAGAGAACTGATGAGTTTATATAAAACATATGTAATATACTGTAGAGTAGGTAGTGTAGACTATAGTCAGATAAGCTAATACTTGATCTAGGACAAATGGACGTATAGCCGTTTGGACATAGGGACAATTAGACGTCAAAAAGAAAATTAATATAAATCAGTAAATACAATTAATAAGCCATTTATGTTTATTAACATAAGTCAAAAATTAATATAAAATATTTAAATATACACATTTTTCATTATATAAAATATTAAAATTAAAAAAATATCTAAAACAAATGTTTTATTATAATAGGTACGCCGACAATTAAAATATAATATTAAAAAAAGTTATTTCTATTACATAAATATATTTATTTTAGTAGCTACTTAAAAATGTATATAAAATATATAAAACAAATTATTTATTGTTTAAAATATCTAAAAAATGTATGAATGTCAAATATAGTTATTTATATTAATTATTTTACTTATCTTATGTAATTTATTAAAAAATGATTAATATTTCATTTTAATGCAGAGAAATATTTTGAACGAATCCGTGTAAAAATAATATTTTAATTTACTAAAATTAAAATAAAATACACTAGTCTTACCATTAAATAATTTTTAGGTTAGATTGATATATATTATATTTTGATGATAACCTATTATAATATTATTTATTTTCTTTATATATTTTTTTTACTTCCAATTTATTATTAAATCAAAACGGCTACGTCCATTTGTTCCTATTCGGCTAGCATTAGGGGAAGAACCTAAATAATGTTATAATATGACATTTTTATGTCTAAAATAATTTTTAAAATACAATCGGCAACGTTACAAATTAGTTTTGTGTGGAATTGTGTGAATGATAAGGTACACGCGGAATCGTGAATCACCGGTAATTAAATAGGCTACTGTGATAGATGTGTCAAGTTTTAATTCAATAACGAATCATTGTATAGGAGAAAAAACGATTCTAAGCGAAAACGATCTGTAAGGCTATTTACAAAGTATATTTTATGATATACATTATTTAAAGAGCAATATCAAACAATTCTTTAATTTAGTAATATAAAATACTCGTATTTTTTTTTGGACCTAGCTATTTTGAAAAGTTCTTTTTTTACTTTTAACACCATAAAGCCTAAAATATAAACCCTGTCTAATTTTTTACCAGAAACCACTCTCAATTTGAAAAATGAAGGCATTTTCTCCACTCATTAGACGTAAAAATAAAAAACACACATCTTTGTAAAGTGAATAAATATATCAATCCACCTACTACCTGGAATCAAAAATATAAACATTACTATAAAAAAGTGAAAAAGTTAGTTAATGAGTTTCGAGGAGGGAAAACTATTTCGTATTGTGAAAATATAATCTTCTCCTCTCATCGAATTTTACATACGCCACTGTATATTATTATATATAGCGAACATTTTTCCAAAGGATTTGGTTTTAAAATATTCTATTTTCTACTATTTGAAAAAAAATCAAATGAAACATCACTTCTATTTGGTGAGTTGTTCTTTCACTATTAATATATTATATTATATTATATTTATGCACTTAAATGGTATTCGTTGTCGTTACAATTAAAAGGTAGCAAAACTGAGTCAATAAAAATATTATAGGAATACTATATAATTACGTAACATAAGATTATTTATATTTAATTAAAATATTGATTTATATTTATTTCAACATAAACAACAAAACAAGATTAGAGCTATTACTGCAGGTATATTAATTTTGTTTTTTAAAATAAATGCGGATGTTAGATAAATATAGTGTCTTGCAATCTATTTACCACATATTATACTTCAGTAGCTATAAAAAATTATAAATGTATCTAGTTATTAGTCTATATGAGTATATTCATATCTAAACTTTAGATTGCGATCACCTATATAATATGAATTGTATTATATGTGTCTGCACGATGATACCTGTTCGAAAATATCTGTATTATAATATAACACGACAACACGTCATGCAGTAATTGAAAATTCCTGTCACTTTCCGTGTAACCTTTCACATCATAAGAAATCGTTATATATTTCAATTTTTCGATATCATACACGTCATACATAAACGCAATCTTTTGTATTTACATCCTTCCCGCACACAGGTTAGTCAAGCAAATATCAATTAATACTTTTCATGATGACACTAAAAAGATAGGATATTTTATTTATTGGTCTTGAAATGAAACTATTAATATAGAAGCATGTACCTTAGAAGATATATAAATTCTATTAATTTATTTTAATATTTTAAAACAAACAAATACACAAAAAATACAATGAAATAAAAATTTCCTTTCAAAAGCATAAATATCTTTTAATCTATGAACGACTTTTTTAAAATATTTTCGTATGAGATATGAATTTTTCGTTTCATATAGGTCATAAGGTATATATAGAAATTGCCGAAGTTATAACGAAAAGTCTTGTCATTGTTTTCCTAATAATATAAAAATTATATAAATGGAAAATTTTTCTTCCTTTAATAAGGAATACAATATTTTAACGGAAATACTATTCGATTTAATGTATTTTATCTTCTATATAGGTTAGTTTTAAATGTCGTTTTAATTCGGTCCAATAAATTTGGTAAAATGAAGATCTGGCGGGTTCTCTTGACCTAGAAAATGACAGTGACGCCTCTAAACTCACTATAGTTCAGTGATTAAATTGTTAAAAAAACGTTTTCAAAACAAATAACTTATTGGATATATTTTTAAAATTTTTATAATTATCTGTTGTTGTAGAGCTCAATCGGATCCGTGTATAATGTCTAATATGAAAAAGACCTTAAAATTTAATGAGAGAAATGTGATATAAATATAAAATGTATCATTTATACAATTATTTACGAAAATATGAAATGCAATTTATATCTACACAAAAATAAAAATATAAAAATTCAATAAAATCCGTTCCGTGATCTGTGCGTTATGTTTGGGAGGATGCGTATTATTCTGTCACACGTCCCAATGGGGCTGTACGGAGAGTGATAAAATATTTAATAATGTCTCCCGAAGTCCCGACGTAATATATTATATATTTATATATAATGGCTGTGTTTGCGAGTGCCCCGGAGGAATTCAAAAGTGTCTCGTGGCAGTCGAAAAGAGTGAAAACGAAAAATCGTATTTTTCATCGGACTTGTACAAAAGAGCCGCGCGCAGTGTACATACGACATAATATTGTATTTGTATACCTGCTGTACCATTTCAACGACGTCAAATGTTTTATTCCGTGTAATATCATTTTTCCTTTATTTTCTTTTTCGCACTCGACGGAGATACACGTTACAATGATAATAATAATAATAATAATAATAATATTAATAATGAAACCGTGGGGGAATATCATAAATCATCAATGTTTCGGCGTCGAGTGAAACGTTTTTACTTTCCGCGATGCACAACGACGGCTGGCGTAAATGATTTACGGTTTCTTTTGAAGTCTACCCCATTGTGTGTAAACATTTCTTTATTTTTACCAAACAAAGTTTTCAAAAAATGTATTCTGACCATACGCCTGTGTAGTATAAGTCTTCATATACTATACATTATATATATATATATATATATATTTATTTATAGCCATTTATGGTGTGTTGTAAACAGTGCCTATATTTTATTTCGCTGGGTCAGATATATTATGATGAGAAACATTTTTCGGATGAAAGGAGCTCCGCCAATTTCGATTTATACACATCAACATAAGCGAACAACAAACGCCCACTGTAACGACTAACGGGGAGATTTTCGCCTGCTTAAAGATAAATATTTATTTATTGAATTGAAATTATAATACCTATTTACGTTTAATAACGATCCGCCTGAATAGTCAGGTAATAATTATGTAGGTGTCATCTACCTATTAATATCTGCCATTTCATGAAAAACCAAAATACCAATACGTTTCAGAGCATATTTTAAGAATTTTTTACTAGGTGGCACTATCACTATATATAACGAAATAATAATTATAATTATGTGCCTCCAAACTTGGGGTATGGGGTACAGTGCACATTCATTAACCACAGGGTGGCACTCATACAACCTAATTTTTATGTTAAAATATACTCTGATACGTAAGTATAATAATAATAATAAAAATATAATACTAATACTAAAAATTATAGAATATAATACTTTCATGACGAAAAACGTGCATTTTTAGAACAATTTTTGTCGTTGCATTAACTATAAATTAATTAATTTCCAATTTTAAAACATCGTAAGAATTTTTTTAATGTTAAAAAAAGTTTTTATATTATATTGATATTCTGAAAATTGTATAGTTATGAAAAAGTTGATAATTAATGTTGTCACTATTTTTGTTGTAAGATGTATTATTTAACATACAGCTATTACTATTATGACTATAAAAATTAAAAAGCATAGATTCTTATACATTAAATAATAAAAGGTATACCATTTTCGCGTATTTAATAATATGTAGTAAAATTCGTGATTATTTACAAAAAATAGGTAAAAATAAAAGTTCATTATTAAAAATTTTTTTTCATAATTATTTATGCATCGTATACCAAACAAAACGTAAAATATATTTAAAAATTTAATTAGGTATAAATGTAAAATAAATAGTTTATTATTAGAAGTTTCTTATAGACGAAATATTAATTTATAACTTCATTAGATTTTGAATATAGTATAAAAATATATTTTAATATCAATTCAATATGCAATAAATAATAATCGTTGAATAAGTGTGCAGAAAATAATGTTTTCATTGCCTTGACACTATTACGATTCGTAAAGATAACTCACAAAAAAATCCAAAAGTATAAAAAGAAAAAAATATACAATTGCACGAAAATCTATGCTCTAGTTATGGTCATGGACTCGAAATAGTGAAATTTGTATGAAAATAAGTCTAAGAGGGGATAACTGTCTCTACTTACTCCCTCTCGAGGACGCCCTTGCGGATGCCCATCTATTTTCATAATGTCCACCATTTGTAGACACAAGTTTTAAGTAGAAAAAAAAAAAAGTTCAATATTAGACAGTACAGTACATGCCTATATAAATATAAGTATATAATATATTGTTTATACATTATACACTGGGTTTAAGTATACTTGAGCCATTATCTTCTTCTCTTTTATATCGCATGTTGGATTTTTTTTTATGACATTTGCGGTCAGAGTATGGCGTCGAGTGGTCATTATTGATTTATAATTTACAATAAATCATATTTTATCGGTCTTTATGTTTATGTTTTGCAACAATACATGGGTAATTTGCATTTAATAAAACTCATATATAATAATGGCATTCACTGCATTTGCAACTATGTACAAACGAAATTAAACCACTAGATTTTTTTTCTCCAAAACCACGTTAAGATTAATGTGTATAGCATAATATTTAAAAGAGAATATAATATTAGACATTATATTGCAATAATAATATATAATTTATTGGTCACGTGAGATCTGCTCATTTACCGTGATAGTATATTATTATGTATTGTTTATTGTAGATAATTTATTTATTCAAATTTTAAATAGTACGTGCTGTAGTGAATGTGACTTATTGGTTAAAGTTGCACTATATGTAAATATTCATTATTGATATTGACGTTTACATAGTTATATGGGAGGTATAGGTATTGACTATTAGTGTATTTTTTTCTTCAAGTTTTATCATCCTAGATTACGGAAAAGTTACACTATTAATAATAATAATAATAATAATAACACTGTAATCAATATAGGTACAACGTACATCGTACATTCATTGCTCCCGCACAAAATCTAAAATAAAATTATATCAGAGTTTACGATATGTTATTACTTATTATGAATTATAATTGACATTATCTGTGTTTTTACTTGTCCACGTTGACATTTATTTACGATATTTCAATTTGTCTGTGATATATATTATCATTGATTATTTTTAACTTTTTTAAACAAAATCATAAAACTCAAATATTGTGAAAAATCCAATGAGGCAACGTAAAACAGCAAATAATATTCTAATCTTTAAATCTTACAATAAGTGAATAATTCTCTAATTTGAAACTGACAACACAAAATTGATTCTGCTGAATAACGCAAATTTGATATGTCTTGCATAGCTTAGATTTTGAAAAAAAAGTTCGCTGAAATCGATTTAATCAACCGTATAACATTTTTAATGACAAATACGGTTAATAGTTAACAGAAAATCACAATACGTTTTAGGTTTTAGTGATGAAGAAGAAAAAAATTCTTATCAAATTAAAAAAAAAATCCATGTTATAAATTATATTTAAAAAAAAATTGACACTTTAATAATAATAATATTATGATAATATAATACTACATTATTATGAAGTATTCATTAATCGTACTAGTCGATCATTTTTTGATACTATCTTACCCGACATATTGCATTATATTATTTGATAATATATATAGCCACGCTAAACTATACCATTTAGTATAGGCATATATTATTGACAATATTGTAATTCGTCATATTTAATAGTTATATGATTGATTTGCACTATATTAAGGATGTTATCTTTCATTATTTTTAAACGGGAAATTTATCGTTGTAGCATCTAACAAAAGGCACGCTAATTCTTTATTTTTAACAGGCTTAAAAATATAAACTTTTAATTAGTGAAGTGAAAAGTTTAAAATAAAAATGTAATAAGCAAGAAACAACGAAATTACTATCGACGATTAAAAAACGGAATAATGTTTTGTATTATGTTGTATGGCGAATAGTATAAATAGTAATGTAAAACTTAAAATTCCTTTAAAACCAAAAGAAACAAATATAATTCTTAAAGTAAAACATAAAGATAATATCATACTTGCAGATAATATTTAAGAAACACATATTAAACTTGTACACGGTGGACTCACTCCGGCGACCAACAACTTCGACTCGTGTGTCAACCCAAACATAATTTTGTAGGTACTCGTGATAGAAATACTATATAATATATTATAATGCACTAGATATATACCGATCGTAATTGTGTACGGTAGCCGAAAAAAAATTTTTCAGCCATCCTAACATCCTGTCATTCCTATTTTCCCTTCAAACTCGCCGTATTTACGCCTGTAAGTTATTATTATAGTATATACTACATAAACTCTCACGTTGCTGTGTGCGGAGGATTTAAGAGATCACAGTCAGGCGGCAACAGGTGCAGCGGCCTACCGGATCGGCGAGAATAATCGCGACATAAGATCGTCGAGCGGTGTGTGATGTAATATATATATATATAAATATAAACCTACTCGTATAATATAATATAATATGGGCATACACACTATATATAGATGATGTATTGAAGGGGACGCGAAATTGAAACGTATTAGCCAAACGCATTGTTATAATATCTACGTGTGTACGCCGTATATAGAGATTGCGTTGACGTGGAAATTATATTATACTCGTACATATACATATTATACGTTATATATAATATATATTATATACATATATGCATACGTATATTCGACGATATTTTTTTCACTGTATCACACGAAGTGACCCACGCATGGGCGCCCGCAGGAAATTTATCAGGGAGGGGCATAATGACATTAAACACCAAAAAATATATTAAAAAATGTTTAATCCTTGTGAACTATATAAAATGTGTTAGAATTATATGAAATCAAATACCAACCCCACACACTAAAGTAAAAATATCGATGAAATTTTTATAAACCAAAATAAAAGTTAAAATGTTCAACATTCTATTTTAATTCCAAGGAGGAGGGCAAATGCCCCGCCTAGCCCCCCCCCTCCAGGCGCCTATGGACCCACGACTTATCTATATATATATATATATATATATATATAGGACATGTATATATTATGTACGTATATATATATCAAACATGTGTCGTTCATCAATCATACAACGAAAAACGATGAAAATCAATAACTGGAAACTATATAATTTATGTTTGTATTGATTATAAGTGATGTTCGAAAATATCATTCGTCTTATATTATTTTCAGTCGTCCGCGATGATTCGACTGCAATACATCCGTCTGTCTGCACACGCAGTTTGCAGTCTCGTCTCATACATCGTCTGTCTCTATAGTATATAATATAATGTCTCGTCTCGTCTGTGTCTATATGGATAGGTATGCGCACCGTATAACATATAATGTTATACACAACGGTATCATATATTATACTAATGGAAGGCTATTAGTAGTACCTGTGCAGTGCGCAAAGATAAGAGATCGCCGACGGCCGTGGTGGCGAAGGTGGAGTCTGTTGGGGAGGGGTGAGGGGGGTGAGAAAGGACCGAAAATAATATACATTCCCTACACAGACAGATATCCCTCGAAAGCAGTGAGTGTTGTTTCGGGATTTTACCAGTGAACGCGCGTGCAGATGAATATTGGGTAAAGATAATCTTGAGGTCTCGAATCGTCTCCCTTTACTAAGTAGCAGTATAATGTTCCAATGATGTAGTATACACATAATAATAATATACGTACGTGGGGTCGAGAATCGATTAATATCCGTCTACCCGTATAAATAGCGAGATCTTCGGCGGTAATATTTCAACGTTTTTCTTTAAATTTCCGTAAATTGATTGAGTAATAAATTTGTTTTCTTTTAGGATTCGTATATGTACGCAATGTACACGCTTGTAGATGGTATATCTATAACGTATCCTTAGACATATTTTATTATATTGTATGAGGACGACGTCAGAACGCGCGGGCATTGTATACATGTACACACGCTATTCGACGCGAACTTCTTTCACAGTATTCACTGCGCGTCCCCTATAGCGCGAGCATCACTCGCACAGACATACCGCACATATACATATTATTATAATATAATTTATTTAAAATATTGTACATTATATACCTGTATAAAGCGGACAGACCGCTCGGACTGCAGACTGGGGAAGCTGTACGAGGTATACATTATTATGCGGCCCTACAATATTCGGAGGTTTCGAAGAACCGGCACAATGCGCGCCAAAGATCTATACGCGATCCAAAGAAATGCGTACCTATATATATATATTATGTCGTTTTGAGGTCAACGAACACAATTTTTCTGTCTCTCTTTTTATTCCGTTTATTTTTTCCCACGAATTGTCCTCGACCATAGGAAATATATTACGCACAAACAAGAGTATATACAATAAATAATAATATAATATGATCTACAATTGTTTTTCGCGATGCACGAGTCGCATGTGTTAGTAATTTTCACGCGGTAACAAACACATTTGTTTATTAGGCGAAATAGCAGACAGTGGTATAATCTATAGTATTTCAGCCACTGTTTCCACACGCAAAATGTCACTGACCAACAGTATATACTTGCCTACACATATAGGTATAATGGAGATTTTAAAGGTAAATAATCACATATTTTCATGAAAAGTACGCTAAACGTTTATTGAATTACTCTATTATAAATGTATTATAAATTTTATGACGTTCCAAAACAATATTTTGCGAGGTACTTTCATTTCAGTCATTTCAGTGGTGATTTGTAATTATTTAAAATTATGTACATGAATAATTTGGTCCTCCAACTTCGTCCAGCTGATTACAAAAAATATTCCGATGTGAATCATTAGGGTAATTTTGGTGACCATCAAATTGTTAAAAAAACATTCATATTTTTTTAAGGTAATAAGTATATCATCAGTGTAATTTGGTAATTATTCATAATAATAAAGTATAGTTTTTTATATTTATTTTATCATTTTGAGTATTTAAAACGTTTTTAAATAGCGCAATATATTAGAATAATAATGTATATATAATATGTCGCAAGACCCGAAAAATTATCAATTTATATAAATTAGCTTCAAAGTATTTTCTAAAGAAAAAATAATGAATCATATTATGTATACCTATTAAAATAATAATTGCGTATTAGTAAATATTGTTTTTGAAATTACGATTATATGCGGCCATAACGATAAAATCTCTAAATTATAGTTTTATCGTAAACTTTTATTTTTTTACGTAAACGCAATATTATTATTGCGCTTCGTTGTTCGCCGCAGGTAATTTTAGTATTTAAGATATGAATATAAATATGTATTAGTCATCAATAAAAAAAATTACATTAAAACCAAGGACTTTACAATTATTACGATGGCGATGACGGCGGCGTAATAGTTAGGTACTTTATATATACTCGTAATATTACTTCACGGTAAAATAATATTTATATAAATATATATAACTATTAAAATAAATATAAATATACCTTTAATATGGATATTATTGTGTATGTAAGACTTGTATTTTAGAGTGTGTTATTTTTGGAGTTTTAAATTTTGGATTTAGTTGACTAGAAATCTAATTCAATACATATGAACATCTGTTCGATAAAATTTAAGCCTTATTGGATATAATTAACAGATCGCACTTTAATCTTGATTTTAATAGAAAAGTAAAAAATTTGTTTCATTGTCGTGTAGGTACCAACTACCAATTGAGGTTTAAAAACTAAAAAAATTACACAAAAATGTTATTGTGGTAATATAATTTAAAAATATAAATTATATTTATTCGTTAAGATAACCCTTACTTGTGAAACGAAGAAAACATCTGTATTTTTTAAAAAGTGTATAGCATTTATATGACTATTTTCAGTTAAATTTTAAATAATATAAAAATCTTTAACGTCATTATTATAATATTATATATTTTCCTTGCTAAATGTAGAACCCGTTTAATTTTATATAACTAATATTTTTAAGAGTGTTACAAATAAATTTAAACAGTATTTAAAAAATTAAAACACAAATATATGTTATTTTTTAATAAGTAATTTATTCTTAATGAACATTTTAATATTTTTAATGTGTTTTTATTAATTAAAGTCGACATCCTGTGTAGTTTTCTTGGTTTTACAAGAACGGATTAATTCAATAAAAAAGTTTAAGGATGTATATTTTTTGGAAAATATACGGTACTAATGCACTTAGATACACTTAAAGTTAATATAATATTAACGAATATTTTGTTATTTTAAAATTAAAGCAAGAATACATAAAAAAAAAAATGTTTACACTTTTTATAAAATATCGGCTTAGGTTAATTTTTGTTCATTTCACAAGTAATGGGTTTAACATAATTAATGAACAGAATGATGTATTTTTAAATAAATTTAAATATTTATTACTAAATTACTAGAATAATGTTTTTATACAATTTTTTTTTTTAATTGTACGCTAATGAAACAAGTTTTTCATAAAATGTTGAGCTCAAATAAGTACCTATACTTCTATTAATTATTTTTAATTGAGCTCAAATTGTAATAGTCAGCTTTTTAGATTTGCTGTAGTATATTTCCAGCCAATACTCCTTAATATTTGACTTAAAGTTATCACATCATATAAATAACAGACATGGTAAGTAGCAAGTACTAATAAAAAGCAGTGGTATTTCGAAGATGTATTTACGGTATACCTGTTTAATATATTATACTATCTGTCCATTTGTGTTAAAATTCGATTTTTCACACGTTGTACTCGTATAATTACAAATAAACTTATACATAAAAATATACCAATATTTATGTGACAGTTTTTTCGCTATATTATGTAGCCCATAGATATAATATATATTGGGGATTATATAAGACCATATTTTTTTTTTCTTTATTATTACATAAACACTCATACAAATAACAATAAAGAAATATATCTACTCCTTTAAGCCTAAGCTTGTGGCGGAGTAGAGAGTTAACATAACATAAAAACACCTATATGAGATGCCTAAAATTTAGATATAAAATAAATAAAATAAAATATAAAATAAAAATAAAATAAGAATACTACAACTGTAACATCATAATATGAAATCAAAATAAAATAAATATGATTACATTATATAGCATACGATTAACAAAATAAAAATTAATACAATAGTATAGATACAATAATGGTACTAATTAGCAAAAAAATCATATTTAATTAATTTAAGATTACATAAGATTGAAATAAATAGAAATAGAAATTAAGAGTATATTTTTGAAACTGCAAATTCAGATTGTTAACATAATTGAATATAATGAAATATACTAATATAATTTTTATAAATAACTAAAAGAGAGAATATAAAAAAATTTACAAATTTAAAATTCCTTTGCCTCATTTCAATTCAAAAAATATGAGTTTTATTTGTTTAGGGAGTCATTAATTCATAAAATAACCATTTATAGACTAATTTTTTCCTATTCATTACTCCCTCATGAATATTTTTTTTGTATAGTAATTGCATTTGATTGAAATACGTTGCACCCAAATAATCAATAAAAGATTGTCCAAAGGACTTATTTTAGAGTATTTTACAGATATATTGTAGGCTCTATGCTCTCTAATATGTGAAAAATTTGTGTTGTCTATGGGGTTCATACTTTTTTTTATTATAAATAAAATTGCAAATTTTTTTTATAGGTATCTTATAGGAAGAATTCCTAAATGTATGTAATTCATTTTTGTTGAGCCAACTAAAGATTTTTTATGTAAAATTATTCTTAGAACGTTATTTTGATTTGATTGAAGAGGTTTTAAAAAACTTTCTTTGACACCTCCCCAAACTAGAATGCCATACTGGAATATGGATTGATAAAATGAAAAATAGACAGTACGTAGAGTTTGTAAAGGTAATATGTCTTTAAGTTTAACAAATTTGTGTAAAATATAACGGAGTTTTCCCAATAAATTGTTAATATGGTGGTTCCACCTTAGATTATTATCAAAAATAATACACAAATAACGAATTTTTGATATTAGATTAATTGGTTTACATACTTGCATATTGCAAATCAATTGATTTTCGCAGTTATGTATTATTAAAGGAAAGTCGTCACTACTGGTCTTATTAATTGATAGCTTCACATACGTTGTTTTATCCGAATTTATTTTTAAACCCAGTTCACTTATGCATTTGTGTGATAAGTTTAGACCTTTAGTGGCTTTAAGGTGAACCTCTTACCAAGATTTACCCGAGAATAACAGATAAGTGTCATCAGCGTAGGTCACAATTTTGCCATCGATATCTAAGTCACAAACTGCATTAATATAAAGTATGAACAAAACGGGACCTAAAACACTGCCTTGCCATATAATTCGACATTTTTCATGAGATAATCTAATTTTTATTTATTAAGCAAAAATTCACGAAAACCTCACTACTGTCGATACGGTTTTCAACGTACACGTGTGATGTACGTTTAACTATAATAATTTATATTGATAAATTAATAATGAACGTCTACACTGGCGAATAATAATAATAATAATAATATTAATTACGTAAATGATATTATTATTCCATTGAAATACTACTCGGTTCGCACAAGTGCATTTTTACTATTTTTTACTATACACATATTAATATAGAAACGTATTTATATTGGTTTTTTTCCGACGTACTTATATATACTATCACTACTCGTAGTAGGAAGTTTATACACGCATGTATGCGTAATATACCGATGTTATTAAAATTCCAATCGATGGAGCCTATTATTGTGTGTAATATTTTGTTCGTTTTTAATAAACCACTGCAGTGGCCGGGCGCGTATACGAATAGTAGGATACGCATTGTTAAATAATAGGGGTCCGTCCAGGGTCAGCCAAGTCGGCCCGTTTCTAAAATCCAAACAATTCGCAAATCTTGCTCGAGTCGTATATATATTACTATTATAATGCATACGAACTGTGAACCACATGTGTGCCTGTGTGCGTGTAAGTCGGCAACGCGCCCGACGCAAAAATTCAAATTACGCGTACGCACACACATAATATAGTTAGGACATACGTTACGCGCAAAGGGTTATTGTCACGACCCCTTTCAATAAAACGCTCTCAGTCGTGTTGTTATTAGATTTTTTTATTTTTTTTTATAAAATCATATTTCGTCCGATGAAATATCGACGATCGTTTAGTGCACCTGCAGCAGCACTGCACACTGTTATCGGGCGCGACATGTGTAATATCGTAATTAACAAACAATTTGTCAAAGCGAAAACAATATATAAATGAAATAATAAAAAAGCGAAAAGGGTTGTTTTACGACTGCGACAATTATAAAAAAACAGACGGAGAAAGCGGAGGGGGGACAACGGCCCGGGGATTTTTTTTTTTTATATAATACGATCCACGACGATATTCAAATCGTTTCTTGTCCACCCTCGTCGCTCAGCGACGTGTCTATAAGCTCGATAAACGACCCCGCATTTGCATGGCGGATTTAGATAATCGTAAATTATGGCCAACGTGTTAATTTAATGAAATGTAACATCGAATTACGCCATACATATATATATATAATATACGTATGCGAGGAGGGCACTATTAACGGAGTCGCATTAAAGCGATTATAATATTTATAAGTATAACGAAAATCCTTTTCTGTATAGGCCACCGCGGAGTCAAATTTGGGATGTCGACCGGATGTAATCACAGTCGGCGGTGTACAAAAGTCACAACTAAGAAAATTGAATTAAATACGCATTACACTGCTCAACGATTTTACAGATGTATCGATACGGACGCATTTTATATTATTAAGTCATATATATGTAATTATTAATAATAATAAATATATAATATATTTTGCAAAATAAACAAAGTGATACACTGTATATATATAAAATGTAGTATAAATTAGATTGCAGCACCCCCTATATAAGCAAAAAAATAACTTTGATTTATAATCTACAGATATAAGTAAGACGATATCTGCAACAAAAGTCAAATAATCAATAATAGACGACTGAGTCAGAAGTCATAGCTCATATTTGGATGTATAATTGTTTACTCGTAATATAAGCACAAATGCACAACAATATACCAAAGTCGGTGAAATAAATGAATATCGAATACACCATAGAGTACATATTATATGAGTATGATTTATTGCACTGCGTATATTTATGCGCTATAGAATTTTTCAGTTTATTATCATATTATTATTATTATTATTATTATTTTTTTTTTAAGTCCTTAGGTAGTAGTATTTCCATGTCTGATAAACTTATGGCTGTAGAATTAATATAACATGACGTTTAAAATCATTTGATATTTTTTTTTCTCGTTTAAACGGCGTCACTGCGTCAGTACAACATCCTGTTTACGCCGTACGCGCATGTACGTAATATATTTTACGTACACTATATAATAATGTGTATACTTAATAATAACAATCATCATCGTCATACATTTTCAGTCGGAACGTACGGTGCGCGCACAAACACGAGCAAACGGAAAACGGTAATAAGGGTGAGAATGTGAGATGAATATAATACAACATACATACAGCTATATATAGAGTGTATATGTATACACTCAGTTGTGTAGTGCACACTACGACATGCGCGTATTATATATATATATATATTTATAATCGTTCTGAGTCACAAACCGAGCAAGCGGCCTACGATGAAAAAAAAACTCCCCGTCACATTTGGTGGCGAAAAAAAGAAGGGTAAATAACGAAATTTGAAAAAAAAACACGTTTTCCCGTCGTCGTCGGCGGCGGCGGCGCGGTGTCTCTGAAACAGTAGTGTCCATAAAATGTGTATACATTATACCCGACGAAATAACAAGTATATATAACGCCCCGCGGAGATGTACTGTGTAGATAAGCAAGCGCGCGTGTGTGTGCGTGTATATTATGTATAGTATATATGCGTATGATTATCCTCCCGTACACGATGTTACGTATCAATTTCGTTGCGAGGGGCAGATGATCCGCGTAGATAATAAATAATAAGTAGCATGTTATTATACTACCAGAAAGGGAATACTGTATATAGGTACGCCGAAAATTTCACCCCCCCGAACGAACATCTTTTACCGGCGCGTACATAAATAAGACGTTGCGCAGAGAGCACGTTGTACCCACGCCTCTATATATATATATATATCCAATACATTAAATCTAAATAGTATATGAGTAAAAAGTAAGTATACCTCTTACGTCGTACGATATGATATAAAATATCTACCTACCTACTCGTGTTTAGACAACGCGTGTATTTCGTGTCATCACGACGTAGGGAATTGCATTATTGAAATGCAACTGCAGTTTTTTTCCAACACAGTACATAGCAGTTTTCGCGGTAACAATACAATCGGAGAAGAAAAATGAAGTGATAGCATGTCTTATATTTTTTATTACAGGCGATAAACCCCAAAGCGGGCAGTAGGAAATAATATTATATCAAGACAATAAATACCTAACTGTTAATTTTAAACGTCATATTATTAATTCTTTCTACACAGGCTCGGGAATACTATACTGGCAGTCTATATTCTACACGGAAAAAAACCATAAAACGAGGTATCCAGATATTCCACTAATTCACGTTATTGTGCTATTCCGTACAAGGTATTAAATAAGTATCTAATGTTTAAACTTAAATCGTTCATCATTTTATTTTTATTAAATCACATCAATAAACAATATACATAATATTGCCATCCTATAGACGAATTGCACTCTTACCACAATTGAGTGTCAAATTTACTCACTATACATACAGGATAACTTTAATTCAGACGATGTCTGGTAATAGGTATGGTATATTTACGAGTATGTACTATATACTATGTCTGAGAACAGTTTTTACAAAAATATAAACCATTATCGAGAAAAGTAACTACAACTAGCCACCGTGACAATATACGTTACCATTTCGCATAACAATTATTCAAGTTCTCCGAGGATCACGCGCGTGACGCAATAAAACAATACTACGATCAATAGCGTTTATGTCACCGCACTTACCGCGGAAACCAACAACAACCAAGTTCCGGTTAACGCTGGATGTCTGCCAGTAGGATGTGCTTAAGAGAAAATTCGCAAAGCAAATTCCTGCGACATGGCCGGACCTTTCAGTCACCGGACTTGGCAACACAATACCCGCATACATCGGTTAGATACATAAAATATATTGTACAACGATGGTGCTGCGTATACAAAATTCACTAGAAAATTGAACTGATAATATTTTTGTGATTTCGACAATAATATATGATATATTATATGCACGGAACGCTGTAAAAAATATGTAATTTATTTGCAGTGGATATTTTTTGCAGCCCAGTGGTTGGTAGTAAATTAATTTTATATGCAAATAAAATGTACATAATAACAATAACATATTATTATACGACTGTTATATAATTTTTAGTCAAAAAAATAATAACTTTATTTATATATAAGTTCTGCACATCATGATATAATAGATAAATCTTAAAACTAAATTTAAATAAACATTTAAGGTAGTATTAAGTCCTATACCGCAATATCATGCAAAAATTAAAAACAATGAAATGTTGAATACAACCAGTGATTTTTTTATAACCCTTAGAATAAAATTTCACTTTCAAAACAAATATGTAGTAGTAAAATTGTCATAGTGTCAATTAATTATTATACATAAAGTTTACAATGTGCTTCTATAAAAATCAATTAAAATTCTTGTCCCGAATAACTAATGAGATCTTATAATTTTTCATAAATAAAATATTTATTTATTCATTCATTATATTTGTATAGCATACATATAGCTAAAACCAGCGTATGCTTAATAATAGTCTTTAATTATAGTCAAAAAGTCTACACCTGTTTGTAAGTACCAATATGAGCTTGTTATCGCGGCAGATGAAACATCTTCTTACATAATTATTTAATCAAAAAATTAATTATTAATATATTATTCTACAATTTTATTTTTATAATAACGACTTCATTCAACTAAAAAATAACCTTTTTTATAATATTAATTATAAACATAATTTAAAGGAAATAATAAAAATGCACATACATTAAATCACCATAAATCAGGGTCATTTCTAAACGTTTTAACAGAACTGCATGTTTTTCATTTATTATTCCACGTATACGTTTAACTTATAAAATAAGTTATGAGTTAAGACTCAAAAAAATGTCAACAGACGAACAAATAATTCATTGCAATTTACACAAAGCAAATTAGTCCCGTTTTCGTGATGCGTTTAGATAATTAACTACATAATATGTGATCGGAGAATTACAATAGTTTGGACGCAGTCGAGAATAAAGTTAGATTTTCAAGCTATATTATATTTCATTAAATGACATCGCTCATCATATTATAATACAACCATGGACAATTACTTTGAATTTAGGTAGTATAATCATAGTATAGCCTCGAATTTTAATATCGTATCTGGGGCGTGACACAATTACACAATATTAATTACGGGAAGCTAATAACAACCCCAGGCAAAGGGACGACCCCCAAACAAATATGTGTACAAAAGGCCTTTGGTCACCCATTCATATATTTTTACGGGATATAGGCGTGACCAGTTCTGGACAATGTGCATTTACTTTGCGTTGAAAAAAAAAATGATCATTTTTCTTGTATTCAAATTTCCAACCGGACCCGTCTAAAAGGGCCGGTTTTGAAACAATGCTGGAAAGGGCTATTTTAAATGCCGATTAATGTAAAATGGGCGTGACGAACACATCGCACGGTATGTTTCACATTGTGAATGCGTAATTAGTTTTTTTTTTTTTTTACGATTTTATAACATCAAACGTTTAGTATTAGCTAAGCTATGTGTGTTTTTCAATGAGAAAATAAACCAGTCATGTCACTTTTCGGCCCCTATTTTACGAGTCGAAGAAAAATTCTGTGTACATTATATAACTTGTCATTATAACCGTTAAATAAAGTCATAAAAATACATAAAATATGATAGGTAGTTCATATTAAATATATTACATTGACAGTAAAATATTTTACGTGAAATTTCTAAAATTGAAATATTATAATATCTACCTGAAGTTAATTTAAATTTTATCCATAATGACACGTTTGTAATAAAATATTGAGGTGACAATTAAAATATTTATCATATAAAATGTCGTATTAGTTATTATATGTATTTGAGTTTATTGGCGTGTACAAACAATTAACGTAATAAAACACACGTGTATAATGTCTTAACTATACAGCACCCACCCATTGTACTAGTTTACTTTGGCTGCAAATTAGCATTATATGTAATTACATTACATATAGAAGTGGGTTTAGTAACTATTTCATTATAGGTATAGGTTTGTAGGTATCAAACATAAAAGCATTAAAAATGTAATTTAATACGTACAAATGTATAATTTTACGTAAATGTAAAAGAAACATCTAAAATTATTGAAATATAGTTAACGAATCAAATCGTTATTATTTCCACAAATAAAGCATAAACATAGGTAATACACAATTGGTGAGTAATGAGTATAAAAACATTGACATTGTATTATGTACACTTTGGGCAATATTAACAACCAGGAACCTACATCGTACATTTCTTCATTCCCTCCCCTTATTTTTAGTAGTTTTCAAGTTCAAAGTCTTGTATGAAATCATTCGTATATAAAATAATATTTAAAAATTATTTTAAAATACGAATCATTTGGGGCTTGGGCCGTCTTGTTTATACAATTTATTCGCAACTTGATTTTATAATGCAGACATACAGTCGAACTTGGTTATTTCGAACTTCTTTAACTTGAAATCCGCGAACTTTTTCTCCGGTCCCTAGAATTTCCTATTTAAACAATGTGAAAAAATCTTGTTTAACTCGAATATTTTCGCGGACAACTAAAAGTCTTGAGTTTTATTAATATTATTATAAAATTGTTATATTTCCCTCGTGTACCTATGTACATATTTCAATATCGAAAATAGGTCATTACTCATTAGTGTTGTCGTTACGATTTACTACTATATTTTTAAAATGTCTTAACTATTTTATCGAATGAAGTAAGGTAAATTTTCAAAAGTTTATTTTTATTATTATATTAAAGAGCTCTTATGTATACGTATAAACTCCTAATTGTATTAATCAAAAAAAAAAATAAAAATATGAAAACTTTAACACTCTCCCCCTTATAATTCAATAGTCTTTATATATCATTATTCATAATAGCTTAATTATAATTAAATGAGTATTGTATAGATATTATATTAGGCTTAGTGCTTACTGCTTACTATAATAGTTAATGCATATTTTCTCTTGTTTAATGTCATAGAATAATAATTTAGGTTAGGTCAGGTTTATAACTGATTAATGATTTTCATAATTACCTATGCTTATACGTAAAATAATTTACAACAAATTGTTATTCGTTTTACTATTAATACTACGAAGAATATAAATTTTAAATTATTAATATATAGGTACAATTTTAAAATTAATAAAGATAATAAGTGTCACTAATGGGCGGCTACTTAATTAATCCCTTCATATCAACTCCCATCCTTAGCATACGAGTATAAGCTTATTGCGCATCTTATGTATAGATTATTGTTTATTTTAAAAAAGAAAAAAATTCAAATTTGTATACCAACGTTGACAAGTATACGTACCTATATTATGTTTAAAATAAATCCGAGGATTTTTTTTTCATCAGATAAAACATTAATCGTTTATCATATCGTATCGAAAATGTTGTAAGTATTTTAAAAGGCATCATTAAATCTTTTTTTTTTTGTACCCATGTAGTTTTACCGAAAATATAACAAATGGTTATATTAACATTAGTCATTTGTCTAAATATTTTGGATAGAGAGAAAATAATATATATAATATACATATCCTGGTCATTATACAGATATATAATCAGACCGTTTCGTCAATATTTATCAGTTATTTATATATATCATTATATAAATATAAAGTATGTATTATACACAAACAATAATCATTATAGTATATGTAACATTTATATGTACTGTGTATATATTGGTGTTTTAGCAGCTTTGCATCACTGAACTGAGAGATGATGATTAATATATGCCGCGGCCGCACCGTGAGAGTACTTTGCACTTGTGTTTGATTTCGTCTTATTTCTCGCACGGGCGCTGATCGAACGAAATGGGAAAAACGTGTAGCAACGTATGTAAAACCGCCGACGGGTGCGGCGTGCGCACAGATTATATTATTAACGGTCGTTGCTGCAATAGCAATAGGACTGCGTGTCAGGGATCAGTGGCGATAGAGAGGGAGTGACAGAGAGAGGGTGAATGAAATTGGAAAATGGTCAAACGGGGAGGGGTGGAGGAGAGAGTATTCAGCTACACAGACACTACTGGCACACGCGCGCACTGAGTCGCCGTGCGAATAATTGTTCTATTTGAACAGCTTACGCGCCGGTCCAAAAGAGGCGATGGATTTTGTCGGCTGGCGTTTTGTGCGCACTGCGCAGATTCACATATTTATACATATATATATATATATATTAAGTACTTGGCTAAGATGCACGTGGAGAGTGCGCGAAACTGTTAAATTGGACTTTTTCTAGAAATATAAGAGTTACAACACGATGACATTAAATTTTAATACGTGAATCATGATTTTTACCAGTTTTCGAATATGATAGAATCAGCTGTAAGGCATAGGCACATAATACAAGACACGGGATATCTATATGATAATAAGTATGTTGTGTATCAAAAAGCTTGGTGATTTAATACAAGGTTCCTCGTAAAAATTTCTGACGATAATTCAAAAATATCGTAAATACATAATTTTTAGTTATATAGTTCTTGAAGTGGTGTCGCTAGTCTTCTCTCGAGACAATATATTTTCTTACATTTTTACTTACTGTATTATGAATATATACATACTCTTATAATAATAATAAAAAGCGTTTGGAGTTAAACCTAACACAGTTAGTCTTCACTCATCAGAGTCGTTTTTCATAAACAATTTTATATCATTGCGTTAAAATGTATTAAATGTATTAGCTACAATGACCTACTTAATGATAATGAGGTACACTCTCGAAACCTATAGAATACAGCAAAGGGAGTTAACAGGTTTTATACTTAAATTTAACCTATTGATATATCTGTTATAGAGTTATAGGCTATATTGGTGTAACATATTTCTACCGTAACCATATATTATATAAAACGGCTAGGTAAATTGAGTCCAAAATACCGTTTTTGTGGTAAACCGAGTCCCGGATTTGAAAAGGTAAACTGAGTCCTAGGTTATAATAAGTTTAGTTTCCAAAATAGAACATTTTCTTTCTCATTTTTACAGGCTTAGTACTATCTGTTATGTTAACACAACTGGCGTGGTTAAAAATGTGCTTTTTTTGTTTTTAGTATCTAATATAATTCACTAGGTTGTACATAAAAATCACAATTAATTAAATATATAATATACAAATTCAAGTCAATATTTTTTTTCATTTATTAATTTATTACTTATTATGTACATGGTAAATTTTATTTGAATCTTGAAATATTTTTATTTTCATATTTCAACATTTCTTGTCTCAAAAAAAAATTTTCTATTGTTTTTCATTTTAATTACCTCTTTGCTGCGTATTTTTATATAAGTATCTATTTGAATGTAATATTTAAGTAAGCAAATCGATAATCATCAATTGGTGACTAGTCACTATACAGTACTCATTGAATGTAGAGATTTTTTATTTCTAAATAGGTACATCGTCGTTATTTATAAATTATTCTTTCGAAAAATATCGGGACTCAGTTTTACCTAGCACGTTAAATTTTTCCGGACTCAATTTACCTAGCCCCAATATCCACCCAATTATTTGGGACTCAGTTTACCACTCCCGTTCAGTGCCAATGTAAGTCTTAGCCTTTACCTAGCTGTTTTTTTCTAAAAACCACACATAAAAGTTTTTCGAGTACTTATACTAAACAAAATATTAAATGATTTAATGTGCGATACTAAACAGTCTGAACGCTCGCACCTTATACCCTATACATATATACACGTTGACGTATACAGCACAAGTAATTTGAGCAGTATCAGAGATGACGGCTGAAACGTTCAATGTTTAGCCAACACACTACACGTCGTATAATACAATATTATATGGACCGCGTGCAGCAGCTATGCAGTCACCCTCTTCTTTCTACGGCACGGTTTTGGCGTCATAAAACATATACAACACGCTCTGTCACATGAAACGATTTTTTTCTTACCATTTATATTGTATCCATTCCACGAAACATATGGCGTTTTCTATTACTATACATAATATACGATATGTGCGTGTGCGTGTGAGTGTGTGTGTGTGTGTGTGTGTGTGGTGTATATACCTACGTCATACTACGTGTGTATACATATTATATTCGCGTCGTGGAATCGAACGACGTTAATGCCCTCGAAAAAAAAAATAGTTATAATATAAAACGATGCGTATAATGTCCGCGATCGCTAATGTATTAGATAGTAATATATGGTTTGAATATCCGCGAACAGTGTGTAATAGTATCATTGTCCCTCGGAGTATAGATTGCATCACATTCTCACGAGTCTGCACCAGACAGCCGGGTCAGTTTATCCACCTGCACCAGTCGCGTATTATACATTGTAGTCCACTCATAATATTATAATGCCTACACTGAATAGATGTATCATAAGTGCATTTCTGTTTCTATCTCGGCCGTATGCGTGTTTATATAATTTTAGTCGATGATGAATATCATATAATTGCCCGCGTATACGTGTGTTGTACACTTGTACACTATATCGTGCACTTGTTCACACTAATCACACTATACCTACACGATAATAATAATAATAATAATGAAAATAGACATCAAGCCTTGGCTTGAGAGTGGTAGTGTCAAGGATCGAATTCAAGTGGGAATTGTTTCATTTTTATTAAATGCTCACCATTTTTAATTGTATACATTTTCGATGTATTATTTATTTATAAATAATGTATATTTGTATATATATTTTTTTAAAGGGTCGAAAAAGTCTAAAGACGAGACTATAGTTGATTGTAAATCAATTGATATTAAAATACTGTGTGTTTGCTCTCTTATAGCATTCTAGTACATAATATATATGTCACATACAAAGTCCGGAATTGTACACATCACGAATTGTATAATATAACTTATGTACAATCTAGTTACTTTGTACAGCAACATTGTACAATTCGCAGTGAGAACTAAAATCACTGTACTAATTGCGAAATGTACAATTCCGGCCTTTGTATGCAACATAAATAATGCATGTACACTATTTAGATTTGGATTTTGGATTGATTTCTAGGACTAAATATTACTCATTCTTAGCTATTAAAAAATATAAGACCATGCCTATAAACTATTAAGAGAATATACTTTCTTATACCTACTATAACATAAAATACGTAATTTTTATAAAATAAAACATAACATCAATTTGTATGAAACATGTATTTTAAGTAAGTAAATTAATATAATAGAATAAAAATTGTACAATATACATTAAATATTATTTCTTACTAAGTCTTGTATTAATTCTTATAATTTTTAAATTAATGTAAGATAATCAAAAATTATCATTATAGTTATATATTATTATATTGCTTGTTTATTTTTGGGGTTTTTGAGTAGATTTTATTTTTCTATACATTCATTATTACGAAATTAGGTAATGTACAAAATAAGAAACAGTTTGACACGTTTAAGAGTCGTATAAACTATGGCACTTTGTATATAATTTAGTATTGTCTCGGTTAAGTGTTATCCACCTGTTATTATGTCTAAACGAGTCTTAAAATTGACCGACAACCGTATGCTTAATGTACTTCCTGTATATTATATCTGTCATAAACCTAAACACAAACAGACACGCACACCCACACATCGTTTTATTATTACACACAAAATATAAAGCGGGTGTTTATTATATACATATAAATACATTTGTAAAAAATAAAAAGGTATCAATATGTATTTATAATACAGCTGTTAGCGTGACCCCGTAAATTAACGTGTAATTATCTAGATAAGTATGTACGTGGCACGAGACAACGTAATTTTTTCAAATATCCAAAAACCGAAAACTGTCGCTCACAAAAGCCTTATTTTTTTATGTAAACATGTTCTGGAAAGTATTTTATCGATCTATTTTATAAAAATTCTGCAAAGTAAAGATGCGAATATAGATTCTAAATTCAGTTATAGAAGGGGCAATAAGTTCTATATATTGACAAATCTTCGAGGCAGAAGTCCACACAATGCTCAACAATATTTAATATATTTGTATATATAAGTGTAAACTGTAAAGCGTGTGTTATTGACGTCCACGTAGGTAAATTTTATAGTACGAACTATTAAAATATAAATATATAATATTACACAATATGGGTGAACCTAATATTTATCTATTTACGAAAAGGTAATAATGAATGTGCATGATTTGAAGTCAATAGTTATTTTTAATAAATGGATACGTATCATGAAGTGGATATCAACTGTAATAAAAAGTGGTTGTAACATATTATTTAAATATATAGAAATTATTAATTTATTAATTTTTTATATTTCATTTTTTTGAATCATCGCCAAATTAAAAAAAATTGTTTAAATTAAGGGAACTTTGGGAACCCTACATTATACTCGTTTGCATTTTTCGTTATCTAACGTTGTTCCATTTATATATTTAACTAATTAAAATGATTTTAATTAACTTAGCGATGAAAACTAAAGCTATAAAGTTTAAGGTCATTAATTATAATTAATGTTCATTATATAATATCAAATAATATAGAATATTTCAGTCACTGCTTATTTTACGATTTATATCTAATATAGCAGTATTATAGCAATATTATATACGTTTTAATAAACTAAAATTACAAGTAGAAACTAAAAGAAAGAATAAAAATGAAGAAAACTAAACTAATTCCAATAGTCGTATGATTAAATATTATTAGAACAATAGAATATATAGAAAAGACGATTTATAAATAATAACTAGTTATAATAGTCAATATTAAAAACAAAACAATTCACAAGAAATAATATTGTTTTATGATATAATTTTATTGTATAAAAATCAATTAAAATAACTTTAGTTTTATTTGCGTCTGTTATAAACACAATAATATTTGTTATTAGTACTATTTTATACTTCATCATCATATATCGTAACAACTGCAGGCTATTTTATTTCAGAAATTGATTTTGCATTTTATTATATTTTTATCGGGGTTTTATACGTATTTTAATAATTAATTTAAAAAAAATGGGTAATTTGAAAATAAATCAGTAAATATATATATATATATTAAAACTCATCATATCGTATAGAGTAGTTTTGTTGTTTCAATGTATAAACTATTAGATAACAATTAACGAATTACGTACATAAAAATATGAGCATATTTATATACATACTTAACATATTTCCTGTAAAACAGTCCTCCGTCCTCGTCGAACTGTCAAAATGTATTCGTTTTGTGAAGGTAATTCTCTGGCGTTATATGACTTATTAGTATAATAGTCAAACCAGCAGTTTAAAATAATTGTACGTTATTTTTGTTTTTAGTTTTTGTGACGGGCACAATTACGACCGTTTACCTGCACAGTAAAAATGAAGATGAACAGTGGATAGGTAAAAAAAAAATATCGATGAAATTGTTTTATAAACGTCTCACGCGCATCAGTCGCGTTCGAAACACTCGGAAATCGAAAATCGTCGAGTATTGTGCCCCGTAATTACGTAAGGTAATTTGGTCTGAGTTACAATTTAGTCCTCCATCCGGCGATCAATCGTTTTTCCTTACCCCTTGACTTCCCTCCAATCAACTCATCCACTCGTCGGTGATGTGGCACTGTGCGCATCGACGACAATAACGACGCGGCGCGGGAGTTTCTAATGACCCGGGACGTAAGGAACACAAGCCCAAATGGTCTGGACAGGTGCACGACTATGTTATTATCATAATTGTTATTATCATTTTATGGGTACCGAATACGTAAACGATGAAACAAAATAATTTGATTTTGCTTTGGAAAAAAAAATACAATATTTGTAATACCTTTTTATCGAAGTTTTGATTTTATGTGATTAATGAGTAATGAGTAAAAAAAAATTGTAGACAACTATAATGCTTAGATATTTGGAAGTTTATTTTATTAAAGGCGGCATAAAATACAAGAACTATTTTAGGCTTACAACCGTAAATTATTGTAATTAAATTCGCTGATTTTGATAAAAATTACATGTATACTATTATAATATTATAGGGATAACTCGTATAAGTAAATATGTCTAAAATCCCTACTTTTCTGGAAATTAAATATTTTTGTCATTTATTTTTTATTGACTGTAATGGCTTTTTTTTATTTTACAAAGATAATGTAACATAGCAAACGATTATTTCGGGACCCCAATATTATCTATAACTAGAAAATAATCTCGTTTTACAGAGTATCGGCATATCGTTGTAACCTGCACTGGCGCAAATCATCGAAAAATATAAGGGGCTTTAGTACCAAACATAAATTTTAGAAGACACAGATTCATATATTGGTTCGTTTGACATAATATATATTAATAAAATCAAATTAATCATAAATTTAAATCAATTACGTGTAATATTTTACGCAAAATATATTATTCGTATTTATTATTAATATTTAAATATATGTGATAATTACATATTAGACACTCAACGACACTGTATGCTTTTTTATCATATTTATTTAAAACAGTTTCATTATTAAGAGCTATATATTGATATATGAATAAATTAAAATCGATATGTTCGATAGTCTGTATTATATTGACTCGTGTGTCCAAAATTTTTAATTATTATTTGAAATAATCGTGGGATTTGAGGTATAGAATTGTACACCACCCAATATATGTCAACATTGTTGTATGTGTCATGATTGTTATGAACATTAAAGTGGTGTAGTAATAATATATACTTTATTATACTGGAATACGTGTTTACAGTATTTCTGACTAAATATAATATTTTCTCGTGCATTATTGCTGTAGGTTATATTATGTTTTTTTTCATTTCATTATTTTTCATTATTTTATATTGTGTTTTTTCGTTATTTACTACTTTATACAATCTATATATAATAAGGCATTGTTGTTATTTTTTCGTTTTTGCATTTATATTATTTGGGGAACGGATTAATAGTACATTGGGGTAAGTACTAATATCTGACCATAGGATCTATAAGCGGAGTCAGCTTTCTTTTTATAATCGACAATTGACTGTCGGCCAATAGTAACCATCATGCGACATACAAAAAGGGGGTTGTTTATATTTTACGTACGAAAAATACGAAATGATTGATGATTTCATTTGAGTCCGGACAAATCTAAAAGGGTTAGAAACGATTGCTTTTTTGACTCGGATCTATTAGAAAAATGACGATAACAGATTTTTCTATACTTATACAAACGACGTTTTTATGTCAAATCTAAATGGTTTTTTTATTCTTCATACATATATATTGTTTATGCTAACAAAACATTTAATCAAAATATTTATTAACTATTATTAGAAATGTTCAGATTATTTTATAACCTACCCCCCCAAGACATATGTCGGGCTGTTGTGAATTTATTATAAGAACAATAAACTTGCAATTGCATATCCAGGTACCCATTATATGATAATTGATAAGCATGTGTTCAAATATCTACAGTTTTCGCTAAATATTTTATAGTGAAACTGATATGCTTCACAAAAAATAATAGTTATTATACAATTTTATAAAGTATAATGTTATGTTCAAATTACGAATGTCGAACAGTACTACATTGTAGAGTATTCATCAATGTAATGTTTCTCAGTCTTTGTGTTATTGTTGCACAGTATTTTTAAATATTTAATATTTTATGACACACAATAAAAAAATAAAAATTATAGGTAATATTTAATTTTAATCGGTAAAATAAAATATTTCGATAACAGAACTTATTTTTAATCATCATAACAATTATATCAAATTATATGTTTTATTTTTTTTTAAATCGTGTCAAAAATGTTTGTATATTTTGTGTCATTTATTATACTTCGTGATATATTTGGACTTATTCCGCGACTCGCTGGTTGATAGACACTGCAACAATGTATAAACTTTAAAGTGAAATAATTTTCATAAATTATAAATTACATGACATATTGTACATTATAGTTGGATCATAATATGATATATTATATTCATCATATATTAAAAAATGAATGGGTCTGGGTGTGTATTTTTGTGTGTATACCTATATGTAGTAGTATAGTAAAATGATAAGTAGATGTAATTCTAAGGGAAACAAAGGTAGAGGTATACGAGTATACGTTTTATACATGTCGGTAAATGGTCGATGAGTTATTATATTATTATTATTATTTATTCGGGTTTATGTGTTTCAGAGTCGTTCTAAATAATCCGTTCCAGAAGTTTGATGTCATAATTCATAAATGTATATGTACATGCGACATTCGGCTACCGATTTTGATCTAAAACTATCCCCGTCATTGTGACGCCGTCGAGCTCTATTATATTATGCTGTGCTTAACGCATGTTTTGCCAGCGTGTAACGAAAGAAGGAAAAAAAATCACAATCATCATAATAATAATATAAAAGGGTATAGTGTTAAAAAAAATCTACTACTGGGGGACCCGAACTTAATGCCCGGTAAATTTGCAACACGCGTAATATAATCTCGTCCATTCCTAACCCCTTTTTGTGTTCCTCTGCAGCTCTTCCCCTGCTATTTTCAATGCCTCACTATTATACACGGGAGGTCTACGCGCGCGGCCGCCGCCAAACGATTGGGCGTTAAAAACCGTATAAATACTTGACAACAGAAGAATTTTTTTGTTCCAAACAGTCGGGGAATGTTTATATTGAAAAATTTAATTTAAAGTGTAACACGATAGAACAATAACGATGTATGTATATTACGGTAGTCGCAAAAAAAAAAATACCTAATATTTTGTACTAAAAACGAAATATAAAATTTAATTTAAAAAAAATGTTCATAATAGTTTTATTTAGTAAATCAACTTTGTTTTTAACACTGTCAATAATGTCTTATTTGTATTATTAATATATTTTTCTCCACAGTCACAAGTTATAGGAATGCCTCTAATCATTATTTGTATGAAAACACGCTGCTACCATCCGTATTACATCAGAAGATTCCAGACATTTCGCTGCCATAGTCCTCCACTTAAAGTGTAATTAATAATTATTGTTACATGTATAATAATTTGGTTGTATATATATATTTTTTTTAATTTTGTGTATTATGTTTTTTATGGAAAATCTCAGTTGATACTATAGCGTTGGATTATTATTAGAATGAAAAACAAAATTATTTTAAAAAAAAATTGTAAGATATTATTATGGTTTCTGTACATCAATGTTTAGGTATAGCTAGCAGGTAATAGATTTATTAGACTTTCCAAATTTTTAATCTTTATGATTCTACCTTTTATTTCATAGTATGTTTATAAATAATATTGTGTCTATGTGTGAGAATAGGGCTTCTACGTATTTACGATCGATAGATATAATAGATAATAACAATAACTTGAAAAATAAAAAAACCCATAGTACACAATATTTAGTCCCTTTAAACTAAAAGAACCTTTAGTATCTAAAACCGTATACCTATTATAGATTTTAGTCAACATTGATTTTATACTACAATTCATGATCTTCATTTAATTTTCAACTCTCAATGGGTGACAATTCAATGGCACTACCATACATCGTTTTGCAATTATAGTTTTTACTTTCTAAACGACCTTCTGCACAATCGGACATTTTAAAACGGAACGTCCTATTTATTTTCACTAGAACGCATGCTGATTTCAGTTTATTTTATTTATAAAGTCGCATAGAATAAAATGCCTGAGAATTCGTTAGAATTGCGTAGACCGTGTTATTATTGTCACGAAGAATAAACGCATTATTCTTTATTCACACAGAGTTCGTATGCGATCGATCAATTTCCGGAAACGTATAACTTGACAATTAACTTGTCATTATAAAGAAGAATAGAAGATGTATCGTGTGTGTAACTTTAAGATGTAAGTGTAAAATATTAAGTGAAAATGTGACAAAATTTCGAATTTAATTGATGACTCTTAAATGTTTATAACATCCACTTGGCGGCTAGCATACCTAGGCATTATACATCAGAAAAAAATAGTTATTCAGTGGTTTCACATTGTTATAGCTACCATTCTTTAAAAAATAAAATACATATAGAGACTCAAGACATAATACATGAATTGTACAACATTTTTTACCTACCAGCTTAAACATCGGGTTTAAAATTAATAGTAGTTAAATCTTGAATTATATATTCGTAGTAATGAAACGGTTCACATTACTTGATTTATTTACTATAATATTTATTTTGGCATTGATACCGTTATTATCCTATTATATATCATACATTTTTTTTTCAATTTAATTTTAATTTAATAATATAAATATTATAAAACATTACTTATTATAAGAAAAAAATGACTTAAAAAAAAGTTTTTTCAATTTCTAGGAAATTCAGAGTGTGCTAACCGCTAACCTTACATGACAATAATTGCATAAAAATACATTTTTAATGTAAATTCAACTATTTTTATTGTATATTTCAATGGTTTATAAGATTTAATGTTAATTTTTTTGTATATAAGTACAATATAATCATCTATTACCTAAACAAAAATATTTAATTACAGACGTTACAGTTGCTATATTTATTTACATCGATAAAATGAACAATTTAAAATCATAAAGATTAAAGGTTTTCAAAAGCTTTTTATAGCATATATATATTAGTTGATATACACATTATTAAAACTGCTATTACTTTATTGGATCGCAATGTTCTTTATATAGTCACCCCCGCACTGACATTTTTTTAATCTACGAAAAAAACTGCTAGATATTTAAGTAGCATAGTTTGCGTTGGTACCCAATGACTTAGGTGAGTTATTTATATATAACTTAATTTAGTTAAATAGATACTGCGTAATATAAACTGCAAGTCATTGGAGCATAACCGACATAATGTCATGATGATAATTAAATTTAAAATTACTATAATTAAATAACTAAATACCCCTTATAACTAAATTATCCCGCTTCTAAAAATGTCTAAGTCAACTACTTCAATTATTAAGGTGATGTATTACAGTATCTGCAGCTTATATTTTATACAACTAATTTATCAACTATACAAAATTTTCTATTTATTTTTTCTGAGTAGAATTTCCAAAAGATATATTTTCAGAGCCTATTTAGCCGTCACATTATTTATGTGTAAGCCTGGTCAATATGTGTGGTCATGATTTTCTGTTTTATACAATATATTATATTGTTTAATTTGTAAGTTAATATTTCTTGACAAAATTGTTAATGTCTTAGATATTTTCCATAAATAGCATAATATACTACCTATAGTACCTATAATTTCAACAATTACATAATATTATAATTTCGAATAAATTAGAAACATTAACAAATTCCTTCATTCCATGCTTATTTAAACTTTGACAAATTTTAAAATGTGATAATATTTAATTTAATTATCTATGCTTCTATAGTATAAAACTACTTTAATAACATCCATAAAATGTATTGATATACAAGACCATTTAACTAGTGATTTGGTTTCTTCGAATAAACTATAATTATTCATCGTTTGTTCATTAATCTATGTTGTTCTTTACGTGAGTGCTGTGATTACAGAGATGACAAATAAGTATAATCTTATAATTTATATATTAAGTTATAAGTTGATATTCTTCAATACTCATAGTCCAGATGGTGCACTCTGATTTTAAAATACATAGTTTAGAAAATACGGCGAAACGTTAAACATTTTGAGGTATTGCCGGAAGTGTTTTTGGCACGAGCTAAGGATATTTTGTATGCTGTCATGTAATCGATTAAGGACTTAAGAGGTCGCGGGTTAAATTTCACAAATGAGTTGACACGGCACACGTGTTGAGTCTGTAATTTTTCAATATTTATTATGTGACCCTATTTCGACAACATTACGTACTTAGGTCAAGCTATATTAGACCAAACCTACCAGGTATGAAGCAATATAACATCTGGAATTTACAGTGCATTTTACATAGAATAATGACAATTTATTATTAACAGAGTATTTCGTGTAAGAAGAAAAACAGATATTTCTCTAATTAATTTCTGATGATACAGCATATTACATAAAATTAATAACATTGTTTGATGATCATATTACTTATTATTACTAAATACTTTTATTAACTAAAACTACAATATAATTCTGTTAAATTATTATTACCTATACGTATTATTGAGGTGTACTTATGTACAAAAATGTGTATCTGTTGAATGAACATATTATAAGTACCTATTTAAAAATTATTTAAATCTATTAATCCACCATAAAATGTACTTTGGTTTTTATTTTTAACCACAAAATTACTTTTTAAGTGTATTAAAAACATTTTAATTATTGATCTTTTAGAACATTCAAAAATAACATTATAACAAAACAAGGTGAAGAATACCTCATTGAATGCCTATAACCACTAAATTCTATAGGTCACTGTAATGAATGATTTAAATTTGAATTCAATGACATAGGTATCTGTTGTACAAAATGAAGAACCTAAGTAAAAATAATCTAAATTTTTTGTGACCAAGCAAACTAAATAATTAATTGAATAGTAACATTAAAATTGTAGCAAATGTTTCTTCTTTTTTTTTTTGTAATTTCCCATTATTTAAAAAAAGTGCTGAGAACTTTCAATTTCAACCTCTCAAAAGTACCAACTATATGCAATTTACTATCAGAAATTCCTTAAAAGTTTATAATTAAAGCATTTTTTTTATTTTAAAAACACAAATCATTGTAAAATCATTTAATAAATTCTTCGCTTTGCACAAACTTTAAAATAAATTAAAAATAAGGATAGAATAAAAATATCTTACAAGATTAATATATAATATATTTATATATTATATACTATACAAAGCCAATTTGATCAACAATGTAACATGTAATAAACTATGTACAAAATGTTATATATATCAATATACAATTATATACACTATACTGTTATGGCGTATATATATTATATAATATATATAAACATAAAATATGAGACTATGAACTAAAAGCGAATCAACATATACAACCTTATGGTTTCCAAGTCAACTTCACAATTCTTCTATAACAAACAATTTTTTTAAATTTAATTCCTTACTTATTTTTTTGTTCATGTCGTATTTACAACAATAACGTGTAGATCGTAATTTTATATTATTACGACCGTGCCAAAAACGAAACGTTGGTCACTTATACTCTCATCCAAAATATTTTATCCATTCGAACAATACGACAAACCATCATATAACTACGGCACGAGTACATTGAAAATTGTCCGTATATTATAAAGGTACGTACAACAATTTCGTAGAAATTTTTTTTATCATTAATACAAATTCTAGACAGCGTCTCCATTATATTTGTATAAATATTATACATTTTAAATTCTGAATGGGACTGATTTGTTTTGGTATATTACAATGTGGCTTTTTGTTTACAATGGAAAATATACAAATGAATAACTGTAGATAATTGAAATTTAATTTAATATTTTTATTAATATTTTCACGAAATAATTTAGCTGTTAATACATAGATATACACAATTTTTTTTCAATAAATATTTTTAAGAATGTTATGCTCAAACAAAAAAGAGGAAAGAAGGTCTGACTCTACCAATCTATACTATAGTAGGTGTCGATTGTAGGTATTTTATCATCGAGTAAGTCAGTATAATGTATATATTAAATATATAATGTTGATTAAATTATGTATTATTTATGAGGATCGTATTCATTTTTCAAATCTTAAGTAAGAATAATAAGATTGCTATACATTTTTAAATACAAAATAGTTTCCAAATTTTCACAACTTTGACAAAATATGTCAATAATTATTTAGCTTTAAACGCTTATAAAAATTATAGTGTATAATATTATCTATATTTTTTAAGTATTAACTAGTATATTAACAGCTTATGAGTTATGAGGAACCTTGTATTCAATTTTCA
The DNA here is from genome assembly GCF_020882245.1 of Rhopalosiphum padi. Classification (NCBI taxonomy): domain Eukaryota; kingdom Metazoa; phylum Arthropoda; class Insecta; order Hemiptera; family Aphididae; genus Rhopalosiphum; species Rhopalosiphum padi. The sequence continues at coordinate 52,249,188 of NC_083599.1, forward strand.
AGGATTTTACTAAGTGAAAAAGTTTTTATCGACATCTATAAAAATAATCCAAAAATGTCAAATGTCTAAATTATATATACTCGTAGCTCAAAAAGATTAAAAATATTTTAAAAATGTTATCGTGTTCATTAAATACTAATACAAATATTTAGTGAACAAAAAAAATATATCATTATTAAGTCAATAAATTCATTGTTCTACTCGGAATCTAAAATTGAATATAGAATACAAGGTTTCTCATAAGGTGTAAATATAATGTACAATTTATTTTAAGATTGTTTTAAGCTTAAATGTCATCATTTTGTATATTATCATATGATTAAAAATTACAATTTTCAATTTTAATAACAAAGGATTAAAAATTAAATACTTACTAAAGTTCTCATAGATTGTTCGTATAGTAAAACTTGCAATTAACATTTATTTAAATAGTCGTACTTTTTATGTAATTTAATTTTATAATTTAATGTATTTCGACGTGATCTTGATACTATATAGATAGACTATAGGGGACGTGAGGCGCGTATTCGTTACAATTTGTGATGGATTTAGGTTCAGAGGTTCTCAAGAAATTGGAATATAAAAAATAGACACCTAGTGATAACCTACCCTAATATTCTTCATAGTCAAATTTACAGATCAAGAGTTTTATTTAAACAAATTATCTGTAAGTATATATATAAAAAAACATATTTTTTTTTTATCATAAAAGTAACAATACCCAAGTCCATTGTGTGGCCATATAGGTGTAAATTATTTATTTCAATTTTTGTGGTCTGCGCAATCTGACAAGACGCACATCGTATACCTGTTACATCGGTGTTGTTGTATTACACAAACATATACATATACATATATTATATATATAATACTACCTATGTGCGCGCATATAATACGTATTCAACCGTGATGGCTAGTGGGAAATCTGCTGGCGTCGAAACCGCATTTATGTCTAACCTTTGCTAGAGCGTGACGTCGTACAAAGTGTCATTTATTGTTTTTTACGTTCGAAGGCGGAGGTGGTGGAGGAGGTTATTACTATCGCTCGTTCTCTATCTCTCTAAAAAAAAAATGGCGGTTTTTCTGTGTACAGAATAATAATAATAATAATAATAATAATTGTATTTGTGGTTTCCATTTACATCCATGTATAATATTACACACACACATATATATATATATATATATCTACTCTCTGCCGTGCCAGATATCCCTCGCCTCCCCTGTTATTTCTCCCGCGGTACCGACGACCATGGTTCACCGCAAAGTTCCGTTCTTCGATATAACAATAATAATAATATAATAGTCCGCCGGCCGTAGATACGTATAGCTATTATAATATCGTGTATAGTGTTGGCTCCAATGAGTCCAGTCGTTTTCTGATAGTGATGGTTCACCAGAAATAATGTTATATATGTTATTAATTTCAATGTTGCATAGGTAGTATTGTACGTTTTTGAACTATACGATGTCATCTATTGTCCAATGTGAGTTTCGTCTGCATGAAAATTTAATAATTTCTATCAAGCGTTCTTAAACATTTTTATATCAAATGATAAAGAGTGCCGTTGTGCCAACCTGCTATTCATTAACCATAATATAATATACTGTATTTTACTAATATTATTGATTGGGACGCATGACGTGAAGTGAAACAAAAATATTCTCCATAATGTTCATTCATCTGGAATATTTTCGATCATTTCGATTTGTCCTTTACGATATTTAATATATATTTATAATGTATCAAAAAGTGTGATTCAGCAAGTATGCTCGCCCTCGTTTTTCCTTTAATAGTGTATTTATTCAAATTCAGATTTTTAGAATTTGTAAGTGTATATAAAGAGTCTTTATTAAAGACTATATTAGGTGATTTAGGGAGCGTATTCGTTACGATTTCGTGGTGATATAAACTTTTGACGGTCAATTTGATAAAGTAAATGATTTTTTTCAGAAATTTTCACGCATCTTAATCAAAATTTGAACGAGCAGATTCTATCGTTTCTAACTTATTCAATTTTATGTAGCTACTAAAAATTATAGTTCTTATACTATAACATTAGTATTACAAATCTTTATTAAAGAAATAAAATCCCATTTACAATATACAAGTGTGTAATATTTAATATAATAAATAATATTGTTTACCTATGTATATATAACCTAGAATTCAAACGATAGATGTATTACCATAGATATGATTTATCCTTAATATCTCTAAATTATCCTTATGATAATTACATAATATTTAATTTGACTGTATATAAGGTATTAATATTTTCAAAAAATAATCTACTTAACAATTTACAGTAAAAAAAGATGATTGTCATTTAAAAAATGAAGTTTTATCACCACATGAAACTACTTAAATAGCATGAAAATCAAAGTATTTAAAAATATGGTCTTTAAGTATTCTATTTGAAATACCAATTACTAGAATTTGAATAAATGACTAATTTATTCACTATTAAAATAAGCATGCTTGGTGAATAACTGTGTATTACTGTACCTGTATGATTAGGTTAATATTTTTATTAATATACAATTAATTAAAATTATTTTCCAACATTGTATAATATGAAAACTCAGAGAAATGGAAAAAAATACTAAGCAATGTTTTGAGTTTGACCGAATTGAACGATTACGCAGAACGATATTCCTCGAAGACTCCTCCGAGGACGAATTGTCTGAATACAATAGCCAAACAAAAATAAGTAATAATTCTATATATTTCACAAAAACTAAACGAAGATTGCATAGATTTCTATTATATATTTGCTATTATCTCTGTATATTTGTCTTATAATTGAAATACAATATCAATAGTAATTAAATAGCACTAAGCGTAATCAAATAGGGTTACAAATTTAAACAAATCTTGACAATGCACTCTAAATGTGTAAAAGCGCGCTTTAAAACAATAGTAAAGTTAGATTTATATTATAGCTTATCTATTCAAACTTGGTATAGTCATACCTAAAATAGTTGTCTTGAATATATTCTTCATAAATGTATTATTGTACTTTTAGACGATGATAGTTGGAATAAACCACCTGCCAGTTTCACAAAACCAAAACCGAAAGTCAAACTTGGAGTCCATGTTGATTCTTTACCTATGAAGCCGGTTAAAGTTATTAAAAAAAAGAAACAATTAGTTGATCGTTCAACCACAGTTAAAGCGTCTAATATGAAACCGAAAGGAGTAGAACCAAATATCATTAAAATCGAAAATAAACAATTGGTCAATAACGCGCCAATAAAAATCAAAAGACAAGCATAAATTTAATTTAATCATATAAAACAAATATATAATATGAAATATAATACATAACCAATACCAAGTTATTACAAAACCGTTATTATAAGTTACATTATAAAATCACTATATTATGCGAATTAACAAGATTTTGTAAAAATCATTGTCAAGTAGGTAAGTGATATATACTTATATTTTTCGATAAAAATTAAAATTTCAAATTTGAAAAAATGTAGTTTGTTACAAAATCCTATGATAAATTATGAATTTAAAATTACAGTTTTAGATCACCGTTTTAAAATCAAATGTTTATGACATTTTAATTTAACTATTTTATTTGTACATATACTGTACATTCGATATATTGGCATGGCTAGGTGAAAAAAAAGATACAAAAACAATAAAGATTATTTGTATAAATATATCATGAATGATAATATATAATATATAATATTATATTTTGTATGGCATCCCACAGCAGTATTAATAATTTACTACGTCACGGAATCGTATATAACAATAATAATACAAGCCACTTGAATTCCATTACCCCTCTGTGTATATTAACAATATATTATATTATAAAGGCAAGGAGATGTCTCCTCTACATAATTCAGAAACTGTGTAGGATAACGTGAATTTAAAGGTTTAAGGATGCAAGGTCGGGGGCGTGTGAACCACCTCGGAGACATAATACATATATTATTATTATTATTATTTTTAAATATAAAAAGATGTTCTTGACACGGGTGTATAAGTACCGATATGTGTTTACGAAAAATCGGATTAGGCGCAACAATGTCAAAGGCCACTTCATTTCAATACTCTCCGGTTCGCCCGAAGCACACATATATTAAACTAATCTTCTTACGGAAGAAAAAACATATACCTCCCTTTGTTGTTGGACGACGACAGCAAAAATGCATTTTTTAAGGATCGTTTTGACCTGTTTTTTTCTCATTACATTTCTCTTCTCGTAGTATATGTTACACAACTTCGTTTAGAAAGGACCTATTGTCTGCTTTCTTTATACAATACAGTCGGAACATATAATGCGACATTTAGGGATATTTTTAAATGGATTACTGCATTACACAAATTTTGTAGAAAAAAAAAATAATAATAGGTACTTACAATGAGTATTGAGTATAATAACATTATAAAACATTATACGCGGCATGTAATTTCGATGATATAATAATATATAATAATTATTATGATCAATTTATATAGTTTATAATTTATAAAAGCGGTAAGTATGCGATAGTGACCACATATTTTGAATGTTTAAATAATTGCTGTACAATAGCATTTTGACTTTGCATGTATACCCGGGTCAGAATATTTATGGTTCATTTCTCAGAAATAAAGTGATCTGCTTATAAAATATTTTATAGCGAAAAAAAATTATGCCACAGAGTACGATACCGATATGATAGAAAACGAACAGTTTTCACCAAATTCATTGATTTAATTTTATATTATCGTTATTTATCCTATACATAGACTATTGTGTAAACAGTTGTTTTCGACTTTCTTCAACTAAGCTTTTCCCATGATACCATTCTCTTTAATCAAAGTATGACTAGTCATAGGGCAACCGCCTTTGTATTTTATGGTTCCGATTTATTTTAAAGACCGCAGATATTTCATTCCGAAGCTCCCTTGCTGTAAAGATGTAGGGTTCCCTCCAGGGCTTTGTTTCGCAGATTTTTGGAACAACTCGCATGCACAATTAAATGTCTAATTACGTTTGTTAAAACACAGTACGCGTCATAGTCATTATTACAGCCATTAAATAATTCTTTGGAATAAATATTACATTATATATTTTGCTATTTTTATTTCTTATAATAAAGAAAAGGTAGAGAATGATATGTTTTAGTTATCAGAAAAGTTAATTTTAAAATAATGAAATATTTATTTCTATTTCAACAGTCTGTCAAAAATATAAACAATCCTAAGAGATCTGCTATATCACAACTGTATTATTTTGCACTACAGTTATTGTGATAATTTAGCTATGAAAGTGATATGGGTCTACACATGTCACGTAATATAGTGTGCAGAGACGTATTTAGAATTTTGACATTCAAATAAGGTGGCCATGAGCAAAGTTTTGATGCAAACTCTGTGTAAAAATGTGTTACTTGTTATTTTCTTTACATATCAAATCTTCAAATGTTTTTACAGCAAAAAAATGTTGATTTTTGCATAAAATTACGATTTGATAAAAAATGTTCATGATGGACATTGGTTGTTATAAATATATTATAGCTGCCACCTATAAATACTTTAATAATCTGCGTTTAAGGCTATATTACCCCCTTAAGTGCGCCATTGCATATTATAAAGTTTATGGATTATATAGATATAGGAAATACAGTACCTACAATTATAGTAATTATGTAGATAAATACTCACATTTTAAATGTAAGGTCGTAAAAAAAATAAGCAACTATATTATGTAGGTGGTGATATTTTATATAACATATCTAAGTACAGAGATATTTATAGATATTTAAAATTGACTTCATTCAAATTGTCGAAACTATAAATCAAGTATAAAATATTTACATATTTTTATTTCAATGCCTGAAAGGTAAGTCAAAGTGATATACATAATAATATATTATTAAAATTTCAATTATTGTTTATCTCGGACAATAAGAGAATTAGTGAAACCTAAGGGAAAATAGTGTTCCGCTTCCTATTCGGATGGCATTAACAGTTGTTTGACGATAATATTGACAATAAATATTACAATATGTACAGCAATGGTTGGAAAAAAATAATAATAACAATATCATAAAATATCCCCGCCCTTTGTCCAGTTCTAGTGTACGTATTTCCACGCTTTAGACGCGACGACAATACCTACGTATAATATACATAATGTGTGTGTGTGTGCATATGTATACGGACAAGCAAACACAGAGGACGGGGCTTAAGTAGTAAAGGGTTCGACGTAGTATAGTTACACATGCGTACGCGTTTATGTACACACGCGTCACATACGCACACACACATATCACATATATATATATATATATATATCACGCGTGTCGCAAATTTACCGGGCATTAAGTCTCGGCGAGTCTCTCCGGCACTTTTTCAAAACGCAAACCCTTTTTTTATTCTCTCCGACGCCGCGTCCCGAACAAACATACGTTTGCATATCGCATAATGTACATAATAATATGAATGTATGTTGTATAATATGCGCGTCGAACGGTGTAAAAAAACAACACCGCTAGGGGACACGCGTTTCCGATGGCAATCGGTCGGTCGGTCGTTCGTTCGTCGGATATTATTATTATGAATTATGATATCACAAACCTCGAGAACGGATTAGGATATAGGGCTTCTCGCACCGCTGACGTGCATCTGCTTAAAGCGAACGTTCTTCAAATCGTATAAATTATAAAATATGTGCGCGCGGACACGTTTATGTATATAATAATGCATGCGCCAAATATAATGCGCGGGACCCTCGCGCGGCCGACACAGCATAACGACAATAATAGTAATAATGACTGTCAACGGCGTTGCTCGCCGTTTATTGACACCGCCGCCGCCACCGTGTTTGTATTATTATTTATCATCATAACTGTTGCAGTGTGCCAGTGTTCCACATTAAATTATGAACAATTTCATCTGATCGACGTAATCGTTTTTCAAAAGGGATTTCATTTAACCTATACCTATCTATTGTCGTATAATATATTATATTATACTGTTACGGATCATTACAAGTATAATATGCGTCTAAAATAACGACCTATATATATATTATCATATCTCTAACTAGCATGTGATTATAAACTGTATACGCGCCATGTACAGATTTTACTATACAAATACACATGCAATCTCGGACAGTATAGTATAAAACGTGTGTGTTATAATAATTTACAAGTCACATTTCTGCGAGTTAACTATATCGTGTCAGCAGTGCAACTACCTATCTAAATTACCTCGTGGGTTGTGCAAATATTTCATTAGTAAAATATACGAGGTACACATTATTCATACACACGGCTATTGGGTATCTACCCATTTATTACTCTTCAAAATTTACAAAAAAATCTGATTTCTCGACGTTCGTACCACGCGATTTCGACGGGCGTGACACGTTTCGACCAAATGAAATTACGACGAATGTATTGTAAATTAATTAGCTATCGGCTTGTCAATATTTCATTTGTAATTGTATTTTTACTAATTAATTGTTAATAAGTAAATAAATCCCACACAATTTGGTCAATAAAAAAGGTAAAAGTTATTTACTGATATCTTATGATGTTTTAGGAGCTTAATATAAAAGTTTAATAGCATTGATCATATTAGTGTTAAAAAATTGTCTTGATAAAAAATTATTTGTTGAAACTTGAAAGTTCTCTTGTGCGCATGTAATCCGGACCTTTACAAATGAATTCAAGTTGCAATAACCATATCAATCTCATCACTCATCAGCAACATATGAAAATTCATTTTCGTCAATGCGCCGCATTAAGATTTGGTTATGCACCAGTATAGAGCAGAGTAAATTTATTAATCTTTCGTCTTAGTTTAAGACTGAATGTGTGCCTATGTATATAGCTGCTCTTTCTTAATTGAATTGTAGACAACTGGTGCGTGGTTATGACTTTATAAGGTTTATCACCGCAGCCGTTATCGTCAAATTCTTTCATTGCGCGTCTTATATAAATAAAATAAAACGTGTTCTCGAAAAACGGCCGCGATCTCATGCACTATTATAACATAGTAGGTACATAGGTACCAATAATCACGATATTTTAATAAAGTAATTCTATTCAGAAATCCAGACGACGACGATGACGACGACAACGATAGCCGATGACAGCGCCTACACCGCCGCCCCTAATGAAGGCAATATTGACCTCTTTTCAGTCAAACATTGCACTTTAATCCGACAGTGATTGAAACCAAACGGGAAAAAGGGGTCCCCATTGTGCCGCCGCTAAAGGTCGACCCCACGCGCGCCGCGCACACACACTCGAACACAATGGGCGAGAGCTTCTAGACGAGGCGCTCATATATATATATATATATATATATATAAGCACACATAATCGCGCGCTACCATTTCCTGTATACACACATATATATATATATATATATATATATATATATATGGGTTGAATGCGCACTACTGTTTATTACACTATAATTAATGTGTACGGGCAACTCCTCATTACACGGAGATGCCTGTCAGAGTCCCTAAAAAACAAACTTTTTGATGACCTATCAATATAGCGTTTGAATTACTATTATCCCGACAACAGCGAGTGTTTAACAATATAGCGCGTACAGTATATTATGTAGGTGTATATATATGTATAATATATTATTATGTGTATTATGCTCTTTGGTTTCGGCGGCAAGCAATATACTATATATACCTACATTAGATATATATACGCATAAACCATGTTTGAGTAATTGCAAACAGTATATTATTATGGAAATCGTATTGTCCGATAAACGATAGCGCGTCTTTGTGCGTATACATTACGATTACATATAATATATATAATACGCGAATCGTATGATACGACTCGTGGTCGTACGTAGGTACGGTTTCGTTGTAGGTCATTTCCTGCACGATTGCACGCGGTTCAAGTCCACTGACAGCCGCCCGTCTAGCGGCCGATACTTGATTGTCGCGCTGTTGCAAGCCGTTATCGACGAGAAACTTGGCTTGTTCTTATCAAATATTTCAACATTTTACACAGTTACGGTCACTGAATTTTAAGTAAAATACTAAAAAGTATAAATACAAATAAATAAATATAGGTATGTGTTATGGCTTTATGAGTATCATAAAATAAATATGAAATAAATTAACATTTAAACTATAATAGAAGTGTTTTAACTTTTAATTGATAATGAGTAATTATTGTTTAATGCGATTTCAGACCTATATTATTCAAACGACTTACAAAAGGATAAATTATGCACAGAGTAAGAAGAAATATTGGTAAGAAGTACCAATAAGTATTACGAAGGTTAAACGAGTGTGGGGGTGGTGCACTATACTAAAAATGTGTGTAAAAAAATAAATGTAACTAATAGGTATGAAAAATTACAAAAAAATAGCTCCACATAATACACCGAAAAGACGTATATACGACAATAAATTATATTAACTATAAAGAAATAATACATATATATATATATGTGTGTGTGTGTATTTAAGTACTTTATTATGTCTATATGGATATTTGACATTTCTTACCCGACGTATAAATATTGCTCCTATACATACAGTCGTCCGCGAAAAGATCTATATAATATATTAATAATACACACGTATATTTTATGATATATAAAAAACGACGTCGCACCCCGTACATTACATAATCGTTTATTCGATCCCACGTAGCTCACACAACCGTACATATTATTATTATTATTATTATTATTATTGCTACTATATTTGTGTGCCTGAAAAACATCGGTCCCGTAAACCTTATTATTAGTACCTAGCCACGTAGTTTGGTTCCGCGTCCTCGTCACTCGTCAGTCCCTCTTTATTACCTACATGTATTGCGACGTGTGCGAGTCGTTATTATGGTGTGTTATAAATCGCGACTGCCACCTAAACGCCTCACCTATACGTGACGTATAATATGCGATATTAAACCGCGCGTATTCCACTAGCTGCTGTGTGATGCGAGATGGGTATATATATATATATATTATGACGTGACGTTATGCCACCGTCAAACGAGTCACCTTTGTTGTGACGACGAGAAAATTGTTTTGTCGCATTCTCCGGGTCTGTAGTATGCCGTCCGTCCGTCCGTACCTACCTCGTCGTGATGATGTGTGTGTGTGTGTGTGTGTGTGTGTGTGTGTGCAGTGCAGTGCAGTGTAATGTATCCGCGCGGGTTGCAGCTCGCGCTCGATCCGCGGATAAGCCTGCCCATTATTATTATTACATCGATCTAATTGATTCCTTTTGTCGTCACGTTTATCCATTGCACCATTGTGTCCGCCGTGTGTATAATACACAGAGGTAACCCTTAATTGTGTCAAACGTTCGGTTTTTTTTTTCTTTCGCGGAAGGGATTGAAACGTATATCATCATCGTTATAGTATATACTACACTGCAGTCGATGCGGACCGATTGCGAGTTTTATAATAATTTAGTACCTAAATGGGGCTACTTACCCCTATACCTATTACGATACTTCTTGTGTTTGAATATGTTAAATTTATTCAAATCTTAATTGGCAATTCACCACCGTGTGATTGTTAAGGCGAAAAATCAGAAAATCGTTCAGCGCAAATCCACCTGTTGGTACAGCCCGGTGCTTGTTAGGATATAAATAGCTAATTAATTTGCACATTTTTACGAAATGGTCAAAAAAAAAAATATTTAATTATGTTAAACCACATATTGCGCAGCTGCAGCAACCCGAACAAAACGCTACAAAATATATTCTTTTATAGACTCAGACCAGAGCAGATTGGAACGGGTGGTCGTCTATACAACAATACTTATAAGTTATATTATGTATATAGTTGCTATAGGTTACTATAGCTACTAACTATATAATATTTATAAGAACAGCACAGAAATATAGGCAGGGCCTTACAGCTGTATCATGTATCTTTTAACATTTGTCAATAGTTCCCAATATCAAAATATACAGTCTAAATTCATTTTTCATTTGTGTATCTTATATTTTTATATTTTATTTTTTGCGTTGAATGCTAGATACAAATCAATATGCATATAATTTTGAAATTAAACAAAATAATGTATCATAGGTACACACAAAAAAATATCATACTAGGTTCAATTTTCTACTAGAAACCGCACCTTTGAAGTTGAAGAATGAAGCATTTTTATTAATTAAGAAAAAAAGTCTTCAAACTAAAATAAAAAAATAACAATAATATATTATTGTAAAATCAGTAATACATAATTGCTTCGTTTCGCTATTATATATAAATAATAAGTATGTTAATAAATTTAAATCTGGTTTAGAGTGAAAATTCCCATTTTTTCATAATTTTTTGTTTGTTTTTCCTAATGGTAAAAGAAAAATACTAGGAATTTTAAAACTATCCACAAAGTTAAAAATAGAAGCATTTTATCGACAACATATTGTGTACTCATATATACGTCAAAAAAACACACACACATAATTGTAAAATCAATACATTCATCCGCTCAGAATCTAAATATTGTATTTTTTCAATATCAGACAGTATATAATATATATGCTTATATAAATATAAGTATTTATGTATTGTACGTATACACTGAATTTAAGTATATATATTATATATTTTAGCCATTATATTTTCCTCTTTTATATCGCATGTTTTATTTTTTATGACGTTTGCGGTCTGTGTATGGCGTCGAGTGGTCATTATTGATTTATAATTTACAATAAATCATTTATCGGTCTTTACGTTCAGGTTTTACAACAATACACGGGTCATTTGCATCTAATAAAACTCGTATATAAATGGCACCCACAGCATTTACAACTATGTACGATTGAAATTAAACCAATTTTCTCCAAAACCATGTAAAGATAATGTATATGTATACAACAGTACAACACAATATTTAAGAGACTATATTAGCATCTTATACTGCAATAATAATATATCATTCGTCGGTCACGCGAATTCTACTCGTTTACCATGGTATATCATTTGTTTCTTATCGTAGATCATTTATTTATTCGAGTAGGTTATATACATATATTTATATACATATATTTATATATATATATATATATATATATGTGTATGTGTGTGTGTGTGTTTCAGTGAATGTGACAAATTGATTACAATTACACTGTATATTAATATTCACTATTGATATTGACATTCACATAGTTTTATAATAGGATGTATATTATGTTTAAGTATTGCCAGTATTGGGGTATTTTGGTATAGGTTATAGGTAGTATGGACTTTTTTTCTTCGAGTTTATCATCTTTGATCACGGAAAAATGATACTAATAATAATCATAATGATAGTATAATACTATACTATGAAATATACACAAAAAATACATACGCACATCACTGTAAAATCAATATAGGTACATTCATTGATCCGCTCAAAATCTAAAAAAAATTATATTATAGTAAACGATCTATTATGAATTATAATTCACATTATCTATGCTTTTACGTAGCTACGTTGACATTTATTTACAATACTTCAATTTTGTTGTGATATGATGATAATTGATAATTTTTTAACCATTTAATTAAAAAAAAACCATAAAAATTAAAATATTGTGAAAAATCCAACGAGGCCACTTAAAACGGTAGATAATATTCTAATCTTTATGTTTAATAATAAGAGAATAATTCACTAATTTGAAACTGGTAACACAAAATTGGTTCTGCTGAACGCAAATTTGCTATGTTTTGTGTAATTTAGATTTTGAAATCAAATTTGTTGAAATCTATTTATAATCGACCATATAACATTTTTGATGAAAAATTCAACTATAAATTAACAGATAACCACGACTACGTTTTAGTGATGAAGATAAAAAAAAAAATTCTTATAATATTAAAAAATAAAAATCTATGTTATTAATTATATTTAAAAAATGTTTAGGTCCACTACCCACCCGATTGCGTTTAAGGATCGGACGAAATATTTATAAATTATTATTAATTTGATACTCAACTATGATATAAAGTGACATATTATTATCATGATAAAAGGCCATCATATTATACAACGTTTGATAATTATTGCCGTCGATTTCACGTGTAGCGATCGGTTCGGCGAACACAATCTCTTCGTTGTGACGTGAATACGTATAATATTCATGACATTATGTGTGTACGCGCGTATAGGTCGCGAGTAGGGCCACCGTCGCGTATTTAACGAGTAAATAATCAAAAAGAAGGAAGTGCGCACAGCGGCGGCGGTGGCGTTCACGTCACCTGACAATTAACTCGGGATTAGAGGCACGTGGTCGTCAGGGTGGTCGGTCCCCGCTCTTATTGTTCGTTTCGGGAAACGACAACACGAAATGAAAATATGACAACGGCCGATTCGATATAATATTGTACACAATAAATATATTGTTTATTATAATATTGCATTATATTATATTACGTCCGTGCGCCCCTCGCCCGCCGTCGACGCAGTCGCCCGCCGGTGAACTACCCCGTCGACTGCAACGACGGCAGTGCGATGATGACCGTTCGACAAGCAATCAGTGTAACATAATAATGATATAATGGTGCGTGGGGGATTTTATTGTAAAATATTATATTATATTATATAGACACAATAATATAGTCTGTACCGGTACACCGTGTCGAGGCATCGTGTTTTGTTTTTTGCTATTATCATTATTTGGTTTTTCTTTCGACAGTCGAATGCAAACGAAATACGAGCCGACGATCAAATCCATTTTTTTAGCGATGAGTTGGTTATTATTTTTGTAAATCACTTTGTTACCCCGTCCCTTTGGATCCAGACAACCAATTTTCCGTGTGGTCGCAACAATTGCAAATCGTAGACACGTAAAGATGGCGATGACGATTGTGATTGTTTAAAATAGGCTTTTTCTTTTTATGGGCAGATATATTTCTACTATTTTATCATTTCTGAGCAATTGGTTTTGTTTGGAAAATATCGTAGTAATTTTCATATTATTTCTTAAGGAATTTACCTAATATGTGGTTCAAAGACACTTTTATAACAAAACCACATTTTTGATAAGAAAAAATTATTTATATTTGTATTGTTAAAAATGTTTTTCTGAGAATTTGCATCTGTGCAAACATTGCAAACTGTAAGTACATAATTATAGTGATTATTTATGAGTATTATGCAAAATATTACTCAACTACTCTGCTCACCACAACTTTAAATACTTTAAACAGTTTTAACTAATTAGTAATAACTAATTTTACGTAACTATACATTTAAAATTTAACTTTAAAAATTCTCAGAAAAGTATTCTATTATTACGAAATATGAAATTAAAATGTACCTATGTTCTTTCAAAAAAGTAAAAACTTAAATAATTGTAGATATTAATTTTTTGTTGTTGTATAAATTCAAATTATAAAAAAAAAAATTTACAGGTATTTTTCAAAACCTAAATAATCTTTGAGATAATGTATGTTTAATGCAACAATAATCACCTTATATATATTTCCTATATATTAATATCTACTAATATAATAAATGGTGAGTTGACACATTATATATAATATATATGGTAAGTACTTATATAGTCATACAACGAAGACGCATTTAGTTCGATCATTATTTCAATTTCTTTCAAACCAACATACGCATTATATGGGCGTGAAACCCACATCGCACAGTAGGAAATTTGCACCCACATAATCAAGTTTCGATTTTATATCAAATAAAGTATATAGGATTTTGTTTTTCCGTCAACTTAATTTAAATCACATAACTACTTATCGTATAATGAAACGGGTTACGCCGCGGGTATTCCTCTTACTGTTCGTATTATATTATTCTAACACTATAACAACTCGACAATATAGTGTGTAATTTTTATCTGTTGCATTACTATTTCAAAATTGGTACAATGGTACTCCTACCCTTTTTGTGTTTATCATATGCATGTCCTAGGTTTTTCCAACATCATCAAGCAAATTTTTTCCAAATAAGATTGAATTGATCGACCTTAAGATAATATCATCTGTGCATTATTTGCTATTTCTTTCTATTCCATGCATAGGTACACATTTTAGTTCAACAAAATTGTTGTTTTATTGTTACTACTGGTATTTTATTATTAGCTTAAAAAATTAATTTACCTATTTTAAAACTTAAATTTGTTTGTTAGTTGGCTTTTTTTAATACATATACATTTTTTTTGTGATATATGAACATTTTTAAATTGTCATATTTTACATTACTACTCATAGCTAAAATATCGTAAAAAAATCGATCGTCCAAATCCAGATAATGTCTCTAAAGGCATAGCTTATAAATGTAAGTTTTATTATTGGTTAAGTCGTTGATTATTCATAGTGAATCTAACAACCCAAGTTTGGTTCTGCTAAATGCAAATGTATTAAATTACACGTAATAAGGCAGAGAGAAAATAAACAGAGCACTGACGTACGCGGAAGCATCCACAATGTAAAGATATTGTATAATAATTTATATGTTAATACGTTTTATTGTTCCGTGTGTACTTTATTTTCAATGAATAAAAGTCAATCTTTATATATTTTTATTTTTTTTAACTTACATCCTACAATTGAACATAATGGCCCAAATATACAATACTAACATATATGTGACATATAGTGATCGCAACCTATGTTATGCGGAAAGCTCATATAAGTGAAGGTACACAAAGTAAATTTTACTTTATGAAACAAATTAAATATACATTTTTTTATACTATTTTTATACCTTTTATAAGTTATTACAGCAAGTACTACCTACGCGGAAATTTTCAAAATTGGTGGATGGTACACGAATATTAAAATATTGAACCGCTGATAAAAACGATATAAGTTACAAGTATATAACAGTATGATTAACAGGTTGCAGTTTAAGAACTTGGTATTAATAGCAACTTTGAAAACTATGAGTACACATCCGAATCGTCCACGTAAAATATATGAAAAAATTAAAACGATTTTGTCAGAATTTTCTCGTCATCTTTTTTAAGTACCCATAATCTTAGGTACATGTAAACTTATCATCGTGTCCTGAAACGTGACATGTTTAAACAAAATGCAATTCCTATCAAATAGAATTATTATAAGTACAACTAATATAAAACGTATAATGATTTTTGTATTAAACAAATTATTTATTCTGTTTTAAATAAGCAGATGATTGTATAGTTAGTTAGTAAGTATATGGTTTTTGAATGTGATACAAATATTCGTCTGTCATCTTGACAACGGACCTTATACAATAATATGCATAAAACATAATATTATATTGAATCGGGTTTTAAGATAGGTATTATAAAAACGAGTTTTAAGCTGAATGTTATTTTATTTTTATGTGTACAGATAAATATATATATATATTAAAATATGAACAATAATAAACGATAATACCTGAATATTTGTTGAACTATACTCTTATAACAATATTAATGAATTTCTGTCTCGTAAATAATGTAAAATTCACGCACACGGTGATATATATATACATACATACGTGGGTAATACATATAATCTTCGAGCATTTATATTTTTTATACATTCAACATAGTAACATTGATTGTTCAAACGTACAGTTTTTATTAGCGCTTAGTTTAAGTACTTATTATATATAATAATAGATGTATGTAAACCGAATTTTTATTATAAATAATTTGAATAATAAAACGCGTCTAACCTATTTTATCCACGGATTAGGAATAATTTCAGCTTTATAATTTTGTCTTTAAATCGATATGATCACCGTAAATAATATTATATAGCGACTACCGACAATAGTTATAACACGTACTACGTTATACAGTCTATATATACTGCACTGTATATATATGTTAATGAAATTGGTGTATAATACGTTTTGAAACTGAAACACATTTTACTAAATCTTTTAAAATATATAAAACTACCTATTGTGTATATTATGTAAAAATATTACAATATATTATTGTATAAAATACAATTTATTGGCACATTTTAGAATATTTTTCATCGTACACATAACAATTTTCACACGTAATGATAAATACAATTTATTAATATAATATTATCATCATTAACATTTTTATTAACAATTTATTTGGATATAATCGTATATTATACCGCTGATGGTATGCCTATTGCCTAAAAATATTTAGAAAATAATTATTAGATAAAGGTCGAATGTTGACCATTCGGAGACAGTCTACTTGATAGAAGTTGTAGGTTTATATTGTACTTCGAATATTCATGCTATATTCACTTTACTATTTTTTTTTTTGATTTTTTATGATTGATATAGATTATAGCACTTGAAAAAAAGGTAAAACGTTTAAATTAATTTTTCCGGGTATAAACTAATTTTAATTTTTGTTAGTTTAACTCCATAACTCCATTTATTACTATACAGCGGCATATGCACATATGGTGCCATAGTGGCATTGTAAATTAATAACTTTATTATATATGTAAAAAGTATATAACTATAATATTAACTGTTGCCTACAAATAAAAGTTTTATATACTTTAAATGTTTAAATTATTATGTTCTACATTAGTGAAATATTCTGTAAAAGTTATTGTAAAACTAATTTTATTTATATTTGAATCGCAGGTAATTATCACGTTTGGGAATAACGCTTAGAGATTTCAAATAATGAATATTAAAACATGCATATTTTAGATACATGAGATTTTTTTGTGTAGTTGAATTTCTATGTTCTATGCGTGTTGAAATAATAATAGTTTTAATGGTAATCTCAACGAGACGAATCACGAGTTTATAGAACTGCACACGATTTCGGGCCCTTATTGTAGTCTTTGTACCAACGCGGTACGTACGATATCGTTACCTGGACGTATTGATGTTTTCGCGGACGAATCGCGTTCGCGGACTGTGCTCGACCGTTACCATAGCGACACGTACAATGTTTGCGCAACGCGAAAGTTCGTCGTCAAAGGGGGGTGATGGAGTTTGTGATAGAGAGGGAAAAAGAGGGAGGGTTTGTGTGTGCGAGAGTGAGAGAGAGAGAGAGGGGGGGGAGAAATAGAGAGAGAGAGAAAGATAGAAAGAAAAGTGAGCCTGAGATAGACTTTTGTGCAATTTTTGTGTCTGGGCCGGCAGTTGAGAGGTTAAACGAGTTGTAATCGTTTTGCTGCGTCGCGGTCTACATACACATACTAGTAAAATACCCATGGCCACTGAAACATGCGGTCTTATATAATTAGAAATCACAAATTTCAAAATAGACCAAATAAATAGATTGGGATAGTAGCCTAAGATGAGTGTGGTATAAGGATTGCAAATTGTCTTTACTGAAAAATTTCCTGTATAAAGGAGACGATATAAATTGGTAGGAAATCTGATGTATCCAATATTGAAAATAGTGAACACGTAACTAGAATATTAAATTAGATAAAATATTAGGTGTTCAAGAAATGGACTGGTGGATTTTAATAAACTTTTACTTCCAATATCATATAATCGATTTTTTTTTAACATTGACGGCTATAACCGGTAAATAAGCTTTTTTAATATAAATAAGTGTGTTTATTTATTTTATTTTTATATATTTCATAGGATCCTACACTCTTGCGTAGGCAATTATGAAGGCCACAAAAGCCCGCACAAAGACATATCGTTACACGATTTATAATTGGCATACATTGTTAATATGTCTATATCCAACACGAATACATATATTTAGCTACAATACGAATGTGAATGATCGGACGCATCGTAAAATGCGGTCGTATACGGTTTTGATTTTTAAATATTTCACAGACGTTTCGTGAGAGTCGTGGTCGGTGGACGCGAAATGGATATAACAGCCGTATTTACTGCACCCCCGTCAAACGCGACAATGCTCCGTCTGACGTTATATTAAATAGTTTATTATCGCATTAATGTGTACATTCGGAACATAAAAAATGAAGTCAGACAGTTATAAAAATAATAATGATATCAGGTTTAGGCATGTGTAGAGTATAATGTGATACCGCTCTCGGCGTCTTATAGATTAGCCGAAAACGGATGACGATCAAAGACATAAATACGTTTTTCTTTTGTCGTCGTTGCCGTTTATATATATTGTACATGTGATATTTATAATAATAATACTTATGTATATATGTACCGAAGTATTATAATTTAGTGTATACGACAAAACGGACGATGGGGTGTCACACCAATAATAATAATACCAGTTTGTTATTTTCGAGCACGCAACAGCCCCAAACACTGCCCCCCCCCCCCACACACACACACACACGCCACTCTTGACTGCCGCAGTGGCCGCAGAAACGCGCAGACGGAAATACTTTAACAATATCATAATACACACATATATATATATATACATTATATTATATATTGTAAAATATCGAAAAACGCGTCCGATAACGACCGGATGAACGTAATTTGCTGGACTCGCCGACTATAAATACTGTATAGGCACAGCGTTCCGAGTTCCATCGGTACTCTCGACAGGTCGACGGGTATGGTCGTCGTTAGAGCAGTCGTTGCGCGTGACGGTTATTATTATAATATATATAGCAGCCTGCAAAACGATCTCACGCAAATGCTCGAGTCCGCTATTTGTATACGTAGATCCGACCGACCATGCAGCGTGCCTGTACACTAACAGTTCAGTGCACATGCATATTATGCAGGGAAACGCACGTGTTTGGGTTCTTACATAGGTACAAAAAATTAAAAAAAAAAAAAAAACACCTTGCCGGTGGAAGGGATACGTGAGTGGACTGCGTGGAGTTGTTTTGTTACTGTTTTTACAATAATTTTAATTAATAACTGCGTACGACATGGATAGGTAAACTAAACGTGTTGTCTTGGGTGTGATCAGGTGTTATTGTAACGTCAAATGTCAAAACTTACGTCATCGTGTGACTGCTATATCCGGGGTCGAACAAAATGGGTATATCAATGCGCTTTAAATACGCATTTGATATATTATATTTTTTAAATTTTAAATGTTGTATATTATTGATTTTTAAATTGTATTTTTATTTAACTAATATTCTATCAATATTTCGTAGTTTTCGTTTTTCATTTTTTTTTTCTAACTTTTATAGACCATCTAGTCTGTTTCCAGTCTACAATACTTAATTTTTTCCACTTTTCCCTATTATATGCATGATTTAGGTATTAATTTTACTCTGGTATCAGATCCATTATATATCTTTTAACTATGTCTAATCGTGTTGTTCGTGACTATTGTTTTAACTATACTATTTTTGACTCTCCAAACGTGTCCTATCCACGTTCCTTTAAAATATGTCTTTATTTAAAAAAAGATATAATAACTAATAACTAATGATTTAGGTATA
Organism: Rhopalosiphum padi; assembly: GCF_020882245.1. NCBI lineage: Eukaryota > Metazoa > Arthropoda > Insecta > Hemiptera > Aphididae > Rhopalosiphum > Rhopalosiphum padi. The sequence continues at coordinate 52,269,469 of NC_083599.1, forward strand.
TTTGTTTTTACTATATGTGTAATAAAGCCATTTATTACTTCAGCCATCATCCAGACATCTTTGTGTCAAATGACAATCGATGAACAAGTTGTTGTAAACTTTTATTTATGCAATCCATAAATAATTATTCTGAATTTTATTCGTCAAAAAAATTATTAAAATAGCATAAAAATGCCTGTTATTTAGAATGAGCCTGAAATTTACTGATGAAAGAATTTATCGGTAAACGGTAAACTCACTTCTATACAATATTATACTATTGATTTTTAGGTAATATTGTGTTAATATTTTTTAATCTGAAGAAAAGTAGTATACAAATTTCGATTTCTCGTTGGCGCAAAAGTAATATCGATTATATCGAACCAAACGATATATTTTTTTTAATTATTTAAAACTTTTGCAGATAATGTCTAATGCATACGTGCGTTTTGCTCAGTTCTCACTTTCTCAGCGCTCGTTACAATTATATAATACAGACCACGTCTTGCTTTGATAGTCATCACGTGAGTCATTCGTGTTAAGACATACCTAAAAAATATTACCTAAACATGTATTACAAAATTATTATATAAATAATAAATATCAAACACAACATATGAATCGACTTTTTGATATTTTATGTTAAACCGATTTAAATCCGATTTACAGACGTGACGCAGTTGTTCGCCTACTAAACACAAGAGGTACCTCCTCTGTCTACTACAGTGTAATGACAGTAACGACGACAAGAATACAATAATGTTATAGTATTATGATATTTACACCGACGCGGATGAGTGACAATGATACGTTTTATATGGATCGCGAGGTGCTATCAGGCCGCATCGATAGTACACCTATACATAGCAATAGTGCAATACGAGTTCGTTTGTGCTGTTAATTCAATTTTAGCCATTATAATAATAATAATAATATACGTATAATACAACACGAGAGTGTGTTTTCAACAAATACGTCGGATGCGAGAAGAACACAAAGACGATAATACCGCCTGTGCCTCGAAATATCTAAATAATAAGATTTTTGACGCGAGAGGACGCACAATAATAACAATAACTATACACAATGTGTGTGTGTGTGTACGTATAATACATTAATACGTATTATTTGCGCTGTCGTCGCGCGCGAAACCGATAGGCTTTCCGAAGGCGTATTATAATATATAATAATATAATATCATTATACATCGTTGTGCGCTGCAACAATAAGCAAGGGCGGGGGCGCGTTGTAATCGCGAGAGAAAATATTTGTATACCGTCGCGATTTATCGGCAGTCTGCTACTCTGCTGCGAGTGATGCTGCGCGACCCAGCCCCTGCACTTCTGTCGTTTACACGGAAAATAGCTATACACATGCTCGTTCGGCACAACGGACTACAACACGACGAGGCGTATCATGTTATTGTTGCACCGCGTATTTGTTATTATATATTTATATATATATGGCATACGATAAACGTATATCGCGAGTTGTATACGAGTTTTTCGATTGCCATTCTATATAATAATATCATCATATCTTCGCTGTATTAAACAGTGCATAACGTTGAGGGGAAATCGTAAATCATACGACGCGTAGGTGACCAACACTATTATATAGTATTTGTATAGTTTTCGGCAGTCGTCGTCTCCCCGCGGCGTCGGTGATTCGCCGAAACTGCAGCGATACGCGTAGAACTGCAGTCGTCTCTTTCAGCGGCGTCGGCGAAGGACGAAACGCATATCGTACGATGACAAGGTGCGCACTCGTCGTCGTCGCGACGATCATATTAATATTATAATATTTCTGCAATACTATGACGCTCGCGGTCGCTATGGTCGGGAAACCGCACCCGATCACCTCCGATCGCGGTCTATGGACGTGGTTTATACTTTTTCCACGCGATCCGAATGGCGGTAGTCAATACGAATATGCGAGCTCCTGCAGGCGCAGGATTTCCAACGGTTTAATACTCGCAAAAAGTTGATGACTAAGTTGTAGCTTAATAGCTTATATAAGCGTGTATCGATGGCAAGTCATGTCATAACTACGGACATAATAGAAATAATATGATGGTATTCGTGAAATTTATATTAATTAGCTTAGAGTAGCGTTTCCCAAACTTTTTCTCTGTCGGATCCCCTTAATAAAAATAAAAATTAAAAACAATAACAAATAATAATACTAAATTGATTGCTTTATTTTCCGAACAAAACTTAATTTACGTTCGTATACAACTATAATAAATATTAAATATAATTTAACCTTTATCGACTGAATGTATACAATTGTTTTATATGTAACGGAAAATATATAAGAGTAAAACCCACCAACATTTGATAATATTGCTGCTAAACTTGTAATATCAAATTATATCTCTATACTCATCACTCTTTATTTATTATAATAATAAACATATACATAATATCTTATATATATACACACATTACCCGGACCGAAATTCAATACGATAACGTATTTTTCATCTATTTGTCTGCGATGTGATACACTGACACCGTTACCAATTACTAGGTATATAATATTATGGTGATTGGAGAAAGCAAATGAAACACTATATCGTAGTATATTTCTAGCTGATGTACATTATATGAATATTTTCATTGTCACTTCATTGCCTCAAAAAATGTACTAACTACTTTTACATTTATTTTGGTGAAAGTTATCATATAGTAGCACTATAGTAAACCAAAAAAAAAACATAAAAACGTGTATACGTACTATTAATTATATATCGATTACATAGTTAAGAATATAATTTTCACAGCAGGCTTGATTTTAATTACTTTCAATTTTCGAGGTATGCAAAATTACTGTGATCTGCATTGTAAGTACCTTTAGAGTCAGACACTTACAATTATAATAATCTTTCATTTTAAAAAGGACATGCAGTACGATAAGGATGGATTTACACTTATAGTTTTAATATGTTTGGAACGCATATAATATGAACGATCAATAATTAGTTACATAAAAATACAGTGAAACATAAAGTGTTTATAAATCCTATACGCTTCTTTTCGATCGATAAGTTAATTCTAATTGAACGAATTCATCTCTTTAGTGCATTTTCAGCAGAATTTATCAATACAAATATACACTTACATGCACACTTGTCTATACTATAGTTTAACTTTGTATACGTATTTCTTAAAGATTTTATCTTATAGCCAAACGTATATTTATACCAGAATTCATAATGGCATAATAGTGTGCATGATTTTTTTACCATTATTATTACCTATAAATAAATTTATTTCCAATTATTAAACTCTTTGGCAAAGTTACTCATTCAATATATACGTATATATATATAGAAGAATTTTCCAACATTCAACATGTTCTTTTATTTTATTTATTTTATTTTGGTTATTAATAAAATATATTTCTTGTTATTATCGTACCAAAACTAAACAGTATTTGTAGTTGTCCTTATAAAACTACAAACGATACAAATAATAAAAATATTCATATTCAGCTTTACGGGTCATCGTCTCATACATAATGTAGCAGATGCCTAAACTTATGAGTAGATATTTCAATAATATTGATTATCAATTTTATTAGAATAAGCCAAAGTAAAGAATTGAAATAATAGGCCAAACCGTATTTCGTAAAAGGATAATTTTATTGCATAATATATTATATTACAAACAAAAAAAAACAAAATAAAATCGCAAAATCTTTGATTATAACGACCATGGAAAGGCTAAGTAATGTAACCCACACAAATGAAATTTTTCAGGAGTGATTAAATGTCAAATATGTACATACATTTATTGCACTGAAAGGAGATGCTTATGATAAATACAATACATTTTTTTTTGGTAGGGGGTTATAGGTAAAATGTAAAAACATTTCATTCCGCCACCTATAAACATGACCAAATTACACAACTGCTAACGATCATTTACTACGCACACATTTACAAAACTCGCATCATGCACTTAGAAAAATGCCTAAATGAACTTAAAAAAAAAATTGTCTGTTAGCAATTCCTCTGTGTCGTCATATCTATTTCGTCGGCGGTGTGGGTTACATAATTTGGCATTTCCACTGTCAATAATATAGGAGGTAAACACAATTATCTTGAATAATAATAGGTAAATTAGTTTATCTAATGCCAACGAGATTACATAACAAAGAATAAATAAAAACGGAAATTAATAAATGGATTAAAAATTATTAAATCGTTTGTTGACGTCCATTTCGGGTCCGTTGACTCGTTCTTGATGTCTATACACCCGCGATTTGTCCTGGTGGTCTTTGATGCGGTTGTTATACCTCTCTATCTGTTCTTGCAATATTTGGTGTTCAATCTATAAAGAATAAAATAATCAAGTGACAGTGGCTCGTATTCAAAAATATTTTTTTTTTACTCAATTATTATTTACGTATAATACACATAATAATTAGGATGTGCAGTAACGTATGCCACGTGAAAAATACCAAAAGCGTAATATTATAGTCTGTACCCTTGTGGCAAGCACGTATACAAAAAAAAATTCGGAGGGGGGGGGTTACAAAATTTAGCAATACAATTTGTGCTGCAACATAATAAAACAATTTTTTCCTCGTTACTCAAAATAATTTCCGGGGCGAGGGGCTTTGAGCCCGCCAACCACTCTATATACGTGCCTGCCTTACGGTATGTTCTTCTATTGTAGCGGTTAATAATATTAAGTATCATATACCGTACCATTGCTCGTTCTTCGTCGAATTCCAAACATCCGATACCGTCTAATTTTTCTAAGTTGATCCGACCTTTCCATTGCACGCATACACCGTTCATTATAAACGGCGATAGGATGTGGACCTGCAAAAATATACGATTATTAGATTTTCGATTTTTTTCTCGGTGAAAAACGCTGCCAAATTATGGTTATCGTGATAAAATATGCGCGAGATGGAAGTCTAAATAAGTACACTACAGATGACCGAGTAAAGACTATAAAAATAAAAAATGATGGCAATACAAAACGTTCTAGCTGCACAAAAAAATAATATAAAATGAACCTAAAACGGTCCTAAAAGAAAATACGAAAAGCCTCCGGTAGTCATTTTATTGCGATACAACAAGTGTTATATTATCTAAAAAAAAAAAAGAAAAAAAACGTTTTACATTGTATATCTGTAAATATTTGTCTCCGCCGTATATACCTAGTAAAACTCATAAATCGAATTATCCGAGACAATGGTGTGGAGTTATGCGATTTCAATACAGAACTCGGGGCGCTAAGTACCGTCGCAGGCACCCCCGCGATTCACGCCCACGACATACTATATTTATAATATAAAATAATATTGCATTGTATTGCATTGCGCAATAGTCTCGGCCAACAGCGCGCAACACAATCGCGTGGAATTCACCTGACACCGCGTGGTGTCTCGCACTCGCGCCCCGCGATGTCCGCACAATAATGCTAATAATAATAATGTTAATGTGCACATCGTGTGTACCTATATACACCGCGTCGACGACGGCGAGGACGACGCCCTGCAAGTCGCCCCACAATATAACGATATATGAAATGTAAAATATAAGTAAAATCCCTCGGCTGCCGAATAAGTGTTGTACGTATATATTTTATTATAATAATAATAATAATATCATAAGCGTATAGCGTTGTAGTAATAACGATTATATATATATATACATATACGATAACGTATACAATGCGCATCACACGCTGCGTCCGAAACAGTATAAACGTATATAATATTTTATTATTATATACATACACATACACACATGGGGCAGCACGAAATCACGCAACGCTCATTGTCCGGTTTCCTTATACGTATAATAATATGTAATAATGAATAATACATATATAAACGATTATCGTCGTCCGTTCTATTATAATAATATTGGTGTAGGTCATAGTCATTGTACACACACACACACACATTATTATATATCGTCCGGAGCGTTTCCTCCCGTGATTTCGACCGTTTTTACGTTATTTTGGCCGTCGCGTTCGTAAATAAAATGTATCGCACCGGCGGCAATAACAATATATTATTACGCGCATCGCGTATTGTAAAGTCAGACGTTTTTATGTTGTGTTTTGTCGTGATGGTATGTGTGTGTGTGTATGTGTAAGTGAATACGCTGTGCAACCCTTTCGCATCCGTTCGACTTCGACAGAGATTCACTTAATGCGGCCACGGTGTGTACGTAAACAACGTTTCGTGTCGAGTTTGGAATTTTTTTTCCATTGTGTAATCCTTTTTTTTTCTGTTTTTTTTTTTTTTTGTCGACGACGACTATAAAAATTTACGACATCGAACGACCCACCGGAGACATCGGCCCCCAACTCGGTACACAATGATGACCCGCCCAGAAGAACGTCCAGCAGCGAACAGCGACAATAACTTATTTTTCTCTACATTTTCTTGTGATACTTGAAATTTTTAACATCTTCACTATTTCTATGATATGTGTAACAAAAGAGATGACAAATATAATATGCGATCATTTGGATACCAAATAATTTCCAAAAATAAATTTAAATAATTTGAGCAATATACAAATGAAATTATAGTTTGGGTTCGACTGCTCGTCTATCGTATCAATCGGTGAACTACAACTTTCTGGATTGGGAGTAAATTTGTTCATTTATACGTTTCAAAACGGTTAAATATTGTAAACTCCAATATGGACCCTGTAGCCTTACATTCAGTTTTATGTATACATTAGAAATATACCTTCAGAAATTTTTTTAAAGCCATCGAAACTCAATTTATTAAATAAATACATAAATCCATTTTTGACTTTTGGTGAAAATATTTCCGTAATATGTTGGCTAATTAACGCCATATTTTTAACTTAATTAAATAGAAAATTTTAATTCTGCGCGCAGTTGTTTTCTGATTAAATACTATGTAAACTATTTTAAACTTCTAATGTGCTAATAAAATTATCAAATAATTTGTAAAATCGGATATTCGGATTTATGTGTCTACATTTTGTAATTTTTAAGTATACGTTAAGACCATATTAGAAGGTTTTTTATTACTTTAAGATTGTCTTGTGGAAATACAAACTTTTGTTTTTCTATTGAGAATCTCGCTTTTCTTCTATGAATTATTTAATGGATAACTTTTCTGAACATGGTGACCGGTAACGTATCAAAATAAAAATACGAACGAGTAGCTTTTCAGTAATTTAACTTTTTGTACACTAAGGATAATAGGGTAATGATAATGAGTTTGGAAAATATGAAGGCTATGATGATTCAGCGATTTTAGTAATTCGTATTAATCTATTGACATTTATAATTTGTAAAAAATAATCCAAGTATTATAATTATTAGATACAATATTACATATATTTTATATTTTTATAAAACCATCATTTTAAATTAATATTACCTATATTTGAACAATTTTAGATCGAAGATACTATATACTCGTTCATATTTTAAATTAGTTGCACCGACAAATTCAAAAAAAATATCCAATTTTGAAAAACAAAAGCTTGTATCACTGATGTAAAACATACAACGAATTTGAAAATATGGTTTTTAATAAGAATGCTTAGTGAATCGCCCTGTATATTCATGTATGAATGTATGTATGTCGTATGTATTAATAATACGTCGCACACGAACCGAGGCGACGTTATGAACATATAATATAATATATAATAAATAATAATGTTATACATAAAAAAAGAAGCATCGAACAATACTGTTGGGTATGAAAAAAAAAGGGTTTTTTTGGACATTGGGCGCGTATAATAAAACCCTTACGGTATACACACATATTATAAGTACACGTGTTGATTTGATACGCATACAGTGTTTGCCACATGACTGGGCGCGCGATCCGATCCATACCCGTATATTGTTATATATAATGTTACATTATATGCCTACTGGCTATAATACGTACGTGTCACTGTATGTGAATAGTACACATCGTGTATATAATATCTACCGATTTCGAATGCGTGTAATCGGTGAAACTTTAACACTATAGTACGTATATGACTATTGCCCACACAACAAACACGCAATATACCTACGTAGCGATTAGCGACGCGTCTTCGTACACGATGGTTTGTATTGGAATTCGCATCATATAGATACATATTACCTATACATTATATATATCATATATGTATATATGTATTAATACCAGATACAAGTTTATAGGTATTTATTTATTCGCTGAACAACCGTTCGGGATTTCCACTTAGTTGTGTTTAAGTTTACGACGTATAATAATAGTAGAATTCTGCAGATGTTGTGTTATCGTTTTCGTGGTACAAATAAAGTGATAATACATTAAATATGTTTTTTTGTAATAGTGCTGCTATCGAAATAACGATAGTGCACAATCAAAATTATTCTGTATGTATACGACGCGAATATGTAGTTGTGTATTATCACGGTTATCAACGCGACTGCACTAGGTTACTCGATTTTTTCCCACGCGAATCCGTTTTACAATACGATTTCGTATTATACCGTGCATTTATGCAACAAGCCAACAACGCGCGGTACTGACGGTTGGCAGAGGACCAGCGTATAGTTCGTTTGTCATAATTGTTTTAATCGATATTCAAATGTTATCACAAAATACCAATTGAACTGTTTATATTTCAAAAAGTGGCATTTTCTGAACGCCGTTTAACGAATGGCAAAAAACTGTGTGCGGAATTATCTACTAGAAACTACTGCCCTAAATTTTAAAGGGACGTTTTAAAACCAATATACATTCATTATTATTATTCACTACCTATATATACGCTCAGAATCTAAATTAAAAGTTTTTCTTCTCCATATATTATTATATTTATTCTCACTACAGAGTGTGTACAGTCAAGTGGCTCAGACCCGGCGGCACACAATATTTTACATGCGTATTATTACGTATGTATATATGTATACAATTCAACATCATAAGATACCTATAGCTATTGCACAATACAATCATTTACCGACAATGTCCGACGTCACGGAAGTAATATCATTATGTATACACGTACGCGTGCAAAGGTACGAAGATGTGTGTGTGTGTGTGTGCATATTGTGGTGAACATAATACCTCCGTCACGGGACCGGACCACCCAGTGCACATATCGCCGTTGCCCGACGACGCGATACTTACCTACCCTCGGCGTGCGCGAGAGTGATGGAAATCGTGTGTCGTGGTCGTGTACCACCGTCGTCATTACACGGCTCGCCGACACAGGTATATCGTGTGTGTGTGTGTGTGTGTGTGTGTCGTGTCCGACGTCGTACAATATATTGTACACACATATAGGTGGGTATATATAGTTATTATATTTAGGCACTACACATCATATTGGATTCACTATATATATAATACCTCCTGTACGTCTTCGGACGTCGCTACCGATTTCGGGTACTCTGCACCGCCACCCAGCGTATATACGATTTATTCAAGACTGCAGTATATACACATCTATATAGATTTTATACACTGGGTGGCGGTGCAGGGTACCCGAAATCGTTATCGACGTCCGAAGACGTCCAGAGAAATAGATGTGTTCCAATGTGTAGTGCCTAAATAGATATAAAGTATAATATGGTCTTTGTGCCGCAAGAAGATACTGCAGTGGCGGGGAGATGTATTTTATTCTCGATATTTGGCGCTCCGTTTTATTATTGTTTTGATTTATATCCTACGAGCGCGGCCTTTTTTGTCGGCGCATTTCATGTTTTTAATGACTTCGTTTAACAAAATAATATTATACAATAAATAATGTTTATCAACACTCTTTTTTTCCTGCAGCTCTTATTCGATCTGATAATGAATAATAATAATATGTTATAGGTAATCATCTCAATTTCACATACTTAAACATCTTAACTTATAGGGCCTGCCTTTTTTTTAACGTAAGGCACATCAATTATTTCAAAAACTGTTAGTATGAAAATATTTATCTTAATAAGAACATACTTTTAAATCATTAAAAATACAATTTTCAAATAATAAATTCATTCGAAATTCAGTTTTTATTGAGATACTCTGAAAAATATTCTGCATCTGAAATTTAAAAAGCGCAAAAGTATAGTTATCGCTCTGTTGCACAGCAGTCAAGTGCACCTCGTAATTATAATCACAGTGTTACAAAAAACGATTCTAAAAAAAGATGGTCTATCAGCCTAGCTATTTATTATTAGCCAATATATTTGATGATACTCTTATATTTATTTTATATTGCTATTAAATACAATTTTTTATGTAATTTATTTTACCATTAGTATTCGAATAAGTTAATCTAATTTTTTTACCAAAATAGTTTACTTTAATATTAATATTTAGTTATTAAAATAGTTTATTAGTGTATGTATATTATATTAAGTATCTATATAATTAATCATTTTTATTAATTTTTGAGTCAATACCACTGTGGCGCCGTGTATATAAAATATTATATTAATATTCGTTAAAGTTTTCAAGAATAATATTTTTAAAAACAACAAAGTAATTAAATTATTTATTCGTCGTTAAAATATCTAATTTCGTCCAAATTTGAACCTCAAATGCCTATAAAAAATTTGCTTATATATTTTTTAGATTTTTTTGTTTCAGAATAAACTACTTATAAGGAACTTACTATCAAATGTTCAAATCTTAGCTATAAAATTGTTTGAAAATTTTCATTATTTTGGTTTTTGACAAAATTTTATCCTCCTTCAAATTCTTATAAAAAATAAACTGTGCCTATATATTTCAAATATGTTTAAATAGATGTTGTAATAACTACTGAGGAACCGTATTCAAATATTATTTTAATTATTATTTTCTAACATCCTCATAGACCTATTTCCACCCTTGAGTCAGGAGGTAAAACCACGAATTTTAATCGGTTTAGAATTTTGTTCAAAAGTGTAAAATTAATAACTTTATTTTTATTATTTCTAACAAAAGAATCAGTATTAATGTCACACGCTACTCGGTGCAATTAAAACTTACTCAAATAAGTAAATGTATGTATCGTATACCTATATGGATATAGTTGTAATTTGTTATTATATTATTATTATTATTATTATTATTATTATTATTATTTATAGCTGATACACTTTAGCTACTGTGATCGTGGGTGATGAAATCTGACCCGCCAACTCGATATGTATCATATTTTACTATTATTTTTTATCGCGATATTATATTGTGTACATAATACACTGCACTCATGTCACCGCATTTGTCGGAGACCGGAGGAATGCGGTTTGGCCGTTACTCCGCCACCAGACAAGATCGTGTGTCCGCGTGCGTAATATTATAACACGCCTTATTAATAGATATGATTTTAAGGTTCCGAAGTCATTGTTATTAAAACACGTACCCAATATAACTAAAATACATATTTTATGCACTTTATTTTTCATTAATATTGAGAAAATAATAATTTATATGAAACTAAATTAATGATTAAAATACAAATGGCCCATGAACGACGTCGTAAATTAATTTATGTAAAATAGATTATAAAAAAAAATAGGAAGGATTATGTTTATTTTTAATTTTAATTTTAATAAGATTTAGTTAGCAACTAAACATAGACTCAATTAGTAATTAATATATGTACCTAAAACAATCTAGGACTTGATTCATCTTAAAATGTTTTATTGGGAATCGGTTCCTATGCAATAATTTATTAAACAGTTGTTGATAAGATAATATAAAACCGACCAAAAAATATATGAATTAAGTTAATATCAATAGAAAATATTTACTTGTTATTTCGGCGACACTGCGGAGCTTTTATATTAAAAAAAAAGTATCTAATACAAATCATATTATGAAACGTTACCGTCAAATATTTATTTATAGGTCGTTTATAAATTCCATTAGGTACCATATACTTTTACATCATGCGATTACTCAAGTTTCAAAACAAATCTATAAACGCAATATCAATTCGATAATACATAGTATATCTTAAATATATTTTCCACCACAATTTGTATTTTACTTATAGATAAATATATTTTGTTTATTAGTTTAATATTATATAATATATTTTACATCCAACTCGCACCGATTTCTAACGGAAAAACTTTGGTTCTATAACGTCATGTTGATGAAAAAAAAATGCAAAATAAAATAATTAGGTAGTAGATACTAAATCAAAGGAGCGTGAAACTAATTTTAACGAAGATAGCATTTTATAGAATAAAAAAAAAACAAATGCAAGTCATGAACATCTCTAGTATATATATGTATATGTATAATATATTACACTATATAGCTACTGACTCGATACGTGCTGTGCATAAATCCTAAATCGTATGCATTTATATATAGCCCATATATATAATAATACAATTATCTAAAGGTATGCTGCCTCGTTATTTTATGTGATTCACGAAGAGTAGGTATTTGTGTTTTTTTATTATTTTTTTTTTTAGGGTCGTTAATTATTATTACCGGGTGAGCACCGGGCTAGTGTTGTACTATTTATGTGTATACGCCTATGACGGTGGGTGGCAAATCGAACTATGCAGACAGATGTCTCTTAATAAACTTATCAACAAGGGTTCGGCCGGAGTACGGCAAAAAACAATAATTGAAAAAAAAATCGGTAATTTTTGCAAGTGCATATAAAATAACATTTGTACAAAGGTGTTGAAACGTGTTAAAGAGAGGAAAATAAAAAAATAATTTTTTCGGCTTCAAGCTGTGACAGTCAAAGAGTTGCTAATGCGGTAACAAAACGCGTATGTGCGCACTGCAATGTTTAAAGGGTAGTCCGAAAAGGTGTACACTAGTAGTTCTCAGTCGGGGTTGTGTAAATAAACGGGGTAAAAAAAAATATATTAATAATGTAATTTCGCGTTGTTTTTTTCTCTCGCTCTGCCTCCAGCTGAGAAGTTCTTCGTCAGCGCCGCGAGTTTTAATCGAATTGTTACACGCCGCTGTTTCTGATGGGCGTGTGACTTATATTATATAATATTGTGCACGGCTTTCGGAGGGAGAATTCGAATTTTTTTCACCTTCGTACAATATAGGTGTTCGTTTTACCGGCATTTCGATTGTAAAAATGTATAATGACAATAATAATAATAACAGACGAAAGTCCGGCTACTTCCGACGGACACGACTAATAATCGCAAGTGACCACTGACCGAAAAGGCGTTCACGTGAACTAACATAATAGCAACGATTATAGGGGAGACGCTTTTTAATAAAATGTAGTACCTGCGTGATTTTATAATATATCGTTTAGCCCGTTTAGGATAGACTATTGTCGTAATTCGTTTGTTAAAATATAATAATGCCTTGTCGTTTTTAAAACGTTTATATTTTTATTAGCTTCTTATTATATGAATTGAGTCTAATGCAAAGAGTATATAATATAAGAGTAATTAATTCGTCCAAAATATACGTATTAAATATATTATGTATAATGCACTTAGGTATATTTTCCTTTTTATTTAATACATTGGTTGGTATAAAACGCGTCTAATCTATAGGTTTTAAGCATTATTTGATTAGATTTGTTTCGTAAAGACTCGTGTCTTAACTCATCTTGTTGGTGAATGCAACTTACTATAATAATTATATTTATAGGCGCCTATATATGTACAAAAATCTGTGCAACACAATTAAACTATTTTATAATTAGCGTCAACACGCTGAAAATACGACGTAGGATATACCTTTACTGCACGAGTTCAGAGTTGTATACCTACGTTTGTTTTAGTAATTATTTCACATGTCATTCACCCTCATCCCGAAATTCCAACTGCAGAAATAAAATAACACATATTATATGACATAATGTTTCCTATAAAAGGGGTTCGTATACTGCAGGCAGTAATAATAACGACCTTTCTGCTGCACTGTACCCATACATGTACGCCGTTATATACCGGAAACGGCGCTTTTGTTATACGGATATACCACGCAGGAGATCGGCGTACGATCGCTGTTCGGCTGATATTTACAACAAAATAATAAACTTAATGGTATTGTTATATACGACGCCACGGGTTGTAAGACCTTTGCCAAAATTAATTATCTTTAAACGTCTTTATGGCCGAAGCGTCGTGCGTATTTAAAAGAACGGCGGAAACGACTCTCGGTTAAATATATATATATGTATAATAAATTAATAACACGCGGGCTCGCTATACTTCATACCGAATTTATCATCATTAAAGCTTAAATTTAACGATGATGCGCTTTGCATTTTATTCCGTACTTTTACGTTGTCATTTTTGGACTTGAATAAGTAAATTTTAAAAACAGCATCCAGAAGATTCGTCTGTACGATTATTGTATGCGGCAATTACTGAAATCGGCGAAATCTACTCATTGTAAGTCCTCACTCCTCTTTATTATAATTTATAATTGTGTAAATAATTTACACTAAAATATTTGGATCTTATACATTACAATATACATTATGTAAATATACATTACAATGTACAGAATATAAATTACGTCCGATTACTTTATCATCTCCTCGAAAAAAAATACCATAAAAATACGTTATGATGGATAAGACAAAAGATTGTTTTTATTATTATATATGCGTACTTATATGTTTTTGCTTCAGTTTAGTCAATTCGAAAGTATTTCTAAATGACGTTTTTCTTATTATATCGTTTTTGTAGGTAGGTACATATATATGCTTAGTATTGATATTATTTATTTTTGTTGGCCATCAAAAGACATTACGCTCACCTATCCCGCGCATCCACGCGTCTTTGTATATATACGCCGGTGTCCAGTAGACTAAAAAAAAAGTGGCTTCACCCGTACATATAATATTTATATATTATATATTATCGTATATAAGTTTACAATACCGGGTCCACAACAATAGTTGTATATATACACATAAGCCGGAGTAAACACGAGGGTGAAAAAAAGAAAAGAAAAGATTGTATACATGCAAACATCTGAAATTGAAACCGGGCGTACTTGTACGACGATTTTATTGTGTTGTCAGCTCTTCAGTAAATTTGTCAGGCCTGTCAAAATCGCGTATCGTAAAAGTAACATAATACCTATACGTAGGTATACGCCTTTTTCACGGGTAATTTTTCAATTATTACATAATATAGTTGAGTACCTATATATATATATATATATATATATATACTATTATATATTATAATATATGGTATAATATACCGTTCCGTGCATAGGCCGTGATGAGGACGTTTTACCCGCTGAAATCGTATTGTGGGTGCATCTTATAAGTCGTCAGCCGTCTTATATAATTCGACAACAATATTTTTATACTCAGCAGAAGTAGTAGTATTGACTTGTACTTCGTATGGTTTTAAGCTTTGACTGGACTTTTTTTTAAAACATACAAAAAAATAAACCCCTTAACTTTCGTAGACTTTTAATATGTGCATTCAATACAAACAACGATTTTACATTGTTAGCATATATCTTCGGTCTTACTTAGAAATTATATGCGACTCTGTCAGGATGTCCGAATTGCTGTCGACTGTAAATGCATAAAGATACATTTCGGTCTCCAATCGCTTCCTTATTATAATATGTTTTTACCCATCCCATTTATCCCACTTGGAAAAACAGCCCCTGCAACTGCACCGGGCGCTGTAAATAATATTATAAACATTTGTTGTAAATATTATACGTATTGTATTACTGTCGTCAGTTTTTATAGTATTACTCGTATATATATTATTATATTGTCGTGAGCATTCCCAAAACACGGTCGAGTGTTGACAAGGGGAAAAACGCGCGGATCAATATACGCTTTTGAAAAAGAGGGTTGCATGGATGAGGGGAGGGATTATAATTGACGCCATTTTGTTTTCAGAGTTCCAATGGCACTATTGTTGTTATAACGAATAGAATTTCAAAGAAAAGAGGAAGTATTTTCATTATCACATGTCATTATTCTAAATCATTTATAAAAGTGTGCAGTTTACGTGTGTCGTGTGTGTGTGTGTGTGGCCATGTAGGCAGTTGAAAAAATTTCATAGACAGATCGATATATATATACCTATATATATATTATATGCACTTTTGCACTTTTCACAGTAAAAAACGCAACTTTTAACGATCATCCTACTAATAACACGTAAAATCTATAATAATATTATTATGGTCTATGGGTTACCGATTGCAATGTTTTAAATTATATTTTTTACCTGAGAGTAAGTCATCGCATCAACAATTTATCGGAATATATATTTTATATCTATGAACTCACGTTTCACGAGACATTGAATTCTATACTTCAAAATAATATTATAATTGTAAATCAATGAAAAAGGTGAAAGCAGATATTTTTTAATACTATATTCAATTTAACGTAAACTTAAAATATATATATATATAATAGCATGCATAATGTTTACAATATCATTTAGTGTATTATATATAATACCTATACATAGTCATATATTTTCTGATTAATACAGGATAAGACTAAATTATTATGGAGAAAACTATATCGATAATTTAAAAATATATAATATTTGTTTTTCCTCGACTTATTTTGGACATTATATTATAATATATAAGTATTGTAATATTCAAAATAAATTCGGAAACTGTAGGTTTTCAGCGAGTATATTAATAACTCAATATTATTCTTACTCGAATGCCAATAATGTAATACAGAAATATAATTTATTTTAATATGATATTAAGATTAGACGTGTTTATACCAAAAATTAATTTTTATTTTAACTGTACCGTAATGGGCTCAATAGTGTAACAATCATGTTGGTCAGCAAACGAAAATATACTATCTACAAATAGATGAGTAGATATTATAAGCAACAAACTTATTTTTTGTGTATAAACTTCCAATATCTACTTATTACTTTAGCTTTGATTCTTAATAAATAATTAATTATGACAAAATTAAATGTATGTCCTTACCATTCCTTGTTCTTTTTCAAAATCACAATAACCAATTGTGGGTTGGTGGTAAGATGTCATCGGCGGCATGTTCGGAGTGAACATAAGTTGCAGATTTGTCCCTGTTGTGGCGAAAGCCTAGAATAGAAAAACAAGAATGTAAAATGTGTAACCAATAGAAACAGAAAAATGGGTTCTCAACTACGACCCGAATCGTTATTGATTTAATACGTACGATGTCTACATGTCCTTCGCGACAACCCATTTGAAAACGGTTTTGTCGTTCTTCGTGAGGCCTGTCTCTATAGCTCGTATACCTAACCTGTAGAAAAAATTACAAGATATAAATACTATTCACTTTAGAGACATTTAATATATATTTTTTGAATAATTTGGAAATTTATATAATATTATGTTACGTTTTTACGCTTTAAACGCATAAATAAAATGTACTACTTTTAGCCAAATTCATGAAACTCGTACGCAGAGTTCATACATTAAAAAAAATATTTGTATAATTATTTTTGATATGGACACAAAGAAAAGTTACTTGACTCTCAAATCAGGCAACTATATATACCTATGTGAATGTGATGTATAATTTTGTAAAAATTACTTTAAAAATAAGTATAATTGGTACCTCTCTAACTAAATATTTAAAAAAGTGAATTCGTAAAATATTTAACATTATAAACTTAATATTCTGTTTAAGGTATGAATTATATCTATATGTAAATAATTAATCAGAATAAATAGTAATCGATATTATACTTATTTTATATTTGTTTATTGAAAAAGTAGGCAAAATAGTAAAATATAGTATATAAAATATGTATAAAAAATAAATGCATGGTCATATTTAGGTACCTTGTCTACACTATAAAGAATTTTATTTATATGACTATTTTAAATTTACTATCAAGTACTTTAAACGTATGCTAAATAAATTACGTAGTTATTAATTAATTGTTGTCAACTTAACAAATATCATAATAATATTATATACTATCACATCATTGACGTATGCGCACATATCAAGAACTAGAACGTGGTACATATAATATAATCACAACCAAAATACTCATAGGGAGGCAGGAACCAACTAAAAATGTTTAATTACAACGTTGATAATTGTAGTACGTATAAATAGTGTAATGTGTATAGACTGTAAAGTCATATACAATTTTAGGTGTTAGCTACATAAACATAATATGGTTTCAACGAATCGATTCTTTACAGCTGTAAATCATTTGAAAATTTACCATTTGGATTTTAAACACACGTGGCGGTCAGTGCTGTGGCGGCAGTACAAAATATAAGATTCAGCCGTGCAGGGTTTATATAGTATTATAGTGGCGGCAAAGTGTCACAGGACCTGGTCACTGAAAAGGCCACATGGTCTCCGATTACTGTCTTATATCACGATTAATGACTTTTAGTTCGGTCGATATTTCTTTTGTGAGTAAAAACCGTCATAATGATCGACCAACTAATGGAAACTTAAAAACGTGAATTGTATGTATGAATGCACATACGTAATGTATGTTGTACACTTATAAATTCACACACGTTGGTCGTTTTTATTTGCAGCTTTTGGCAAAATTTATATTGTTTTTTGGTGATTTATATACTTTAATTTAAATTGAATGTTTTTAAAATTCAAACTCTTGAATTAAAATTAAATTTTCTGTTTTGTGATAATTTAATTTTTGTTAAACGTTATTATCATGATTGCAATATTTCCCCGTCACTACATTCCTTTATACCTAATTACATTTTGCACTGATGAGGAGGTCTGGGGACGGGTATTCCCCCCTAATAAAAAACCACTATTATAAATATTATTTTGTTACTGCACTGAATATGATTACACCCACAGTATTTATAAACGCGTTCTTATGGGTGCGAATTTGGATTAAAAAAAGTAAAAACTGTTGGTATTTGGAATAACTGTAAATTACTGAAAATCGAAGTCCCGTAGAGTACAGAGGCTTTTGAAAAGAAAAAACCACTGACGGATGTTAAACAATACTACAAATCGGTCACACTACTGTGTAGGTCCAGATTTTATATATCGTGTACGTGTATAGTGTATACCATTTATTGTAATAGAAATATAGTAGCTATAGTATTTAGGTTATGTGCACGTGTGAATATTTCGATAAATTTGTGTAAATGAGTAACATATTTTACGCCCATGTTTTTACAACAGCGTATACTAACATGTCGTACATTCAATTATCATACTTATATAGACTATATATTTTTCAAAAATTAAAAACGTTTCACGGGTGGCGTCGGACAAAAAATAAAAATGTTTAGTTTTATTTTAAAAATGTTTGATTAGTATGCAATAATGTTAAATTAAACAGTAATGCAATTACAACTGTTTGATTACTTGATGAATAATATTATCAAAAGAAAAACAAATTTAAAAATTAATTTATTATTATTATTGTGATTTTTGCGATTAGAAATTGTTCATTAATTTTTTAATTTCCGCATTAAAATTACTTGTGCCTGCTCTAAGTACATGTCGGAGATATTCACTGATTATTGTTGAGTGATCACTGTGGGTATAAATATTATTAAAACGCAATAATACGACAAAACAACACAAACAAATTATAGTGAATATTTTAAAAATATTGAAAATGCAATGTTATTTAACAAACTGATTGGAAACAGAATCCAAAAATTAAGAATAGAATTTTAATAATTTTTATTAGAATGCACTTTATCTTATCGGTAGACCTAGACCGTGACGCGATAAATAAAATACAATTCAATTATTATATAGCATCCTTTATAGATATAAAATGTGTTTGATGAGATAGGTAAAAATACATAAAATATTTAATTTGTCAATTTAGAGCGGACCGCCGGTTGCTAACCAGTGACCACTATATTCATCAGTGTGTGCAAGTTATATTATATACATTATATAATTTATATAATATGTTGGGTAATGGGTATATTTATTTATAATATATTATTAGTTACCTACTATATTATACAAATATATTTTTGCTTAAAAGTTTGATCCATAAAAGTGTACCTAATAGGTACTATTTTAAATTAAATCCATTTTAATTTAATTACTGAAATGAAAATTAAAGTTACTTAATTTATTACTCGTCGTTTTAATTAACCTAACCTATTTTGTTCGTTGTAAGCACTTGTATCGATGTCACATATATTCGTGTACAATAAAGTCATAATGTTGAGTCGTGATTTTAAAAAAATGTACTTAAGCACTATACAAACTACAAGCATAAAACTAATGACGATTTAAATTTAATTCGCAGACGGTGGCGGTATACCTATCAGTATTACCTATATATGCATATGCACTATAATATACCTAACAAGTAATATTATATGCTGAAAATCTATAACTACTGTGTGCTCGAGCGCACAGTTGCGCACTCGTATACACGTCTTGTACTCACGTCACTCTCACGACTGAGTCGTTTGAACAGATCGTCGGTCTGAAACTTATTCTTCTGGTCGGGCACCACACGGGGCATCTTGAACGCCAGCCTGGGCTTGGGCATTTGGTGTTCGAACAGCCCCTGGCACATGGGGTTGAACGACGGCGGCATCATGTTGCCCGGGCCCATCGACCCGAAATCGTTCATCATGAGCATTGGACGTTTCGCGCTCGACAGACGCTATTGCGGTATACTATAATATGTGTATATATATGTGTGTATAAACTCTAGGCGATCGTATTATCGTAAGTATCGGTTTTTCTCGGACCGTTTTATCGACTGCGGCGCGATCGATAGCGCCGTCGATATAATAATATTATATTGATATACCTAATTATGATTATGACGCGGTACCGTATACGCGAGCGGATTATCGTTATCACCGGTTTCGCCGAAAGCGCATAATACAACACTCGTGTACCGTTGGCGGTAAGTGCCTACCCGTTCAAATGAAATTATTAATCTGCACGAATCGAGATAGCGGACGGTGTGCTGCGATTTAAAAAACGGACGACCGCGATGGGACACCGTCGAACTCTGCTGTATACACGTGCAGCAGTAATATATTATTTTATATTATTATTACGGTCGAGCACCGTCGCCGCCGAACATACGCATCACAATGACGTCGCGATGACGATGATATAAAAATAATAGTGCAATACGACGACGGCAGTCCGATGTCGTATGGTGAAACGCGCGCGCCGCCGCGATAGGGCCCGGCGAGCGGTGCGGTGCGGCGCTCGCTTTTCGTACCACCAGCGGGGGCTAGGTCGACCAATCGGATGCTGCGGCGGGCGTGTCCGGTGCGCGACACGCTATGTATATACGATAATATTATATTATTATTATTATTATTGTGTTCAAACGTATATGAAAATATTATATTATGCGCGCCGTCTGCCGTAGTCGTTCGTCGTGGCTCTCCTCTCGTACCTCGTGTAGGCCCGTCACTCACCTACCCCTAGAGAATAGTTACGTCCAACACTATATTATAGACGACGATTATTTACATATATTATGGATTTATTGGAAATATTAAAATAGCTGGTGTATAACGTCGAACGCGATTCGAGCTTTTTTCGGAAATCACGACGGTCATCCGTCTGGTCGCGTATATAATATATATATATATTATGTGCCCATATATACATAGATCTAATTGCTAGGTATACGTGATGAATGATCCGCAAGCACCGTTCCGGTTTGTTATATTCCGAGACCGTGCCGAATCGTAGTTAATATCATAACAAAGGCCGGTCGATTTTTTTCACTCCGCCGATTCGAACACGCGCCTTTCACGTCGACGCCGCGCAGTAGGTACTTATATTTACCTACCTATATAGATGTACGCCTCGTCCCATTATAAGTCCCCGCTGCACGCTTTTACAGCCTTTTATTCGCAACGGTAGCAGTGCAACATATTACGTATTTACGTATAACATAATATATTATGTAGAGTTTTAAAAAATGATAATGTTCAGTTATATACGTATGAAAAATAAGTATAGTGATGTACTGATGTTTGCCGCACGACGATACAACACGATTGACGCAGTTGTATATAATGCATATTATCCATAGCTGCAGCTAGGTATATGCTCGTATAGATGATGATGGTTTATCTTAAAATGAATGATGATTATACGATATAAAGGATGTTTATTTATGAGCTTATAAAATATAAACTGTTAAAGGTTGAAATAGAAAGACGTTGTGTAATATTGTATTTGAACTATTGCAGGGAGGCTATAACATATTCCTAGAGAAAATAATTAATAATTTAAATGTTTAGATACATTAAATTTTCTAAATCTGTAAAATACTGTGTATAATTGATTTACTAATAAACAACAAATTTTACATTTTAACAAAAAGCAATTAGCATATCAAATATAATTTTAATTTGTATTATATAATAAAAGTGCTATTATTACTATGAATTCTTACATTGCAAATTTCATTTTTTTAGACCAAATTCATTAATATTTAATAACTTGGACTATGTCAATAAATTCAGTTTGTTTCTCTTCAATATTTTCCCTCTGAACACTATTATCGTATAAAATAACTTGTCAAGTCTCTCATAACTCATTGTTAATCTTATATAACTACCATGTTTTTAGTCTTATAGCTCTGCACTAGGTATACTGAATGACTTTTCTACAGTGCAAATTATTACGGTCAATATGTTTCTTATAGTATACACTATACAATGTTTGAAGTTTAATTCTACGAATAAAATATTATCATTCTTTTAATAATTGTATGTAACCATACAGTGTTATATTATCAAAGTAAAAGTTTTTGATTTTAATAGTCAATAATCATACAAAATTGAAGCATTAATTTTAAAATTGTGTAACTTAAAGTATTTTAAGATATTAAATTTTTTTTGCAATTTAACTATTTTACTAGGAAACAGCCAACATAATTTAAAAGGAGTCACTTTACACTTTATTTTGATTATAACTAATAGTATATAACGAGGTTTAGAAAAATTATAATTTGTAATCATTTCTTCTAGGTAGGTCAAGTTTCATAATGATCAGCTGATTTAATAATTTCTTCAAAATTATTTTTAAAATACTTTTCACTATTTTTTATTTTATTTTCTAAGTATATTTTTTAAATTTCTAAAAAGAAAATTATAGGGAAAATTTTTGCCTCTCCTCCGCCCTCTGCGTAGGCACCCATGAATATAAATATAAAACCGACTTCGACATTTTTCAAAGCATTCTGAATTTTAATAGTGTTTTGACTAATTCAGATGGTCCTCAAAAATATTTTTACACGATTAGTTATTGCTTGAATATTAAAAATAAACCATTGTTATAATTTAATCAGATATCATCCGATAAAGTAGATAGAATAAAACAAACCAATAGTATCAAATTATGTAGGTAGGTAGTATATGACATATGTATACGTATAGTTATTTCCACAACTTATTTGAATATTTTTTGCATAGGTAGTCTTTTTTAATAAAATATAATACAACAATAAGCAATTTATACATTTTTAAGAAAAGTATAAATGTCAAAACATTAATGTTTATCATATAAATTTATATGTTTTTTGTAATATGGTTCAATTATATTTTGTAATTTATATTTTATTCAGTTCCATCATCTCTATAGAGACGATGTTACGCGTGGGTTAGAGAGAGATAACAAATAGTACGCTAACATCCTCTTAAGTTTAAAAAAATTTCAATTAAAATGATTATTTCACATCATTATAAATATGTTTTTTCTACAATAATTTCGAATCAAATAAATAACTTAAAAAAATAGCATATACTCATCTAAAAAAATATTGTAGTTGTAATGGTTGTAACTTGTACCTATGTAATATTACTAATATTATAATACTTAGTGTAAGTACATCTAAAATGTATATGTTTATTTCTTTATGTTAACATGATAATTACAGCGGACTATACAAATTATCATTTATTTAAATATCTATAGCTTTTTTAAATTTCATCATAAAATTAGTTTTAATTTATATAATATTACGTTATGCATAATATTATGGTAGACCTGAAACAACCTGATAAGCAATAGCCAATAATTTTTTATTCACTCTTTCTGTATAAATTATTCAAAATTATTATATTTATTATTTCTACGTTTTGAACTTTCTTTTGAGTATCATAATGGAATATATTTTATTATAATATGTGCATATTTTGAGTTTTAAATTTAAACCCTAATAGTATGGGAGATACCGGAATGTTGAACACATGGCAGTAGAATTATCTATCTACAACGCCGTATATTATATTTATTATTTATATGACGCTCGTCAACTTTTAGTTATTAGGGTTTATTGTAGGAAATTTTGTTGCAGCTTTTAGAAAAAATTTAAATTATATATTAATATAACTAATTCAGAATTATTTTCAAGAAATAGGTACAACTATGAATATGATTTTAGCAGTTGTTACAATATGTCATAGCTAAGGAGTTTCTCGCATATGAACGTTATGACTTCCAGTCATTATGATGAATCTATATAATATAAAGACCAAATTTTAATCGATCGATTTTATGTGTTTTCAAGAATAAACTTTCTATAGACATATAGAGATATAATTGTTTTTATAAAAACCACTTTCAAATTGTGAATATATCAATAATATAGAATAATATTCATGCCTGCGTGTTACTACAACCCACAAGAATAAGAAACTATCAAATAATTCAAATATCAATACATTTTTACATTTATTACATTAACAAGCATAATATGCTATACATCAGATTATTGATATAATCGAAAGTAATTTTTTAAAATAATTATATTTAGCTCTTTGTGTAGAAGTCATAAAAACTTAGAAACACATTTATTCAAATAATTAATAAAGACAATTTGGTCTTAAAAAAAACGTTCTGTAGTAATTATTCAGAATTTTCAGCATTTATATTATAATAATAAAAAAACCAATAGATTTCCTAGACTTGACATGTATAAATGACAGCATTACTGTTCAACGAGTATTCTGGCGGATGCGATAATTCCTGACCATTTTTATGTGCACAGTTTCGGCGTCCAAGGTCATCATTCTTCTAGTGTTCGTCGTAAATAAGGATTATGTGCATGGAAAAAATAGAAAAGGGTGATAGTGTGAACCGAGAACACGGTAATGCTATAAATACTATATATACTCGTAGCATCACGGAATAGATTGAATTTTGACTTATTCTGTGTTAGAAACTACAGAGCCGAGACTCGACACAACTCGTTTATTTATTACGCGTTATCGCGTCTAAATACGAAAATCCCCACACTACTTAGTGGTAAAACTGTACTATCAAAGAGGAGCCATGTACAATCGTCTATCATCGAGAGAGTTTGAAGCACTGCAATCAGTATTCACTACTCACTAGTCAGTAAACCACTGCTGAAGTAATAGCTCACAGACTTCATCATGTGAAAGTGGTTACCCTTACTGCATATTGTATCGTATGTGGCGTTTAAGGGATTTTTATTATTTATGTCGAAACTAATTGAGAATTGAGATATTCCAAAACTGCATAAATGGCCAGACTCGGCACGAAGTGGCGTATAAAAAAATGTGTAAGGTGCCGCGCTCTAGGATTAGAATTACGAGCGTTATTACAAATCATTACATTGATATAAGAATTATCATGTTATCAGTTGTGTAGTTGTGTTGTTGATTTCAAACAAGTCATATTAAGTAAACGTACAAATTTCGTTTTAAAATATGTTAATTAATTCGAAATTCCACGGTCTATTCGATCATGAAAAGTACATTCTACATAGATCTACATCAAATATTTGTTCAGATACATTCAAATTTATGTATGTTCCAAAATTGTGATATCATGCACTTATGATATGATTTTTTGTACTTTATAAATTATGTTATAATATCTAGTGGGTATTCAAAAATTGAAAATAGTCAGAGTTAATTTTTCTATCTTAGGTGAACATTTTATCCTGTATTTATTATTGGTACCTAAATAATTATAATATAAATTAAGTTAAGTTTTTCAAAATATTGTAGGTAATACAAAAAACATAAAAATATTTTGCTTATGGTTGGATAATGTATGGTATGCCAAATATGGCACCTACAGAAATATTGTAAGGACTATTATGCATGGAGTGCCAAATATGGTATACAATAAATCTTGATTTATAACTTACAAACTTTTAACTTTTCAATTTTTTTTTTGTATTTTTCCTGTAATCAGTGGAATATTATAATGAAGTAGATTTTTTTCCAGGCAAGATTTAAAATCCAATGTATCTAAACTAAAACATTTCAAAAGTATGCAGCTCTCACTATCGTACATACAATCATTATATAAGTATATTGATAATAATTTTAGCTGTTTGCAAAATAAATAATTAGTAATATATTTTTATTTTTAGAAGTGAAGATCTATACGATATTAGATTGAAAGGGCAGCGTTTCTTAACCCGTTGTTGGTCGCGTCTTTTTTTGTACTTCTTTGGTCGCGTGGTGAGAGATTCTCTCACCTTCTTTAAATGTCATATAATATGTTTTAAACTACCAAACCACATTTATTATATAAATGAGCACTTAAAAATATATACATTATACATTATTACAATTTAAATTATCGTGCATTAACATATTATTGTTAATACAAAAAAAAATATGTTTTATTCTTGAATTTGAGTATTATACATATACAAGAATTGCAGTTTTAGCATTTTTTGCTACCGTTTTTACACCAGTTTTTAGTATTACAATATTTCTTTGTAGAGTTCTAACATTACGAGGAGTATCTGATAAGTGATAAGTTATAGCATAATTAATAGGCAATAAACTAAAATCAAAGAGACAAAGAGAGTGGTGACAAAAATATTATTATAATATTATTACTGCGACCAATGACGGGTTAAGCTGAGTGCGGCGGAGATCGTTTCGGAGTTACGCGAAACTCAAGTCTTTTTTTTCAAAATTTTCATGAAAATTACTTTGAAGATTAGTAACGGCTATAGTGGAGAATTCAAGGTTAGTATACCTATATTACCTATGCATTACTTATATTAATAATGTGTAGGTATTATATTATTATAATTTTTATTGTAAATTATCCTACTTACCTAAAATGCCGCATTAAAACTATAGAAACTAAGTAGGAGCTCCAATGCTTCTTATTGTCGATCTGTAATAACTTATTGTTGAAAGCTAAATAAAAAAGTAGTCTCTACGATAAAAGTGGACATAAAAAAGTTTATGAAACTATAATATAGGTAATTTTAATGTTAACTATTCACAAATTTTGTTTTTTTCTAGATTTTATTCTTGAAAAGTCATCAATGATATATTCATATTCTAATGATGACGTTAAGTCACTTTCGATTTTAATATGGCTAAGGAGTAATATTATTATATATTACTATATAATAATAAATATTATTTTATATTTTATAGTGACACGCCAATATACTCAATAAATGGCAACGTTGCACGATTTTCAGTGTTTTCACCTGATCTGAATCGGGCGCAAATGGGTTGCGCCGCAGCCTACATGCTACATTACTTAAGTATATTTCATTATAATATGTTATTAGCTACTAATTTATTTGACTAGTAGTATTATAGTATAGATAGATACATTTTTCTCCGAAAACATTGCATCTATCAATTCATCATCATCAGTGCCGCAACTACACCAATTTGGGCCCGTGTGCAAATAAAATTAATGCCCCCCCCCTGTCTTGAAAATTAATTTTTCCAAATTTGAAAACATACTTTGGAATTTTGAATTTTTACTCATACAAATATAAACAAAAATAAGGTTAACATAAGGAAAACACATACAGGTATGTATTTACAAATAAATAAATGTAATAATTTGTAACCTTTTTTTATTAATTTTAAATATAAATAATTATCAAGTAACAATTTAATTGAACACACTATACATAAGCATTAACAGCCAATTAAAAAATTGAAAAAAAAAATACATTACTCACTTTAAAAAATTCTTTTTTCTTGCCTTTTTGTTGGCAAAATTGTCAATTATATTTTCTATGTTAATATCATTTGTTTGTTGTCTTTCAATATTAAGCAAAGCTATACTTGAAAGTCTCTCTTGACCGATGGAGTTTCGTAAGTAATTTTTGATAAGTTTAAGCTTTGAAGAGGATCTCTCAACTCATACTATATAGGCCGGTCAAAATACGCGTTCCTTCGCATGACGCGCTTTAATCAATTGCAACCAAACTATTTTTAATTTCGGTTATACGGGCCGCAAAAGAAACGTTAATATACGATAACGTTGTGTTGTACAAGACAAAATCGATCTATTGTTCAATAATTATTAATTATTATTATATTATTATAACAAAATCTTTTTATTTTTTTCTTTCTACATACTTTTCAATTTTTATCATTGGGCCCCCCATTATAGGTTGGGGCCCTGGGCCCGTGTGTTTGACACACGCAACACACCCGGTTATTGCGGCACTGATCATCATATTATTATTTAATTACTATAATATTATAGTTATTAACTTTTGAGTTAATTACACCTTCTGTAAATATTTACCGTAAAACAGTGTGCATAGGTTCATATTATTATAATTAGATAATATCTTGAAAATAATCAATATATTATACATTATACGTAGGTATACCGTATACCGCAGTGTTGGGTAAATTACTTTTAAAAAGTAATAAAATTACATTACTCGTTACCTCAAATATTTTTGTTTAAATTATATTTGCGTTACCCAATACTATTTTTATCACGTTACATTACTTTTTCATAAATAAAGTAGTACGTTACAAAATATAATGAAATAACGTTACTTTTGTTTTTGATCATTAATAACATGGTATGGAGCCAAACAAACTAGACCCGTTATATTTATTTTTAATTCCGATATTATTAAACATTCCAGCAATTAATTACATTACTTTATTAGCTAGCAGAAAGAAAAGAGTTCGGTTTAAAAATATAATTTAATTTTAAATGAATTATGACTTACGACTTATGAGTAAACTACTATATAGCTGTCTACATAGGTATCATATTATCACTAGACCTGTGATTGTTATTGCACAATAATTGAATCATAAAAATGATAATGTCGTCCCGATGTGCATTATCGTAACGATACAAACATGATATTATTTATAAATGTATAAAATATAATTAAAATAATAATAGTATGGCCCATCGCACGTCGACAACTACGGTCGCACGGGAAAACCATTCACTTACGACGCAATCGACGTGACGACGTACCTAAGGGCCGTGCCACACTATGCGTTTTGGCGGGTCCGGTTTGGCCGGACGCTTTTCGACAGGATGACGCGTAGATGCCACATCTATGCGTTTCTTATTGAAAACGTTCCTTCTGTTTGTCTCGTAGGTCAAATTATTTCAATAACGCGATGGATGTCATCGAAAGTATCTTCACCTACTTACTTACTTACTTCTCTAACATCGTTCTGAATGTAATTAGTAATTTTACTATACTATAAAATATTTTATTTAAAAAATTAGTGTGCGATTTATTTATTAAGTGCGTATTTATATTATTCAAAGGTATTACATTTAAAAATTTGATTATTCTACACAAGTAAGTATATTATTATAATTTGTTCATTTCCGTAAATTGCTATTAATTAATTTTTAAATTATTAGGTATCTTGTTAGAATGAATCGTAAAAAACTTAAAGTCATTGCAGTAACTGAAGCACTTGGTTTATTGGATACAATTAAATCAGAAAGGAGGTATTGGGTTCATCCACTTAATGTAGAACGAGAAAAAATGGAACATTTCAAAGATTTTTTTAAAAACATAAGGCGTTATCCACAAAAATTTTTCGAATACTATCGCATGTCAATTTCGAGTTTTGATGAGTTATTAGAAATTCTACGTCCACATATAACTAAAACCACCACAGTATTTCGTAATCCAATTTGTGCTGAAGAACGGCTTACAATTACTTTGAGGTAAGTTAGCTAAAATTTAAACATGTGTTTGGCGTTTCATAAGTCAAAAATAAAAATATTAGATTATAAATAGATACTATAAGTTTTTTAAAATCTATCTTTCTATTGACGAAAAAAAAAATTAAAAATTTTTATTTTTTATTGTATTTTGACTATATTATATCTCATAGCAACGGCGTTAATTTATATTATTATTATTGTATGATTGACTATTTTTAAATTAAATTAAAATTTATATTAGATTTTTTTTATGAT
Organism: Rhopalosiphum padi; assembly: GCF_020882245.1. Taxonomy (NCBI): domain Eukaryota; kingdom Metazoa; phylum Arthropoda; class Insecta; order Hemiptera; family Aphididae; genus Rhopalosiphum; species Rhopalosiphum padi. Next base: position 52,299,539 of record NC_083599.1, read on the forward strand.
ATTTATTAAATTAAATAAGTAGTACTGAAGACACGGGAGAGTTTACATGTTTCCGTCAGGTAGTACTGGAGTAGACCTGGGAGAGTTTACAATCGCCCAGTCTGGCAACCATAGGGGTAGATTTGGAGAGAACTTATGCACCTCCAGAACGCAATCACACCCCTCAAAATGTTTTAGTCGGTCTAAATAAATACTTAAGAAAATATTTAGTAGCTTTAGTACCATATAACATTTTTGAAAAATTTAAAACAAGAGAGGTACATCAAATAACATTTTAAAAATATAAAATAAAACAATCACTTTGTTATGCAAAATAAAAATAAAGAATACTAAGTAGGTTTAGTACCATATAACATTTTTGAAAAATTTAAAACAAAAGAGGTACATCAAATAACATTTTAAAAATATAAAATAAAACAATCACTTTGTTATGCAAAATAAAAAATAAAGAATACTAAGTAGGTTTAGTACCATATAACATTTTTGAAAAATTTAAAACAAAAGAGGTACATCAAATAACATTTTAAAAATATAAAATAAAACAATCACTTTGTTATGCAAAATAAAAAATAAACTAAAGATAATAGTAGATTTGTAGATATTATTGATAATTTCTGTAATAGTCAGAAATTGTATTGGCATTATCTTGGTCTGCAGATAAATATGAGCTAGAAGAATGAAATGGAGGGAATGCCATTGAATGTTGAGCCTGTCGAGGTGGTACTTTTGTAGTTGAATCTGATGTATATGTGGACAAGACAGGTAAGGTTAGTTGTGAGGTATGTGCTTGTGAAACACTTGGATAAGTTGTATTGTGATGTGAAGCATATAATGGTTGAGACTGGTTAGCTTCTAAAGAAATTTGTTTAAAATATTGTAAGGTCATCAAACGAAAATCTGTTTTTTGTTCATATGTTAACCTTTTGTAATCTGGTAACAAAGACAATAAAAATGCCCTATCAGGATCGGAATTATTCTCTTCCTCGGTATTCTTTAAAGCACTTAATAATTCTTGCTGAAATGGTGTTACATTATTTTTCTTAAATTTTTTCCTCCTGGATTCTGGGGTTGAAGTTTTATTTCTTTCAAATTCATCTGCACCCACAGTGATGTTAATCTCTTCTTCTTCTTCAGTTTCTTCCCCATTATTGTCTTGCTGTTCACATTCATTAAAATTGCCAGTTGTTCTAAAATATAAGATTGTATTACAATTACTTAAGTAGTTTAGTGTATAATAAAATTAGTGGTATAACTATGGTAACCAATTTCACTAAATTCTAAATTTGTTTATAACAGTTTAATAAATATGCCATTGAATTATAAATATTGTTAAAAAGTTATAATGAGGAAATTGACTAAGATAGTTATGAATACTAAATATTTTATTTTTACCTTCTTTTTTTAATTACATGTTGTAAAAATGAAAGTGATTCAGCATAGACATATTTTTTTTTAGTAGCACTATCGCCACTTTTTGCCTGGTTGATAAACTTTGAATAATTGTCCCGTATATGTCTCCATTTGGTTTTCATTTCTTTGACTAGAATAGTACATTAAAATAAATAAAATTAGTTTATGAGTTAAATGAAACTTAAAATATAGTAATATTCTATAATATAATCATATTATAAGTACCTCAAAAAATAAAAGCATAAAAATAAACAATGTTTATCATATTATTACAATTTATATTGGTAAATAAAAAGTTCATAGGTAGGTAACAAAAAACCTAAATTATTCTGTTTTTTAATTAGTACCTATCTGAAACGTTATGATTCATAAATATAAGACAGATAAATATGGAATAACATATACGGCAATATAAATATTTTAAAGTATGATTTTATAATTGTCATTCTTTTTTATAATAATAATAATAATAATGATTTTTTTTAATTGTTTTTAAATCTTTTCAAGATATTTATCAACTGGTACGTACTTTGCCGCTTTAAAATTCGATTTTCAAGTAGGAAGAAGTACAATCGGAGTAATTGTAAAAGAAACATGTCAAGCGATTTGGACCAATTTACATTTAATAGAAATGCCAGCACCAACTGCTGACGATTGGGTGGAAATATCCAGAATTTTTTATTTGAAAACTAACTTCCCCAACTGTATCGGAGCAATAGATGGAAAGCATATAAGATGTAAAAATCCTAACAACTCAGGAACCTTGTTTTTCAACTACAAAAAATTCTTTTCGATAGTGTTGATGGCTGTAGTGGATGCAAATTTGAATTTTATTACGATTGATGTAGGATCTTACGGCCGAGAAGGAGATTCTAATATTTTTAAAGAGTGCCCATTTGGTAAACTATTATATGCCGAGAAATTGAATATTCCAGAACCAACTATACTACCAAATACAAATAATAGCCCTCAACCATTTGTGTTTGTTGGAGACGAAGCTTTCGCATTACACACAAATTTACTAAGGCCTTATCCTGGGCGTAATATTAACGATACACGGAGGGTATTTAACTACAGGTTATCGCGAGCAAGGCGCACAGTTGAATGTGCATTTGGAGTACTTGCTAATAAATGGCGTGTATTACATACATCGATACAAGTAGAGCCAAATTTTACGGATGAAATTGTCAAAGCTTGTTGTATTCTACACAACTTCGTCCGTAAGAGAGATGGTATCAATTATGAAGATTCTGAAATCAACAGTTTAGACGACATTGAAACCCACGGAGTAGGGGCTCGTTCACAAGGTGTTGGTGTAAGGGATTACTTCGCAAACTATTTTATGGGCCCAGGAGCAGTAGATTTTCAGTACAAAGTACTTTAGTTTATTATTAATATTACTTAATTAACAGTAGATTTTAAGATACCAACAATAATGTATCATAGTAGGTACTTATTTTTTTTTTTTATAAAACAGTATTACATTTTTATTTATATTTAAATTTAGATTTCTGTGCTAAAATTATTATACCCAACTATTGAAATATTAATATTATAACAATTAAATAATATACGAGGTTCCTACTTACCTGTGTTTTTTTTTTCTGTATTTGATTTTTCAGTCCAATTTTCATATAAGTATTCCCCAATACTGTTCCAACTTTTTTCTTTTATATTTCTATCCATATAATCTTTTGACCCCAGTTCCCAAATTGATGGATTATTTTGAATACATGAAATAAATTTGTCAGTATCGAAAACCATTGCAAAAGCCAAAATGTTGCAATGTTTAAAATATTAAAATATTTTAAAAACTTAAAAATTTTAAAATATTTTAAAAATTTAAAAAATTTAAAAATAAATTTTTTATACAATTTTCAATATAATTTTTTTATAAAAAAAAAAAAAAAACGCAGCCGCTAAAACGCACAATGTGGCACGTGCATATTGCATATAATATGTTTTGTTTATACTTCCCGTCGAGTTGGTTCCTGCCAAACCGCAACATGTTGCGGTCGGTCAGCGACAGGAATCGACCGGTCCCGATAAAACGCATAAGTGTGACATCTACAATTAGAACTTACATAATTTGTTGTTCCGGTCGACCGGATGCGTTTTGACCGGACCCGCCAAAACGCATAGTGTGGCGTATAAATACTATAGTATTTATAATCAATGGTTATATCTACCGTAGATTAAGTTCAATAATTGGTACTATTTTGTACTTTTGAAAATATGGGAAATTGTCTGTATTAAAAAATACAATCGTATATAATTAATAATTATTAAAAAGTCGTAAATGAATAAATTGTCAAAATATGTAGGAAAAAATGGAATTATTGAGAAATATGTAAAAACATGTACTTATGACAAAATATGTAAAAATATGTAAAATAAAATATAGTTAATTTCATTGGAAATCCTTTGAAACGAATTTATCACTCACCTAAATTAATTTATCAAGTCACAGTAAAAATATGTATTTACATATAAATTCGAGCCCTAGTAATCACTAATTAGTGTTGAGAACTTGTATCCGCAAGTGTTGTCACCGTCTTATTAACGCGTAGATACTATAGGTATGTTCAGCAGTTTGAATTTTTATGTTTATCAAAAATATAAAGTGAAAAAATCTATTATCAAACTTAAAGGTAAGAACATTATCAGTGTTCTCGCCTTGGTTTTTAAATGTATTTTAATTTTTAATCGAGTTATGAGTATAACAAATATTAATATTTAAAAATGCCCATAATTCACTTAAAAATTAAAATATAAAAAACTGATGAGAGAACATAGTCACACAGAAAATGTTTTTAATTTTAAGTTTGATGATAAGTCATTTCACTCTAATATACACTAATAACAATAATAACATACAAAATTTGGAACTGCTAAACTTATATTTTGGTTTGGTTTTGGTCGGTATGGTATAAGTTAGTAAGATTAGTAAGACGGAGACAAATGAGAGACAATACATGTGCCGATGCGCGTACCGTGTGAGGTTCTCCGATTATTATATCTTTAATTGGAAATGTTATCCCATCCATCCACCTTGCACAATGACATTAAACATATATTTTTTTATTATTATTACATTTTAAATGTGTCAGCAGTCGGCACATTATTTGCTACTACAAACATTGATTAAATATACAGTATATTTAATCAATGCTCCAAGTCTTTACATTATATATAAATATTATGTACATAATATATACAAGTTTATTCTTATAACAATACGATAATCTAATCGAGCAGTTTTACAAATAACAGTTAAATACTAGCCCGTAGTCGCGTGATGACCAGTCGCACATCGAAAACAACTTTCTTCGCCGCACCGTTCGCAATAGCAGGTGGTAGATGGAAGTTTGAAAAACCAATCAAAAGCCGAATTCGCAAAATTGGCCGTCGCCGGGTCGTGCTTTTAACGTACGGCCAGTATAGACAGTAGTCACTACTCACTACTCAGTACTCACTAGTCATTAGTCAATCTTAGTCTTATGACAAAATACATTTTTTTGTCATGATCTTAGAGCTTAGAGCCATTATAGATGTGTCTTGGACAATAGAGAATAGATATTATGGTACTTGTTTGTTATCGTCCCGCCACTCTTGTATGCTATTACCCCGCTATAAATAAAATAAACTATATAATAATTAAATAAAATATAATAATATGTATTATTAATAATAAAAGGTTAAAAAAATAAATGTATTATATTTATAAATTAAAAAAAATATGTATAAATGCATAAGTAATAAGTATAAGTATAATATTTATTTTATCATAATTAGAATGGACTATGGAGGCCAGAAGTCCAGAACTCAAATTTAGATATATCTTTTAAAATAGTTTCAAATGTATCTTATTTTCCGAGACGTGTTCTCCACATAAATTCTGCCAAATACGATTCCAGAAAATATATTATTTGTTTCACGACGCTTTTTATTTCCCCATTTAGCAGAACCCCACAACCTCTCGATGTTTTGGGTGTGTGCCCACTGCCCACTGCCCCAGTGTCCGGATCAACAAAATTATAACTTTGGTAATATGGTTAACAGTATAATGTTGGAATCCCGCTTGCTGCAACGCATTAATATTATGTTATACTTATGAGTTATGACTTATGATATAAAATGTAGTTTTCCCATTTCCTAAAATAGATCATCCATCACGAGCTAAATACGATAATTGTAGGAACAATAACGGCACACTATATGGCGGGGTGATAACAAACAAGAGTGGCGGGGCGATAACAAACAAGTACCGTTTTCCGATATTAGTATTTAGCAATTATTAGTATAACATTCGACAGTGCGACGTCCTTTAGCGACGTTATTACGAGTGTCTATCTAATAGTATATTAGTATACCTATTCAGTACATTACTAAATAGTAAATTTTCCGTCTGTGAACTGTGACTTGTAAGTATTGTAATTTTTAAATTTTTTTTAACAAATTTAGGACCGTCGCAAAAGACAAATAAATCATGAGGGAGGCTTGATTCAATAATTTGTCAATGCTAAAAAAATTTTCTTGCTCTGTTTCAATTATTATTATTATTATTATTTATTGACATAAGGATACATATTATATTCATTATTTATAGCTCTTCGCCAGTACAGAATATCACAGAACATTTTTTGGTATTTGTTAGCAGTCCGCACTGGAAAAATAGGTACACGAGGTTAGTTAAGATAAAAATTTACAACATACAATTTTATACAGACATCAATAATGTGTTCAATAACTTGTTGAGAATTCTTAAAAAAAAAAAAAATTAATATACTAATACAGTAATACTATGGTTATGCTCAGCTAGCAGTTCATGTTTTCCAAACTTTTTTTTTTTAATTTTTGATTCATTCATAACACTATTCTATAATATATTCAAATAATAATGCATTTTGGCATTTATATGCATTGTGAATGAGCATTATAAATGATTGGATATAAAAATATATAATCATGTATAATAAATCCATTACCAATTAACGATTAATTTAATTTGTTTTAATCTCAGATTTAAAAATTATCTGTTTGAACAGTAGAGTCTGTCGAGTACTCGAGTCTGATTTATCCTTAAATAGTTTTTCAGAATTATTATAACTGACTGATGAGCTCGAAGAGTCCTTTTTATAAAATAAAAAATACAAAAAACTAAAATAATTAAAATTTATTAGATAGGTAATTTTTATTATAATGATTTTATGAATGTACAACACAAGCTTACCAGTTACCTCTTAAGTAAGCCATAAATCATAATAATATAAATGCAAAAAAAGGTATTTAGACCATTTTTCTTTCATTGTATAATAATATATTATTATTTATTACAAAAAATATCAAATATCTACGACTTACTGGTAACATTATCCATTTATTCAAATTTCGTATAGTTGCAGCTGCATTTTCAAATGGATTTTTGAGTGCGCCAACATGTTTAACATTTACCCGTTTAATACGATGACATTTTTCCTTTTGCTTTTTTTTTTAATCATCATTATTGACTACCACATTCCAAGCATTTCACTTTTACACTTTTTCTTTTTCTTTTATTCTCTTCGTTCATTTTTGTTTTACGTATAATATAACAAGAACGAAGACTGAAGAGTATGCATCAAATAATATATAAATAATAATAAATACTTGACTAATTTACAAAGATTACGTTAGGATTTAAGGAAAATAATAATTTAATAATATTTTTCCCAATATGCTTATGCCAAAGGCTGAGTGCATTTATTATGATTACGATTAGGGTAATAATGGTAATATAATAAACGTTTTTATAAATAATATTAATATATTATGATCTATGTATACATACAGTTTATACGGCTATATAGTTATACCACGGTTGTACAATGTACAGTATAAGTATAACTAGTATAGTATACAGTATACACCATGCATGCCCAACTTTGCGGGCCACAATCCAAACTCCACGATTTTATTTTGTTAACTTTGATAAAATATATAATGGATATAATATTATTGTTGTTCAGTTGTCGAATTTATGACTCTAATCGTGTGTGTTTAAAGTACTGAATATTTCCACGCTAGTCGCTAGTTTGTTTTTATATTTTATCATTAGAAACTGCTGGTTCACATTTCTTGTTTGCAAAAAATAATAAATTACATTTTATTTATTAAAATGTCTTAAAATAAAAAGGGCAACATTTGATATTGAATGCCGTGTTTTCAAAGATAATTAAAAAATTGTATGATATTTTGTAATTTTTAAAAGCTTATTAAAATAAAATTATAATTATACCAATAAAAATTTCTAATTTTTATAAAATGGTCATGGGCCGGTTGGGCACGCCTGGTATACACCGACGTCTGAAACCCGTACAATAACTCATACCCAATCTATTTTTATTACGTTATAGCCAAAGAAAGTATTAATATATAACAGTGGCGTAGCCAGGATTTCTAAAAGGGGAGGGGGGGCCAAAAAAAAAATTAAATTTGTACTGTTTTTATTATAAAAAATAATTGAGATTATTTGTATACTTATTATGTGACCACATATAATACTAAATACATCCGGCTGAAATTAATAAAATATTTAACAACTTTATATATGTTATAATAATTTATTGCAAACAAAATTTATATTACACAAGGTAAATATTTTTAATATTATGTCCAATCTGCAACTTTCATCCTCCTAGGAGATTTATTTATAAATGCAGTCATGATAACTTTTTCTACGTTTTCATATTCCAATTCATCTTTGTTTGTTGTCGCTAAGGCCAAACCATTCAACCTTTCTTCATTCATTGTAGCTCTTAAATATGTTTTCAGTCTTTTTAGAACTGAAAATGTACGTTCTGGAGTAGCGGATGTTACAGGCAGAGTAGCAAATAATTGAAGAATCTTCTTTATATTTGGAAAATATATATTATATAACAATTAACATATTACATATTCATACATAATATTTAATAAAAGCATATAATAATAAAATTATTAATTGAAAAATAATAATTTTTTTTTTGTTTTTGTCTAATAAATAACAATATTTTATTAAATTTTTTAAAATTGCCGACTCAATTTACGTGGTGGGATATGGAAGATAGATCCCCCCCTTGGGTTTTTTTTTACTTGTAGGTATAATAATGTCGTATTTATATTAAAGAAATACAGAATAAAATTATTGAAAACGCTACACTTGATTAGAATGTTGAATATTGATTTATTAAGAATTTGGAAATATTAAGGTTGATTCCCTTAGTCCATAAACTACTTACTGCTAAACATGTAAATGATTGAAAACAATTCATATCGTAAATCATATAAAATTTTGTCAATCGTCATTATTGTCAATAACCATCCGGCTATTATTATGCTTCTATGTTCTAATAATAATAAGCATATAATAGCCATATTATATATTGCATATTCCAGAGTGCGGGCATGTATATTGTATAAATAGGCATTATAAACAATAAATTCCTGTTATGGAATACAAATAATAACCAAACTTAAACACTAAAATACTAGTTATTATTTTAAAATTTATTATTGCAATACTTTATTTTTAATCCAATATAATAATTCACTATAGATACTCATTATAGTCGCATACTCACGCTAGTGCCAGTGCCGAACAAACTAGGAGCCCTAACCTTCCCAGGACCCAGACTCCCGCCCGAGTACCAACAAAAAAAGTCCTCTTCTTTAGTAGCTACCTTGGGGCTTTGAGACCCTTGCTTTCGGCACTGGCTAGTGCACTAGTTTTTAATGTTTTCGACCTTCATATAAATTTGTATATTTATCAACACTACATGTTGTATTCTTGTGGTTCTCTCCGTTTTATAAAAAATTAATTACGAATAATAAATCTTCAAAACAAAAGAATACAGTTTTATAAATGAATAATAATGTAATAAATAATGTGTCCTTACTGATAATAATAAGTATATAAACTCTTAACATCTCTGAGAAACGGTGGTGATGGTAAGTGTCAAATGTTTTATCCAAGACTTAATAAAACTATCCTCTAAATTTAGGTTGAAGATCGAAGTATTTTATCAACTATTTATCGTATATACATACAAAAAAACCACATTATGTAAAATCAATATATTTATCGCTTTGTTACGAAACTTTAACTGAGAAACGACAAGCCTGGCGGCATTATACTTGACAAACATTAACAGTTTCGTATTAATTGTAAGACGCATAGGAAGGGCACACCTTGCAACAATATTTTTGTGGGGAAAAGGTATCACCTCCCCATTGATATGCCGGTAGAAATTGTTTAATCGAGACATTTTAGGACAATTAATATTATTAATTATATTACCAATTATATAAATTGTTTTTTTTTTAATTTTAAATTATTAATTAACCTATGACTTATTTTATAATAACTTAAAAATCTCTTAACAGTTTAGTATTTATAGGAATTATTTAGTTATATCTTACTTCTAATGAACTTGTATTAAACTATTAAATATTCAATTTTTAGTGTTTTAATTGTTTTAAACACAAAATTATGTAAAAATTAATAAAAAGTCTAACATATATTAAAGGTGTTAAATATATCAGTAAACAAAATGGACGACTTACAAATTTCAACGTATGAAAATGATTTAAAGTCAGCTGTACAATTCAATGAATCTGAACCAATACATTATACAAATAGCTTTCACTCTGTTAAACTACTTGAAGAATTACAATCCCTACGCAAGTATGTTACGATTATTTTAGTTGACAGTTGTAAATATTAGTAATACCTTTTTTTTTTAGTAACAAAGAGTTATGCGATATTACATTGAAAACAGATAATGGTACAGTACTTGTTGGACATAAAAATGTTCTAGCAGCAGCTAGTAAATATTTTCGTGATATGTTTAGTAGTGTTGATGAGAACATCTGTATTGTTATTATAAAGGATTTAGATTCCTCTGCCTTACAAATATTAATAGATTATATTTATACTGGAAAAATAAAAATCACCAATGAAGATGTAAAGGTATAATTATTTGAATTGTTTTAGATTTGAATAAAAATTATTAAAATCCATTATTGTTACTTTTCAAGGTTTTGTTACCAGCTGCAAATATCCTACAGTTAGACTATGTAGGTAGTGCATGTGTTAAGTATTTACAAACACATATTGATACTTCAAATTGTCTTAGTATCAAAGAATTTGCTGACTTGCATAAATGTACGGAATTGATGTCAAGTTCTGAAGCATTCATTAATAAACATTTTTTGTATGTTGTACATAGAACTTAATTATACATGTTAATACCTTTAAAATATAAATTATGTTTATTATTTTCAGAGAAATAGTTAAAAGCGATGAGTTCATATTGTTAACTTGTGAAAAAGTGATTGAACTGATATCCTGTAATGATATTGCTGTTCCATCTGAAGAAAAAGTAAGCAAACTAAAATAAATGATATTATTGCAAGTATAATGAAATACCTTGTTTTACAAAAAATAAATAAATAAATAGTTGGTAGGTGGGTAATAATATAATATTGCACAGTTCTTGAATATTGTATTTTATTGCTAATTGCCATAGCTGATATTATGTACCTATCTAATATTTTTATTTCATACTATAAACGGTGATCTGTATCTATAAATTAGAAATAATAAGCTAAATATAATTAAACTATCTATAATAATTGTTATCAAGAAGTACTAATATTGGTAATATAGGTAAGATGTTATCAAAATATTGAAACTTCAAACGCTGAAATTTAATTTAATGCTAAAAATATATAACAAATATTTCTTTGATTGATATAAAACGAGGGAACCCTAGATCTATTTAAACTTTTGTGATATTCATATACTAAAAAGTGGTATAAAAATAAATAGGTATGAATCTTATGTAATTAGGTTATTTTTTGGTATATTTTAATTATTTAATAAAATTAAATTTATTTATTGTTGTAGATATTTGAATGTGTTATAAATTGGATAAAACATGATTTGAATACTAGAGAAAAATATTTGCCACAGTTAATGGAACATGTACGTTTTCCATTATTAGCATCAAACCTCATGATATTCAAAAATATAATTGAAGAACCTCTTTTTAAAAATTGTCCTAAATGTAAATGTTATTTTCATAAAAATGTGCCACTATGAATTAAAAGTATATATTTTATTATTATTATAATGTTTTTAGATAATGATATAGTATCTGAAGTATTTAATTTCTATTTACTTAAATCGGTTCAGTATTTCACTATTCCACAAACAATTCGCTGTAAACCTAGACAGTTTGGTAGTTCAAAAAAAGTATGATTCCATTTTGATTAATATATAATATACATTCACAGTTACATTATCCATTTAATTTTTTCAGATTATTCTACTGTTCAATCATTGTATTAAATCATTAGAGTGTAGTACAGAATGGTTTGACCCAGAAACCAATCTGCGTAAAACTGCAACAAAAATGAATAAATGTTGTGTGAAACCTAGTGTTGGCGTATTTAGAGATCAATTTGTTTTTGCTATGGGAGGTATGAATAAATTATGTTCTCAATCTGTTAGTATGCTTGATGTATCTTCATTATTACCTTGTTGGGTACCGATGGCCGATATGTTAGTTAATCGAAAAAACCTAGGAGTTGGTGTATTAAATGATTGTATATATGCTGTAAGTTAGAATAATCTTTTACTTATTTTATGCGTATTATATTTTATTGTATTACATATTTTTAGATTGGTGGTTTTGATAATGATGAAAGTGCTTTAAGTAATGTAGAAGTTTTTGATGTCAGTATTCAAAAATGGAGAATGGTAACTAGTATGAATACTAAAAGAAATGATTTTGGTGTTGGTGTACTCAATGATCGTTTATATGCGGTAAATATATTTTTTATATTTCTATTTTAATTTTTTGTTTATATAATTTAATTCAATTGTATAGGTAGGAGGTTATGATGGCTCACATTTTTTGAAGTCTGTCGAATGTTATGATCCCACACTTGACACATGGACACCGGTTGGAGATTTGTCTATATGTCGCAATGGTGTTAGTATAGGAGTCTTGAACGGTTTTATGTATGCTATCGGTGGTAGTAATAGTGGTAATGTTGAAGGTAGTGTTGGTTGTAATGGCGATGGTAGTGATGGTGGTAATGACGATAATAGTGATGGAAGGAATGTCAATTTTGTTAGCAGAAATTGTGATGTATTATTGAATGAATCATTAGAACTTGATACTAGTTTCTCTGGTGACTTACTTAACAAATGGAAACCTGTTGAAGGTATATCTGAACGTTGTGAAAATGTTAGTATAGGAGACTTAAATGACGTTATGATTGCTGTCGGTAGTAGTGAAAGTGGTGATGACGATGGTAATGATGGAGGGAATGATGATAATAGTGACGGTCACAATTATGATGGTGGTAGTAGTTATCTTAGAAGTGCGGAGATTTATAGACCAAGTGATGGATTATGGTCTTCTATTGCTGATATGAATTTAGGTCGATACAAACCTGGTAATTAAATTAACTTTTTTTTTTAAACCTTTGTTAAAAATATTGAATTTAAATAACATTTTTATATAGGAGTAGTCGCATTAGATGGTTTATTGTATGTTTTTGGAGGAGTTAAAGAATCAAATTATTTTACGATGGAAGTGTACGACCCTAATACCAATACTTGGTCCATGAAAAAGTTGTCTAAAAATGACAAAGACTTTCAAATATATAGCGGAGTAGTGGTTAATATACCACCAAATTTTACAACTCAATAGCATTTATACTAAAACATTTAGTTAGTTATACATGTGTTTATAACACATTATTGTGATTTTATTCTATATAGTTCAACATACCATCATATATCTTAATATTTAATTAATTTAAATTTTAAGTTGATATTTATTACATTTTTTGAAAGATTAAAATATCCAATTATTAAGCATCATTGGTAAATAAAAGAAAATTGAACCCCCAGTTCCAGTTGCTATCCCCAATAGGAAAAGTCAACTAACCTATCAGCAACATAATGTGTGAAAATCTAATTATTAATCTGTTATAAATTTATAACCAGGACGACACATCCACAAGAGGCATGCATTATCTACGTTTCACAAACGTACGGCATATTGCTATATTATACTCGTACTATATTTTGTAATCAACATTCAGCAGTTAAAATTGTGTGTAATAACTAATAAGTAATAGTTTATAATCTTTTATAATAGAAAGAATTGACCTATTATCAATATTATCAAACTTAAGGTAAAACATATTTGTACGTTTTAGATATTGCTACAAGTGGTTAATCTATTTTATACGAGTACCTTCACTGTAAAGCTTAAAATTTATAAAATAAATTTTATAACACTTTTATTATGTTGATAAAATAAAAATAGAAAGATTTTTATTTTTAACAATTTAATATTATATTTAAGTGAAAACACATCTTTAACTCAATTCTTAACGCCACATTAAAAGAACATCATGCATCGCAAGGTCTCAACGTTTTAACGTTTAACTTTTTAAACATGTATGTTGTTGTTAAAATTTTAAACTGACCAAAAACATTTGTTAAGTTTATATGTTGTATATAAACTTAACAAATGTTTTTGGTCAGTTTAAAATTTTAAATTGTCTGTAGTTAATAGTAATTTATAAGAGCGAATTGCCTTATAATCAATCTGAAAAGTAAGAACATAATCTGTGTCACGGGTTATTACAGTATTTTAAATTTGAATATTGTACATATTTACTCATAACTTGCTAAAAAATAAAAAATATGTATAGCAAAAAAACCATGATAAAACAGAGCTAGATAATATTTGTATTACCCACCCATATATATTTTATAATTGATCAATCCACTCTATTATTAAGGCTTAGTAATTACTACCAATAATTGGAACTGCTGAACACATAATTGCTATAGGTACGCTTTTGACTATACAAAGTTTCCTCTTCATTCGTTATGGATATAGATCGAAATTTTGTTAAAATAGAACCGTATTATGATTTTGGACGCCCCAAGACACTTGTATAATTGCGCATTTGCGGATCCATTTTTTGGGCAGATGGATGGATGCGTAGTGTTAAAAATTAAAAAGTAGGTAAGTTTAGGTAATGTTCTACTACTAATGTTAGTGCTATTGTATTTAAGGTGTCAAATGGGTCACTTATAATGGGTGTGTTAAATTTGAATTCGATTATATATTATTGTAATATTGTGCATGAATACATCACAAGTCTATTAGTAAGTATATTTCATCATATTATGTCTTTTGATATAGTTATTAATTTAATATATTTTACTATAAGAAATTAGAATCACGGTAGGTTGATATAATTTTCTCCAAAAACATTGCATCTATAATTTTATTATTATTAATTAATTACTATAAAAATATTATATTATTGTTACTAACTTTTGGGTTAACAACACCTTACTGTAAATATTTACTGCCAAACAGTGTGAATAGGTTATAATTAAATAATACCTTAAGATTAATCAATATACCGTTTATTATATACGTAAAAGTCCACATCAGTAATATTTTTTTTTAATGAACATTACATATAGTTCTTATTCATATAAATTCATCATTCAATATGTAATTTTGTCCAAATCTAAACTAAAAATATAATTTAAAAATAATTATGTGAAGATATTTTAGTTATAGTATGAAATACTACTATGTTAGTAAGTAATATTTTATTAATTTTAAAATCTTAGCCATTTAAATTGAAGATTTTTTAGATTTTTTACAACAAAATAGATACTTGTAGTTTGTATATTCTTAATGATTTGGACAAATTTTAACTTCAAATGGTCATATAGAAATGTTTGAACAAATAATACAAAGCTCCTCATAAGTTGTCAATTTCTCAATTAAAAAATGTTGAATATCTATTGTTATGTATATTTTTTTTATAAGTGCTTAAATTTAAAATTTTAACTAAATCTCAAAAATGTACAAATTGTTTTGTAGTAAGAAATACTTAAAAAAATTTCTGCTTATATGTACCTAAGATTTAAAAATTTAATAAAAATTTTGAGTAGTAGTAAAATTAAATTGTTTAGTAAGTTTGAATAAAATTAGTATGTATTTTGTATTATAACTTCAAACTTTATTACCTGATCAAACAATATTATAATAAGGTTATTAACTTATAAAATTGCCACATTACGTAAAAAAATAAAATAAAATAAAAATAATAGTAATTTTAAATTTGATACTTAGGTACCTATAACTATGATTCATATTAAAACTTATTGATAACTTTGATTGATTCTTCATAATTTACTTTTTGGGTTGAATTATTTTCATTTCACAAGATTGCTAACGAAGAAAGTCTATCTTCTGTTATCAAGGAGCGCAAATAAGTTTTTATTAATTTAAGTTAAGAAAAACTTCGTTCACCGGACGTTACCGTAACTGAGATCGTCAAAAATATTCTTAGAGATATCCATGTGTAAAGGAATACATCCTACATCCATAGGCGTGCGCAGAGTTTTAAATCGGGGGCAGCGAATATTTTTACCAGCTCATACATGAGTATTAAGTTAACATTTTTAAGCTCAAAAGCAAAACGTATCCTTTGACCTTTGTTGACATGTTGTATGCAATATTTCATATTTACATCTTTTCCTCAAATGTAATAATACTTTAATAGCACTTAATACATGTCCTAAACTCCTAAATAATATAATTATATAACTATATTATTTTATATTTTATACACAATAGATACATGATATATGTATAATTCTATATAAATAAATTACAGCAAATAATTACGATAGATAAATAGATAATATATTACAGAATATTTAATTAATTATATAAATTGGATAGATTCAAGTTTTAACATAAATTACAGAGAATTAAGTTAAAATAAACAATATTATGCAAAAATAAATCAAAAAAATTATCAATTTTAAAGTTAGTATGTTAGTACTGTGTAACCACAGTGTTGGGCAAAAAATGCTATGATTAATCGATGATTATAATTTATATAGGTTTTGTCTATAATTCAAAAGTTATGGATTGCATTAAATATAAATTCATTGGTTTTGTTAATACTTAGTATTAAGATAATGTAATAACTAATTTTTATGACTTATGTTAAAATTTATAAAAATTAATTATGAAAAAAATATATATTTTAACATAAATATTACCTTCTCTTAATCATAGTATCGAAAATAAATAACTTTTCATATTATGTACATGATGATACATCTGTGATAATGTTAATAATTGATATAGAAAACTGTAGAAGTCTGTTGTCGCTGTGTTTTTTTGTAACCCTAACCCATAACCTATTTAAACTATTTAAAGTTTAAACACAGAAAAGATTAGCTTGGTAGCAACTAGCAATACACTTTTTGGATAACCAACTTATTTTTTATTGAGCATTACCGGTGTGGAGTGCGATAAAAAATTAGAAAACCATAACCCAAAATATGATAAATATTAAATTTAATATTCTATTCTATTAAAATAAACCAAACGTTTATAATATAATCAACCCGAACGTACTCGTGTTATATGATAAAATGAAAAATAAGAGAAGAATATCATAGGTACCGTGTGTAATATAACATTTCCGTCTATAAACAATATGTTAATAATAATAATAATTAAAATAAAATATTAAGTATTATAAATAGTCAATAGACCAATGCTGCCGCGACGAGCTATTTAGTTGGTACTTTAGGTACTTATAACAAATAAATAGGTCGGGTTGAAAGAAGACTGCAGAATAACCACCACCACCACCACTGATCTCATGGAATTAAGTACAATTTGTTATATTTTAATTTAATTATATTTATTTACTGTTGTAGATATTTGAATGTGTTATAAAATGGATAAAACATGATTTGGATTGGAGAGAAAAATGTTTGCCACAATTAATGGAACATGCACGTCTGTCATTATTAGAATCAACACCTAGTATTATATTAAAACAAATAATTGAAGAACCTTTACTTAAAAATCGTCCTAAATGTAAATGTTATTTTCATAAATATGTCACCATTATGAATTAGAACCATATAGCTTATAATTATTATAATGTTTTTAGATAATGATGTTGTATCGGAAGTACATTCTCATTTTCTTAAGTCAGCCCAAGATTTCACTATTCCACAAACGATTCACTTTAAACCTAGACAATTTGGTAGTTCAAAAAAAATATGATTCCATTTTAATTAATATATAATAAACTTTCACAGTTACATTATCCATTTAATTTTTTCAGATTATTCTACTGTTCAATTTTTAAATTGCGTAAGTATAGTATAAGATGTTTTAACTCTACCACCAAACTATATACTATGTAGGAAGGTTGCAGAAATTGATAATTGTTGTTTGGAAGTTGGAATAGGCGTAATTAGAGATAAATTTGTTTTTGCTATGGGAGGTGAGTATATATTGAGTTCTAATTCTGTTAGTATGCTTGATGTATGGTATCTTCATTATCATCACCTTGTTGGGTACCGTTGGCAGATATGTTAGTTCGTCGAAAAAACCTAGGAGTTGGTGTATTATATGATTGTATAATATATGCTGTAAGTTATACTAATCTCTAACATTTTATAATTTGAATATATTTTATTGTATTAAATTTTAGATAGGCGGGAATGGTATTTTTGGTGGTACTTAAATACCGTAGAAGTTTTTGATAACAGTATTAAAATATGGAGAATGGTTACTAGTATGAATACTGATAGAAGTGGTTTTGTTGTTGGTGTACTCAATGATCATTTATATGCGGCAAATATAGTTTTTGTGTTTCTGCGTACTTTAATTTGGAGGTTTTATAATTTTTTTTAATCATATAGATTATAGGTAGGAGGTTATGATGGTTCATATAGTTTGAAGTCTGTCGAATGTTATGATCCCAGAAATGACACATGGATACCCGTTGCAGATATGTCTGTACAGTGTACATCACGACATATGGTCGTGACATAAATTATTACAATCTTAGGCTTATAGACCAAGTGATGGAGTATGGTCTCGAGTTTCTGATATGAATTTAAGCAGATACAAACCTGGTGATTATAATCATTTTTTTTAAATAACTTATGTGAAAAATATTGAATTTAATTACATTTTTATATAGGAGTAGTCGCACTAGATGGTTTATTGTATGTGGTGGAGTTGAAGAATCAAATTATTTTACTA
Source organism: Rhopalosiphum padi (assembly GCF_020882245.1). Lineage (NCBI taxonomy): Eukaryota > Metazoa > Arthropoda > Insecta > Hemiptera > Aphididae > Rhopalosiphum > Rhopalosiphum padi. Next base: position 52,318,114 of record NC_083599.1, read on the forward strand.
TAGAAGTGTATGTCGTATGACCCTAATACCAATACCTGGTCCATGAAAAAGCTGTGTAAAAATGACAAAGTCTTCCAAATATATAGTGGAGTAGTGGTTAATATACCACCAAATTATACAACTCAATAGCATTTTTAATAAAACTTTTAATAAGTCTATCAACATTTGTTTTTACGAAAAAAATTGTTGTAAATTTAAGTCAAATAATTAAGCTATAAAAATATTTAAATTATTATATTATTTACTTAACTATTTGAATGTTATCTTAAAACAACACGAGTATTATGTATACTTTTATTTCTAATTAATTAACTACATATTTTCAATTAAGATTCTAGTAAGAAGTGATTGGTATTACTTACGTAGTTTCACTATTTATCATACAAATTATTTAGTCTTTTGGTAAGTGTTTTATAACATTTACTATGAAATAAGTCATATTTTATTTTACTTTTTTTTTCACATATTTCATTCTAAACACACATTTTTACATAATTTATAATATTTCAGTTTTTATTATTTCTTGTTCATATTCATATTTTTTCTGAAAAATTATAATATCCATTTATTAAGCATTAGGTATTTATGAATAAAAAAATTATTAAATGGGGAAGTCAATCAACCCACCAGAAATATAATTGATGTTAATCTAATTTGTCGGTTATCAAAATTTTATTTTAATTAATTCTGAAAATCAAATATTAATTTCTTTTAAATTAATTAAATATTATGCAAAAGTCTGAAATCTTAAACTTCGATATTTCTAAATTTTTATACTACAGTAAACAATGTACTTGCTACACTAACGGTTACTTCCAACGCACACATTTACCCGACACGTATGACGTACCTTTATTATAATTTATAAATATTATTATTTAATATATAAATAAATTGTATTTGACGCCTTAATTATATCCTAGATACTACATTTCTTTAATTAAAGATCCCATGTTAATTTAACACGTTAAATTTAATTAATTAAACCTTATCTAAGGAAAATCTTATTCTGATCCACCATCATTACCTTACAAAAATAAATTAAATTAAGACATAATATCACATACATACATAAATCTTTAACTAACTATTCAATATTAATTTTATACCTCACTTTTATAATTATTAATTATATTTTAAATCACCCTTTTTATTAATTCATTAAAATATTACACATTTATATATTATATAGGTATGTAAAATAACATGGTAAATATTTATAGATTATCCTTCAATAGCAGAATACTAATTCACATCTCTTGCTATACAAAATAAATATATATTTTCAGATAGTGTATGTTGTATTAATTTTGTACAGTTGTTGAATATTTATTACTCAAGACGCCTGCCGAAGTAAGCAAATATCAAATATCGCAACATTTAAATAATAGTACCATAAATTTTCTACAACACATTTTTGGATTCTTTTGATCCACTACCTGAAAATCTCTACGGTGTATCCGTCTAGTCGAGACTATATAAACCGGTCTCGATGTGCTATACGATTTGAATAAGTCTAACATTTTTTTTATCATTATAGAGAAGAAATAAAAGTAGAAACATTAAAATAGGTATTTTATTTATTATAATTGAGCAGAATGCTAATTTGGAAATGTCGGTTGCAAATAATGCCAATATTTGGATGGTTAAATAAATAGTTAAACAATTATATAGACATATATAGTTAAAGAATGAGAATTAATAGACTCAAAGAGAATGAATAAATGAAAAAAAAATACTAGACATACAAACGATTAATTTGATATATTTGATTTAAGTATAATCTTCTATTCCCTGGACTAATTATACAGTAACTTATATGATTAAGAAGTATAAATATATAAGAATCGAATAAATTCGTTCAGGAAACAGAAGAACATACTTCAGAAAAGCCAAATTCTTCACAGAATGTCAATATTCTCAATATTTTGAAGAATTCTATGGTAAATTATATGATTAAGAAGTAGAATAATTGAAGAATCGAATAAATACGTGCAGCAAACAGAAGAATAAACTTCAGAAAAGCCAAATTCTTCACAGAATGTCTAGATTCTCTAAAATTAGAAGAATATTAAATGAAATTTGATGATTAAGATGTAGAATAATAGAAGAATCGAATGAATACGTTCATGAAACAGAAGAATATACTTCAGAAAAGCCAAATTCTTCACAGAATGTCAAGATTCTCTAAAATTAGAAGAATATTACATGAAATTTGATGATTAAGATGTAGAATAATAGAAGAATCGAATGAATACGTTCAGGAAACAGAAGAATATGCTTCAGAAAAGCCAAATTCTTCATGGAAAGTCAATATTCTCAATAACTTAAAGAATTCTACAGTAAATTATATGATAAAGATGTAGAAAAATAGAAGAATCGAATGAAAACGTCCAGGAAACAGAAGAATATGCTTCAGAAAAGCCAAATTCTTCATAGAAAGTCAAAATTCTCTAAAATTAGAAGAATATTAAATGAAATTTGATGATTAAGATTGTAGAAAAATAGAGGAATCGAATGAATACGTCCAGGAAACAGAAGAATATACTTCAGAAAAGCTATATTCTTCATGGAAAGTCAATATTCTCAATAATTTAAAGAATTCTACAGTAAATTATATGGTTAAGAAGTAGAATAATTGAAGAATCGAATGAATACGTTCAGAAAACAGAAGAATATACTTCAGAAAAGCCAAATTCTTCACAGAATATCAAGATTCTCTAAAATTAGAAGAATATTACATGAAATTTGATGATTGAGATGTAGAATAATAGAAGAATCGAATGAATACGTTCAGGAAACAGAAGAATATGCTTCAGAAAAGCCAAATTCTTCACAGAATGTCAAGATTCTCTAAAATTAGAAGAATATTAAATGAAATTTGATGATTAAGATGTAGAAAAATAGAAGAATCGAATGAATACGTTCATGAAACAGAAGAATATACTTCAGAAAAGCCAAATTCTTCACAGAATGTCAAGATTCTCTAAAATTAGAAGAATATTACATGAAATTTGATGATTAAGATGTAGAATAATAGAAGAATCGAATGAATATTACCACGAAAAAGTGAAATATCTTTGAGAAAAGCCAAATTTCTTCATAGAAGAGTCAATATTCTCAATATTTTGAAGAATTCTATGGTAAATTATATGATTAAGAAGTAGAATAATTGAAGAATCGAATAAATACGTCCAGCAAACAGAAGAATTAACTTCAGAAAAGCCAAATTCTTCACAGAATGTCTAGATTCTCTAAAATTAGAAGAATATTAAATGAAATTTGATGATTAAGATGTAGAATAATAGAAGAATCGAATGAATACGTTCAGGAAACAGAAGAATATGCTTCAGAAAAGCCAAGTTATTCATAGAAAATCAATATTCTCAATAATTTAAAGAATTCTACAGTAAATTATATGGTTAAGAAGTAGAATAATTGAAGAATCGAATGAATACGTTCAGAAAACAGAAGAATATACTTCAGAAAAGCCAAATTCTTCACAGAATGTCAAGATTCTCTAAAATTAGAAGAATATTACATGAAATTTGATGATTAAGATGTAGAAAAATAGAAGAATCGAATGAATACGTTCAGGAAACAGAAGAATATACTTCAGAAAAGCCAAATTCTTCACAGAATGTCAAGATTCTCTAAAATTAGAAGAATATTACATGAAATTTGATGATTAAGATGTAGAATAATAGAAGAATCGAATGAATACGTTCAGGAAACAGAAGAATATGCTTCAGAAAAGCCAAGTTATTCATAGAAAATCAATATTCTCAATAATTTAAAGAATTCTACAGTAAATTATATGGTTAAGAAGTAGAATAATAGAAGAATCGAATGAATATTACCACGAAAAAGTGAAATATCTTTGAGAAAAGCCAAATTTCTTCATAGAAGAGTCAATATTCTCAATATTTTGAAGAATTCTATGGTAAATTATATGATTAAGAAGTAGAATAATTGAAGAATCGAATAAATACGTCCAGCAAACAGAAGAATAAACTTCAGAAAAGCCAAATTCTTCACAGAATGTCTAGATTCTCTAAAATTAGAAGAATATTAAATGAAATTTGATGATTAAGATGTAGAATAATAGAAGAATCGAATGAATACGTTCAGGAAACAGAAGAATATGCTTCAGAAAAGCCAAGTTATTCATAGAAAATCAATATTCTCAATAATTTAAAGAATTCTACAGTAAATTATATGGTTAAGAAGTAGAATAATAGAAGAATCGAATGAATATTACCACGAAAAAGTGAAATATCTTTGAGAAAAGCCAAATTTCTTCATAGAAGAGTCAATATTCTCAATATTTTGAAGAATTCTATGGTAAATTATATGATTAAGAAGTAGAATAATTGAAGAATCGAATAAATACGTCCAGCAAACAGAAGAATAAACTTCAGAAAAGCCAAATTCTTCACAGAATGTCTAGATTCTCTAAAATTAGAAGAATATTAAATGAAATTTGATGATTAAGATGTAGAATAATAGAAGAATCGAATGAATACGTTCAGGAAACAGAAGAATATGCTTCAGAAAAGCCAAGTTATTCATAGAAAATCAATATTCTCAATAATTTAAAGAATTCTACAGTAAATTATATGGTTAAGAAGTAGAATAATAGAAGAATCGAATGAATATTACCACGAAAAAGTGAAATATCTTTGAGAAAAGCCAAATTTCTTCATAGAAGAGTCAATATTCTCAATATTTTGAAGAATTCTATGGTAAATTATATGATTAAGAAGTAGAATAATTGAAGAATCGAATAAATACGTCCAGCAAACAGAAGAATAAACTTCAGAAAAGCCAAATTCTTCACAGAATGTCTAGATTCTCTAAAATTAGAAGAATATTAAATGAAATTTGATGATTAAGATGTAGAATAATAGAAGAATCGAATGAATACGTTCAGGAAACAGAAGAATATGCTTCAGAAAAGCCAAGTTATTCATAGAAAATCAATATTCTCAATAATTTAAAGAATTCTACAGTAAATTATATGGTTAAGAAGTAGAATAATAGAAGAATCGAATGAATATTACCACGAAAAAGTGAAATATCTTTGAGAAAAGCCAAATTTCTTCATAGAAGAGTCAATATTCTCAATATTTTGAAGAATTCTATGGTAAATTATATGATTAAGAAGTAGAATAATTGAAGAATCGAATAAATACGTCCAGCAAACAGAAGAATAAACTTCAGAAAAGCCAAATTCTTCACAGAATGTCTAGATTCTCTAAAATTAGAAGAATATTAAATGAAATTTGATGATTAAGATGTAGAATAATAGAAGAATCGAATGAATACGTTCAAGAAACAGAAGAATATGCTTCAGAAAAGCCAAGTTATTCATAGAAAATCAATATTCTCAATAATTTAAAGAATTCTACAGTAAATTATATGGTTAAGAAGTAGAATAATTGAAGAATCGAATGAATACGTTCAGAAAACAGAAGAATATACTTCAGAAAAGCCAAATTCTTCACAGAATGTCAAGATTCTCTAAAATTAGAAGAATAATACATGAAATTTGATGATTAAGATGTAGAAAAATAGAAGAATCGAATGAATACGTTCAGGAAACAGAAGAATATACTTCAGAAAAGCCAAATTCTTCACAGAATGTCAAGATTCTCTAAAATTAGAAGAATATTACATGAAATTTGATGATTAAGATGTAGAATAATAGAAGAATCGAATGAATATTACCACGAAAAAGTGAAATATCTTTGAGAAAAGCCAAATTTCTTCATAGAAGAGTCAATATTCTCAATATTTTGAAGAATTCTATGGTAAATTATATGGTTAAGATGTAGAATAATTGAAGAATCGAATGTATACGTCCAGGAAACAGAAGAATATGCTTCAGAAAAGCCAAGTTATTCATAGAAAATCAATATTCTCAATAATTTAAAGAATTCTACAGTAAATTATATGGTTAAGAAGTAGAATAATAGAAAAATCGAATGAATATTACCACGAAAAAGTGAAATATCTTTGAGAAAAGCCAAATTTCTTCATAGAAGAGTCAATATTCTCAATATTTTGAAGAATTCTATGGTAAATTATATGATTAAGAAGTAGAATAATTGAAGAATCGAATAAATACGTCCAGCAAACAGAAGAATAAACTTCAGAAAAGCCAAATTCTTCACAGAATGTCTAGATTCTCTAAAATTAGAAGAATATTAAATGAAATTTGATGATTAAGATGTAGAATAATAGAAGAATCGAATGAATACGTTCAGGAAACAGAAGAATATGCTTCAGAAAAGCCAAGTTATTCATAGAAAATCAATATTCTCAATAATTTAAAGAATTCTACAGTAAATTATATGGTTAAGAAGTAGAATAATAGAAGAATCGAATGAATATTACCACGAAAAAGTGAAATATCTTTGAGAAAAGCCAAATTTCTTCATAGAAGAGTCAATATTCTCAATATTTTGAAGAATTCTATGGTAAATTATATGATTAAGAAGTAGAATAATTGAAGAATCGAATAAATACGTCCAGCAAACAGAAGAATAAACTTCAGAAAAGCCAAATTCTTCACAGAATGTCTAGATTCTCTAAAATTAGAAGAATATTAAATGAAATTTGATGATTAAGATGTAGAATAATAGAAGAATCGAATGAATACGTTCAGGAAACAGAAGAATATGCTTCAGAAAAGCCAAGTTATTCATAGAAAATCAATATTCTCAATAATTTAAAGAATTCTACAGTAAATTATATGGTTAAGAAGTAGAATAATTGAAGAATCGAATGAATACGTTCAGAAAACAGAAGAATATACTTCAGAAAAGCCAAATTCTTCACAGAATGTCAAGATTCTCTAAAATTAGAAGAATAATACATGAAATTTGATGATTAAGATGTAGAAAAATAGAAGAATCGAATGAATACGTTCAGGAAACAGAAGAATATACTTCAGAAAAGCCAAATTCTTCACAGAATGTCAAGATTCTCTAAAATTAGAAGAATATTACATGAAATTTGATGATTAAGATGTAGAATAATAGAAGGATCGAATGAATATTACCACGAAAAATTGAAATATCTTTGAGAAAAGCCAAATTTCTTCATTAAAGAGTCAATATTCTCAATATTTTAAAGAATTCTACAGTAAATTATATGATTAAGATGTAGAATAATAGATGAATCGAATGTATACGTCCAGCAAACAGAAGAATAAACTTTAGAAAAGCCAAATTCTTCACAGAATGTCAAGATTCTCTAAAATTAGAAGAATATTAAATGAAATTTGATGATTAAGATGTAGAATAATAGAAGAATCGAATGAATATTACCACGAAAAAGTGAAATATCTTTGAGAAAAGCCAAATTTCTTCATTAAAGAGTCAATATTCTCAATATTTTAAAGAATTCTACAGTAAATTATATGATTAAGATGTAGAATAATAGATGAATCGAATGTATACGTCCAGCAAACAGAAGAATAAACTTTAGAAAAGCCAAATTCTTCACAGAATGTCAAGATTCTCTAAAATTAGAAGAATATTAAATGAAATTTGATGATTAAGATGTAGAATAATAGAAGAATCGAATGAATATTACCACGAAAAAGTGAAATATCTTTGAGAAAAGCCAAATTTCTTCATAGAAGAGTCAATATTCTCAATATTTTGAAGAATTCTATGGTAAATTATATGGTTAAGATGTAGAATAATTGAAGAATCGAATGTATACGTCCAGGAAACAGAAGAATATGCTTCAGAAAAGCCAAATTCTTCACAGAATGTCAAGATTCTCTAAAATTGGAAGAATATTACATAAAATTTGATGATTAAGATGTAGAAAAATAGAAGAATCGAATGAATACGTTCAGGAAACAGAAAAATATACTTCAGAAAAGCCAAATTCTTCACAGAAACTCTCAACTGTATTTTTGTATATTTCTTGAATATTATATAGATGTCTTATGAACCACTTTTTTATATACCAAAAATACTAAAATTTAGTCATTCAAATATTCAATATATAAACAAATTATCATATTTCTTGTATATAATGAATAGATATTTCTTATATATTTCTATAAACATACCACAATATTTGTTAATATCTCATAAATATTCTGATATCTTGTAATCATGACAATGTTATATTATCTTTTTCATATAAATATTGAAAATATAGTATACCAGGGATATATTATGTATAAATATTAACTAAATAAATAGGTATAATTATTAATAGGTGATATTTATATTATGAAAAATGAAAAGGGTCATCTGCACCGTTTTTAAATTTCTATAATATTATTAAATTAATTTTATTAATTTAATTAATACTTAGTTATTAGAATCTTAAAAGATTTCTAATAATGAACAAAAAAATATTTTTAATTTTAACTTAATTTTATGGAATACTACATACAATATTTTGATATGAATATTATGTAAGTAATTTAGTAATTATAGTATTATATAATATTATTTATATATTATGAAGAATTAGGACTTTTTTTTTCTTATCTTGATTTTGATGTTGTGAGCCATTTCCCAATAATAATAATTATTTCATCGTCTGAAGAATTATTAAATTTTAACTTCCTTATAGCATCTTAAATCAATACAATTTAATTTGATATTACTTTATTATTGTAAAGAGTATTGAAATATATTTACCAAAAATTGCCTTGTTTAATAGTAAAATATAAATATTTTTCTTATTTTCAACCCGAAATATGTAAAAATTTTCAAAATATTATCTGCCAAAACTTTTTTCAACATTTTGTAAATCATATCTTTTAGAGTTTTATCTCCTACTCTAGTAGGTTCAATAACCTATAATTTACAAATTATTACAGTATTATTTCAAAAAATACATTTAAAATGATTACTCATAATTTATTACCACTTTATTCTTATAACCTTCTTCATATTGTAATCTGTGTTCTAAATCATTAAATATATCTTACGTTGTTATGGCCATGTGGATACAAAATAGTCAATTTCTTCAGCAAAAATGGTTTTTAAATTTGAATATTGTTTTTGTGCATCAATATTAGACAATTGCCCTAAAATTTATTGTTGAACATCAGAAATTTTCATGACTCCAACTTTGATATATGCTAAATAATTGAGAAGTATTTTGTCGTTTACTAAAAGTAAAAACAAAATATAAGTATGAATTACCTTAAATTAAAAAGTATATTTTTTTGTGTTTTGTTATTTTAAATTATCTACAAATACACCATCCTAGTTATGACAATATATCATAATTTATAATATGATAGTAATTTTAATAATTAATACTGTTAACGTGAGGTTTTGAATAATACTAAAACATTTAAAAATATTTGTAGAATACACATTTTAACACCTCAGAAATTAACAAATTTATTTTATGTATCTATAAAGCTATATTAATAATAGCTGTATTAAAAATATAATATATGTATGGTATTCATTTTCATTTTATAGTCTAAAATAATAAACAATTTAATAATATTCTTAATTATATTTTTAATATATAGGTAGGTGGTTTATTATTAATTTTTTTTTTTATTATTATTAAAATTGATTGTACTATAGAAAAAAAATATGTATTATACTTATAGTTAAATTTATTTTTATGTTAATTTAAAATAATATATACTATAAATTAATATTATAAAATTAAATTAAATGTATATTATATCATAGATTAATACTTATAAAGTAGAAAAATACCAACCATTATTATTCTGAGGACTAGATTGAGGAGTTGTAGAATTTGTCATACAAGTAGAATTTGGTTCGTTCATATTCATGTTAATAACTAGGTATAATAATTAATATCAAAAAATAAATAACTATAATGTTTTCAATTATTTTAACAATTAGTATTAAATAAACATTCCACCGTGGAGTGTCGTCACGCGCGCATGTGCTCCGTAATGAAATATAATATATTTTTTTTTTTGTGCTCAAACATTCGATCGTCAACTCGAATTGCGTACCTACCAAAATATTCATCAAAGTACCACCGATCCGTGCATATTACTCTCAGCTTCCGTGAGACCCAGTTCTCCGAGAATAGCTGATGATTAAGGAATTTTTAATTAGCCGGTAAGAATTGTATCACATATTACTGTCACAACGTTACATTCACCGCGCCCAGCGCAGCGCTCTCCGCGGACTTATCGCTACCTTATCTCCCATCTCGCTTACGGTGAAATAGAGATACACGCAACTAATAATTAGTTAACCACATTAATTAAACTACGCGAACCCACATTTATACATATTGCATTTATAATCATTTAATCTGACTACTCCGAAATTCAAGCCGGAGTTCCGCAAGGTGCAATTGCAGCCCCTCTACTTTTCGACATATTTACCGCGGACCAACCTACTTCCACTAATGCCTTTGTAGCAGAATACGCTGACGATAAAGTGATTATCTCAACACACGAAAATCCACTCACAGCTTCAAACATGCTTCAATCCCACTTCACTCAAAATTGAAATCTGGTGTAAAAACTGGAAAGTAAAAATTAATGAATCTAAATCCTGTCATATAACTTTCACGCTAAAACAAGGCCTATGTCCCTAAATCACTTTCAACAACATCCAAATTCGCATCTCACTTACAACAAAATACCTCGGTGTTAACTTTGATAAAAGACTAACGTGGAATCACCATACTCACACCACCAAAATTAAGCTAAACTCTTGCCTTCGTTCCCTTAACCACTTCTTAAACTCTAAATCCAAACTTTCAATCAGTACCAAACTATTGCTGTACAAAAGCCTGCTAAAACGTATTTGGACGTACGGCGTCCGAATTTGGGGTTCAGCAAAAAAATCAAACATTAAAAAAATTCAAGTTGTCCAAAATAAAACTCTATATGTCTAATTACAAACGCGCCTTTCTATGTCTCGAACCACACCCTACACACTGACTTAAAACTACTAACAGTATTAGAAACCGCCTCTAAATCCTACAAACGCTACCACGATTCACTTCGCGATCATCCAAACATTCTTGTGAAAAATCTTTCCAACCCAATGTCTGGAAACCCCCCAAAAAGACTAAAGAGGAAATGGTGCCGCGACCTACTCCTTGACTAACTCATAAAAAAAAAAAAAGCCGGAGTGTCGCCAGTGGGCGGCTCCTCCACTCAAGCCCTTCTGTTAAATTTTGTATTTCTTTTTATAACCATCCATTATGCTTATTATACTAAACACTGTAAAGATTGTATAAATAAAATAAATGTTAAAAAAAAAATAAATAAATAAAATCAATACCATTATTTTTATAGACAGATAAAGCAAACTTTCCAGGAGTATTGCCAATGTTAACATTATATTCTGGTTTATTTACTGTAATAACTTCATATGAAAATTGATTTGACATAAATATGAGTTTGGATATAATATCATTATCACCAAAACACATAGGTTTAAATATTGGTTTACAGTTATTATCCAAATAATGACTAGATATTTAAGTTGCTAATTTAATACTACAGAGATATAAAAAATGCAATATATGCAATTGTATACAAAATAAATATACAATGGATATTAATATCAACATTTTGCTGTGTGGATTTGCTATTACAAATTGTATATACATATTATATCTAAGTTTAATCCTCTAACAAATAACAATCAGATAACGCAATCGAGCAGTTTCACAAATATGAAATAACGTTCAATGCCGCGGTAGACAAATAAGTCATGGACTCATAATTTTCGGTGGTGTTGTTTAATTATTTTGATTTTTTCTTCTGGCTATTTGTAATTACATTACTAATTGAATGGTGTATTTGGCTTTATATTTGGTCTAAAAATACATCTGTTATTTCAATTTTTCCCGGAATGTAAAGACGGAGCCGATTTTATTAGTACAATACATTTATAGGTGCCTACTACTGCATATTATCGTCTAACAAATTTAATTAAACCTAGAAGGTTCAAGGTTTCAATTAAAATATTATTTATAAATAATTATAAGCAAATATTATATGTATAGGTTCTACAATGATATACATGTATACAGGGTGTAACAGAAAGGTAAATTGACAAGATAAGATAATAAAGATAAATGACAAAATGCATAGTCGAATGTGAGCATATTTATAAAAGTAATAGATAATGAAGTAGAGCGCCGTCGGCCGATGTCGGCGCGTACCTAGTCGATCGGGCAGAAATTCGTTGCGGCGATATGGACGATATGGTTACGGCACGGCAAAATATGTGCCACGGCATTGAGCATTTAAACTGTATGGCGTGTGCTATACCCGTCGCCCGAGTGTATGTCGTATGACCAGTCGCGCATCGAAAACACCTTGCTTCGCCGCGCCGTTCGCAAACCGCAATAGTAGGTGGTGGATGAAAGTTTGGAAAACCAATCACAAGCCGAATGCGTAAAAACGTGCGGCGAGTATGGTGTAGTCAGCAGTCCCATAGATTGAATATACTAGTATATTAGTACTATATATTCTACTGTATTTAATCTATGGCTGTCCATAGAATAGGTAAGAAATAAGAATTTACTGATACTGAATATAGTCTTTTATACGTTAGAGTCGTTAGACCATAGGGCATAGACCTATTAACTAAATGGACTGCGCCTTCTACACCCCCTGCCTACCGAACAACTCAGACAACATCAGATAAGCAAAAAGGGGTATTGTGGAAGAAAAAATTTATTATATCTTGTTTCTTCCATTTATTATATATATTATTGCCCAAGGCGCAGTCCATTTAGTTAATAGGTCTATGCGTTAGACCATTGTTCGGTACAGTTGGCAATGTTAGTAATAACTAGAGAACGGATTTACATATTTTTATTGGAATGAGATATTTTAAATCTGATTGTGGACATTTGCTGTCTGTGGACCGTGCCTTGTAAGTATTGTAATTTTTTTTATTTTTTTTTACAATTTTTTAAATTTGTTTTTTGTATATTAATAAGTTGCTAGGACGCGATTTTGAAAATTAATACCATTATTAAATATTATATAAAAAATTATGATAACAATTAGGTAAAATTTACAAGTATCTATTTTTCTTCTTCTTCTTCTTCTTCTTCTTCTTCTTCTTCTTCTTCTTCTTATTATTATTATTATTATTATTTATTTTTCAATTACAATAAAATATCCACAACAATTGTTTAAATAGAAATAATTATTTTACCGGTAAATACCTATGGAATGTTAAAAACATTTCAATATAAAATGCTCATAAAAAATTAAAATGACCCGGTAGATTTTTTTTCATATAATATTAGTTGGAAAACAAATTAAGAACCTTATTGTCTTAACTTTTCAAATCTTAGACATGAAAACAAATTTTTATAAATTTCTAACTACAAAATAATTTGCTAAATTTCGCGAATTCTGTGAATTCTGACTTCTTATAACACTTATAAAAGTATTGTCGTATGTTGTGACTATATAAGATTTTCAAAATTTTTTATTTTAAACATTTAAAACATATTATGAGCTTTATATTAAATTTTCAAGCATTTCTACCCAATGAAAAGTTTATAAATATCTATGTACTATATGGAAAAAAATACTTAAGAAAATTGAAAATTTATAATTATATAAAAATAATAATATAAATATTTGGCGGAATTTTCAATTACCTACAGTTATTCATTTTCGAGTTACACAAAAAAACAACAACATCTATTTTGTCAAAAATTGGTTTTGAGTAGAAATTCACGTTCTCTACAAGTTTTTGTCATTAATTTTTTTTCTTATCAATAAAAAAAAATACTGTGGTATTTCCATTTCGAACTCTTAAAAGTAAAAAATAGATCAAATTTTTTATCCAAAACCAAAATCAAAATTGAGGATTGAAGTATCTTATCGATTATTTATCGTGTATACATACAAAAAAAACACATATAATATAAACTTTAAAATTCATAATGAAGACATTTTAAGACAATTAATAATATTAATTTAACAATTATTTATTTTATAATAGCTTAAAAATATCTTAACAGTTCAGTATAAATAGGAATTATGTAGTTGTACCTTGAACTTACATTAAATATTCAGTTTTAAGTGTTTTAAACACAAAATTATATAAAAATTAATAAACAATTTTAACATATATTAAAAGGTGTTAAATATGTCAGTAAACAAAATGGGCGACTTACAAACTTCAACGTATGAAAATGATTTAAAGCCTGTTGTACAATTCAATGAACCAATACATTTTACAAATAGCTTTCACGCTGTTAAACTACTTGAAGACTTACAATCCTTACGAAAGTATGTTGGGATTATTTTATCTGTCTTCAGAGTAAATATTAGTAATACCTTTTTTTTTTTTAGTCACAAAGAGTTATGCGATATTACATTGAAAACAGATAATGGTACAATAGTAGTTGGACATAAAAATGTTCTAGTAGCAGCTAGTAAATATTTTCGTGATATGTTTAGTAGTGTTGATAAGAACAACAATGTTGTTATTATAAAGAATTTAGATTCCTCTGCCTTACAAATATTAATAGATTATATTTATACTGGAAAAATAAAAGTCACCAATGAAGATGTAAAGGTATAATTATTTGAATTGTTACAGATTTGAATATAAATTATTAAAATCCATTATTGGTACTTCTAAAGGTTTTGTTACCAGCTGCAAAAATCCTACAGTTAGATTATGTAAGAAGAGCATGTGTTGAGTATTTACAAACACATATAAATTCTTCAAATTGTCTTAGTATCAAAACATTTGCTGACTTACATAAATGTACGGAATTGAGGTCATGTTCTGAGGTGTTTATTAAGAAAAATTTTTTGTAAGATATATATAACTTATTTATATCTGTTGTACCTTTATAATATAAATGTTACAATTATTTTTTTCAGAGAAATGGTTAAATACGATGAGTTCATATCCTTAACTTGTGAACAAATAATTGAACTGATATCCTATAATGATATTGCTGTTCCATCTGAAGTAAAAGTAAGCTAACTAAAATTGATAATTATTGTACTTAGGTCTAATATGTTTGGAAAACTTACATAACATAAAAATTTAATATAAAATAATTTTATATGTGCATGGATGCTTGAACTAAATAAAACAAAATCTCTTGTTTTACAGAAGAAAAAAAATTGTGGTTGAGTAATAGGTATTGATATAATATTTCACATTTCTAGAAATCTATACCTTACTATTATAGTTGTTATCATGTATTTAATATTTATATTTCATACAATAAATAATGGTTTATGTCCATAAATTACAAATAATAAGCTTAATATAAATAAACTACCTAAAATCATATATTATGTATTATTACTAAAACTTGACATAATCAAAATATTGAAACTACAAAATTTTAAATTTATTTTTATGTTATAAATATATAATAAATATTTCTTTGATTGATATTAAAAAGAAGGAACCTGTGAACTATTTGGACCCTCGTGATAATCATACACCAATGCAGTAGCGTAGCCAGGATTTTAAAATTGGCAGGGTTACACCCAAAAACTAAAAAAATATAGTCAATAATTAACAATGACAGTTCATTTTTATATTAAGTTGATACAGCTGATGGGGGGCAAGGTCCACTGCCCCCCTGGATATGTCACCGTTATTGGATTGTATAACAAATAAATAGATCTGATCAAAAGAAGATAGAACAGCCACCACCACCACTGATCTTATGTAATTAGGTATATTTTGTTGTATGTTAATTTAATTGTATTTATTTATTGTTTTAGATATTTGAATGTGTTATAAATTGGATAAAACATGATTTGAATACTAGAGAAAAATATTTGCCACAGTTAATGGAACATGTACGTTTGCCATTATTAGCATCAACGCCGAGAATATTAAAAAATATAATTGAAGAACCTCTACTAAAAAATTGCCCTATATGTAAATGCTATTTTCATAAATATGTCACCATTATGAATTCAAAATATATATTTTATTATTATTATAATGTTTTTAGATAATGATATTATATCAGAAGCATTACATTTTCTTCTACTTAAGTCATTTCAGTATATCACTATTCCACAAACAATTCGCTGCAAACCTAGACAGTTTGGTAGTTCAAAAAAAGTATGATTCCATTTTGACTAATAAAGGGTGATTCTTTTATCGTCGAACACTCATTATTTCAAAAATTTTTGACTTTGTTTTTTTTTTTTTCAAAATTTTTAGTTTCGTGTTTTTCTTAAACTATTTAATATTTTTATTTTTTCACCCTTATATTTAATAGTGAAACCACTATCAACTTTTAATTTTCAAATGGCAACTTATGTTTAAAATGTCATAAAATAATGAGTCGTCTATTTTTTATGAATTTTAATATTAAAATTATAATTTTTCATTTAACCGTTAACAAGTTAGCTGCTCAAAGTTAGGTGGTTTGAGGCTTTCTGGTGTTCGTCCACAAGTCATTACGGTTGTG
Organism: Rhopalosiphum padi; assembly: GCF_020882245.1. NCBI lineage: Eukaryota > Metazoa > Arthropoda > Insecta > Hemiptera > Aphididae > Rhopalosiphum > Rhopalosiphum padi. The sequence goes on from NC_083599.1 coordinate 52,334,551, forward strand.
TGGCTTGATTATAATACAATTATTATTTACAAAGATTTAATTTCTTATCAAAACTACTAACATACCCCTGGTTATTATCTAAATTAGATATAAAAATATATTATTCATCATTGAATCGAGATAATATGTACTTATTATTATTATTTATTTCTTATGTGACTACTGGTCTTCAGAAACATGAAGTATTATAGAAACTGAGAACCATCTAACTTTTAAATGCTGTATTTCGCTAACAAATTAACGAAAAATAATAATTTCAACATTAAAATTCATAAAAAAATAAATAACTATAAATTTACTACATTTTTAATATACTTTGCCATTTAAAAATTAAAAGTTGATAGTGGTTCCACTATTAAATAGAAGGATGAATATAATAATAATTGTATAAAGAAAAGCATGAAACAAAAAATTTAAAAAAATCAATACGTGATAAAATAATGTTTAATGATTTAAAATCCCTGTATATAATATATCTTCACAGTTACTTTATCCATTTAATTTTTTCAGATAATTTTACTGTTTGAATGTTCTAATAAATTGATTAAGTATAGAACAGAATGGTATGACCCAGAAACCAATCTATGTAAGAATGCAGCAGTAATGAAGGATTATCATTTGGATTTTGGTATAGGCGTAGTTAGAGATCAATTTGTTATCGCTATGGGAGGTGTAATAAATAGTGTACATTCTCAATCTGTTAGTATGCTTGATGTATCTTTATTATCACCTTGTTGGGTACCGATAGCAGATATGTTAGTTCATCGAACAAACCTTGGAGTTGGTGTATTAAATGATTGTATATATGCTGTAAGTAGAAGTTATATTAATCTTTTACTTATTTTATATTTATTATATTTTATTGCATTACATTTTAGATTGGTGGCTATGATGGTGCTGATAATTTGTTAAGTAGTGTAGAAGTTTTTGACATCAGTATTCAAAAATGGAGAATGGTAGCTGAGATGACTACTAAAAGAGGAAATTTGGGTGTTGGTGTACTAAATAATCTTTTATATGCGGTGAATACATTTTTTATATTTCTATTTTAATTTTCAATTTATATAATTTAATTTAATTATATAGGTAGGAGGTTGTGATGGTTATAATGATTTAAAGTCTGTTGAATGTTATTATTCCATACTTGACATATGGACACCAGTTGCAGATATGACTGTACGTCGTAACGGTGTTAGTGTAGGAGTCTTGAATGGTGCTATATACGCTATAGGTGGTTATGATGGTGGTAGTGATGGTGGTAGTGATGGAGGGAATGATGATAATAGTGACGGTCACAATAACAATGATCATAGTAGTTATATTAGAAGTGTGGAGATTTATAGACCAAGTGATGGATTATGGTCTTCTATTGCTGATATGAATTTAGGCCGATACAAACCTGGTAATTAAATTAACTATTTTTTTTAAACCTTTGTTAAAAATATTGAATTCAATCAACATGTTTATATAGGAGTAGTTGCATTAGATGGTTTATTGTATGTTTTGGGCGGAGATGAAGAATCAAATTATTCTACGATGGAAGTGTACGACCCTAATACCAATGTTTGGTCCATGAAAAATTTATCTAAAAATAGCAAAGACTTTCAAATATTTAGTGGAGTAGTCGTTAATAGACCGCCGAATTTTACAAAATAATTATCATTTATAAAAAAAAAATTAATAATTCTATCAATTTTCGTTTTTGTGAACAAATTTGTTGTAAATTTAAGTTAAGTAATTAAGCTATATAATCAATTAAATCACATGGTACTAACAAAATGTTATATTATTTACTTTTTACATTATAATTCTTGCGACTAATATACCGTAAAGAAGGATTACCATTTAGGTACTTATCCTAACGTCAATAACCATTTAAACCCAGTTTTAGACTGCAAACTTCAATGATGGTACTATTATTGTAACTATATAAATATAAGAATATTACTATATAGGTGTAATATTGAATACACTGTTATTGACGGTCAATAATTTATTATAGTAATCTTAATCTGAATGTTAAGACTTAGGTATAAGTTTATTAGTTTATAACAAGAAAAATTTACATGTTTTTTTTTTTTTTATATATAAACTATTTAATTATGATACGTGTAAGGCAGCATTTCTTAGACTGGGTTCCTCTGAGATTATTTCAGAGTTTTACGAAACTTAAATCTTTTTTTCAAAATGTTCAATAAAATTATTTTAAAGATTACTAACGGCTAGTAGAAAAAAAATGTTTTTATATTAATTATAGTATTTATTGTCACAAAAGGCCGTGTTGACACTTACCATTTCCAACCACTTTTATGTGTGAAACAGAGTTCTCCACTTATGTATCATTATAAACAAAATACTGCAACAGACTTGATGGCTATTAATATAATAATACAACTTTCATCAATAAAGCCCAATATTAAGAATGTTTTTAATAATAAAAAGCAGCAACTTTACTCATCTCATTAAAATTGTTTTATTATTTTTATTATTAATTTGAAATATTTTTTGAATTAATTACAGTATACCTGCACATTATTATTATAATTTTTATTGCAAATTATCCTTACATAAAAAATATAAAATGACGTATTAAAACTATTGAAACTAAGAGGAACTCTAATGTTTTCAATTGTTGATCTGTAATAAGCTTTTGTTAAAAGCTAAAAAAAAAGTAGGGTTTCTACGAAAAAATGGACATAAGAAAGGGTTCCACGTATTAAAAAGTTTAAGAAATGCTATACGCTAGTATAAGTAATTTTAAAGCTAACTATTCATAGATTTTGTTTTTATCTAAATTTCATTCTTGAAAAGTCATCAATAATATCTTCATATTCTAATGATGTTGTTAAATCACTTTGTCTTCCTATACTTAATATGGCTAAGAAATTTAATTTTTCTTGGTTTCTTGCAACATAGTTGATCGTAAATAAATTTTCATTATTTTTTAAATGGTAAACAAACGTTCGGCGGTACACTTAATAATGGACTGGATCATGAACATAGAAATAATGTACGTATAAATTGAGTGGCCCAAAAATCCCGTATCACCCTTAATATCTTCGTAGAAAATCAATATAGGTATATACATATGTATTTTTTTTTAATTTATTATTTAATTTTTAATTTTCAAGATAGCCATTTTGTTGATTATATTTTTTTAAATAGTTAAAAAAAAAATTAATTGAATAATATTCGACCAAATTACGGCCAATTATGTTTTTGAATTTCTAAGAATGATAGGTAATGCTGTTAGGTACTTAGCAAAACGCGAATTGCATGGTTTAATCAATCTCGATTGGACCGCTGATTTTTCCTATGAGAATCTGTAAATATTGAATTATTAGTGAGATGATTAGAACATTTAAATTGTTGATACCTAACCATTATTTTGTATGTCAATTCATCGTCTGTTTTTTTTTTTAAATAAATTCTAAAAATCAAATACCTAGTAATTTGTATAAAATGAATTACAAATTATGCTGTCTGGAATCTCAACCATTGATTTTTTTTTTACATTACGGTAGACTGGTACACAATAATACAATATACACTAATGTTCACTTTCTACGCACACATTTTATAACATTTATTATCTATTACTTGACGTAAGACGTTAACACGTACCTATCAAACAATATTTTGAACTAACTAACTAAGCCACTAAGGAGTCTAAGGTCTGCTTGAAATTTTCACTAGGATGACACATCCGTAAGAAGTATACATTATCTCCATTTCATAAACCTAGATACGGCATAATAATTATTAATTATTATATTTTGTGATCAGCATTCAGCAGTTAAAATTGTATGTAATAACTAAGGTGCGGATTTATATGTATTACAAATTCAAAAATATATACATATACAATATACATGTATTTATTTTTATCCAAATATGCAATTAAAAATATATAATATGTAAAAAAAAAAATGTTTTTATTCTTGAAAAAAAATTATAAAATACGTGTATAGGTACGTAAATATAAATTATACAACTCTGCATTAGATTATTATTTTATTAACATTAATTAGGAATACATTCAAATTAAGTATTTTGTAGTGATTTTGAATATTATTATTATTATTATTATTATGTTTTTATTATTCTATGTTATCGCCGTGGTCTGCACGATGCACGGCGACTTTTTATATAATTCGATCTATTTTTATATTATATTATTTTGTGTACGTTGTCGGCGTGCGTCGGCCGACGATTCGGACCGACCACGACGACAAATGACAATAGAGATCGATTAATAAATTTATGTTTTTTAGTATACCATGTCTTATGTCTATCAGTAGTCTATCTGCAGTCTGCAGTCTGCACCCATTCGCCGAGTTGGACCGGGCGCGCAGAATGATTATAAATATACCACTATTATTTTAATTTTATTTTTTAATTCTTTTAAACATTCTGACAATAAATGAAGGTGAGTGGTGACCACTCTTCCATCAATTTATTCATTTGAGTTATGATTTTCTTTGTCGTCAAAAAAAAATTGACAATCATATACTTTTTAAGGTTGTCAAAAGTAAATCGAAGTTGATTAGGAAGCAATATGTTTTTATAGTGGCTAAAGGACCTTTCCACGTCGACGGAAGTTATAGGAATAAATTAAAAAGCCCCTAATTCAGTAAGACTAAATTCAAAAGAAGTTTGCGTATCGCAAGGTTAGGTTAGGTTTATGATTGCGTGGTGTGGACTAGAGAGTCGCAACCACGATTAAAGATATTATGTCTAAATCTTTAATCGTGTTCGCGACTCGCGATTATTATTAGCACACATATACGGACTGGAGAAGATAACAACACATAATATAAAACGGCTACTAAGTACTAATTTTGTAAATAGCTGAATATTAACAAAAATATGCAATATAAGTAAAATATGTAATTAAGATCAAATATGTAAAATGTGTAAAATCAACCATAGTTTAAAATAATCAGATAGTCCTATAACATATTTCTATAAAGGAATACCCAACTTGAATATTATCATTCGCGATAAATATGTAAATAAATACAAATCCGTACCCTGGTTGTAATAAGTAAAAGCTAATAATCTTTTATAATAGAAAGAATTTACCTATTATCAAACTTAAAAGTAAAACATATTAGTACCTACTTTCTCTGTTTTACAGCATTTTAATTTATAAGAATTTTTATGCGTACCTAAAATATTATAATTTAAAATGCTAATATTTTAATTAAAGATTTAAATATTGCAAAAATGATCAACATATTTTATACAATCACTGTAAAGCTTAAAATTCATAAAACAAAACAAAAATGAATAATATGTATATTAATTAATTAATTATTTTTTTTATATATATACTGCACTCACTTCATCATTAAAATGATGTTAAAATTACCTATATAAAAAAAAAACATTACAATTGAAAAAATAAAAGTTTCGTTAAGATATTGATGTATAAACTATAGCATTTATACTATTTATAGGCGAGTCATTTTTTTTAATATAGTATTTAATATAATAGATATTAATACAAATATCATTATATTATAATCTATTTCCTATTCAAATTATTACACAATTTATTATTATCGACATTCTGACCTATGACAAGTAAAAGTAAGCCTTGTTTTACCGACTGACGATAAACACTCGTTAACGCCAAAAACTACAATAACATATTTTATTGAAATCACAGACTTCTATATAATTATATAGAAGTCTGTGATTGAAATTTACAATTACATTTTTAACATTATTATTTAATTGTACAGTACGTAGTAGTCGTAGTACGTACCTACTTCAGTATTACATAATGCATTAAGCCATTAATGCTATACATAAATACAATTAATATTCACTAAACTGTGGGGATGGTTACACTTAAAACTCGGAGCATAAAATAATGAAATAAATAAAATAAAAATGATTTATACTTATAGAATTTGAACTGTATGTTTTAATATGTTTGGCGAACGGTTAAAAACTTAAAAGCAGAGAAGCAGACTTGTTTGACAAAATAATTATAATTAGGTAATAACAATAACAAAATATACAATTAATGATTCCTTATAGTCGTGGATGCATGGCGAACACGAAAACATGATTGGTAATTCTATTATTTCACATTTCCACAAAACAACTTGATAATAATCAGATAATCGCTACAATAAGCGAATACAATAAGGTTATTATATTATGTTTAGTCATAAAATATTCACTACGAACACATATAAAATTATAATAGAATTATTTCTTATGTGTAAGAACTTCCTGCGCGTTGATCGATTGTATCGATTATTAGTTTTATACTTTTATGTATAAACAATTATTATAATTATTAAATATTATTTTCAACAATTTCTTCAATTAATATAAAGTACGTTGAAGTTTTTGTAATTAACCTTATAATTTTTATCATAAAATGCAAAATTTTCATTTTTGCCCCCTCTCAGAAATTGTGCCTGAAGTATAGGTACCTCTCACCGTTTAGCCCTTGCTGCGGTTCTGTTATTATTAGTTATTACCCATACATACATTTTATAATTGGTCAATTCACTATATTAGCTTCTAGCTTCTATACTGCTTCTAATAGCTTTAGTAGCTTACTATCAAAAATTGTTTCTGACGTTGACAACACATGGAATCCTTTTAATGCATTATGGATATATGTATATTGTATATTTGTATATAATAGATGTGTTGAACACAGCCGTATTATGATTTTGGTCGCCCCGAGACACCTTTATAATTATGCATTTGTATTTTGTGTGTTGTGCCCCTATTTTTAGGGCTGATGGGTAGTGTTAAAAATAAAAAGTAGGTAACAGTCTACTGTACATTATATGACGAGTGAGTCATTTATTTAATGGGTGTATTAAATTGGAATTGAATTCGATGATATTATTTATATTATATCATTGTAATATAGTATACTATACAATATTACAATGTATAGGTAATAACTAATAGGTACGAAAAACGATTCTGAGATCCTATGTTCTGTAAGCCTACATGCTATACTGCTAAGTACATTTTATTATATGTTTTTAGCTATTAATGTAATATATATTTTACTAAAAGTATTACAGTAGATTGATATAATTTTCCCCGAAAACATTGCATCTATATCATATTATTATTTAATTACTATAAAAATATTATTTTATTGTTATTAACTTTCGAGTTAATTATACATTTTGTAAATATTTACTGTAAAACAGTGTGAATAGATTTATATTATAATTTGATAATATCATAAAAATAATCAATATACCAATATACGTATAGACTATAGAATACGTTTTTGAATTATAGAAAATAGAAAAATTATAATATAAACATATTATATATGGTGAGCAATGAGCATTTCAAGTATCTAGACTATCTACGCCCTACGGTTATTCGTTTTTGAGTTACAACAAAAAACAAAAATCGTCTGAGGAAAAAAGTTATGATATGAGTGAATATCCAATGTCGTAAAATTTTAACTTCAAATGTTCACAAAAACTTAATTTAAATTTCCTGTAGACATTTTTTTTTTTAAATATAGATTTCAAGACTTAAAAAGAACCATTATATTTTCAAATCTTTAGCATAAATAGAAATTCTTTATAAATTTCTAATTACAGAATAATTTGTATTTTTTGAGTTTTTAACGCATTTTGTCGAGATTCCCACTATAAAAATATTAAGATTGAAACTACATTTTCGATATTTTTTTATTAGAAAATTAACTACTTGTTAAGAACCTAGTATCTCATTTTCAATATCATCAATAATCATTCATGAATATTAGATTCTGAGCGAAGTGATAAAGATAAATGTATTAATTTTACAATGATGTGTTTTTCTAACTTTGAAGGTGGTTTTGCATAAAAAATAAGATCTAGTTTGTTAGTTTGTACTTAAAAGAGATCGAAATTAAAAATTCCCAGTACTTTCAAAATATTTTGAATTTTTTACCTATTTATGGGAATAAGAGATTTTCAATTTATATAAATTTTTAAAAATTATTCTCTGCAGAGAATAGGTAGAAAGTGTTTGAACATTTATACAAATTTCCGTATGAATTATTTTTGTCAACTAAAAAATATCGAATATCTATTTCATAATATTTTTTTTATTTGTTATAAGAGCTTAAATTTAAAATTTTGACAAAATCTCAAAAATGTATAAATTATTTTGTAGTTAGTTAGAAATATACATTTTCTGTAGTTTATACCTATACGATTTAAAAATTAAATACAAAGTTTCTTTATAAGTTCTTCAACCTATGTATAAAAAAAATTCTACCAGAGAGCCAAATTAATTTTCTATGAACAGTGAACACTTGAAGTTCAAATTTTTAAGCAATGAATATTCATCCGTAAAATAATAATTTCTCCTTGAACAATTTTTGATATATTTTTATATTAAAAAAAAAATAATAATCCTAGATGTTTGACATTTTCACCAAATGTTTATATTATAATTTTCAAGACTTCGTCTCTTTTTGAGCTATTTATAAGTATGACTAATTTTCAATTTTTTTTATGTTATGTTTATAAATGTCGATAAAAAATTATTTGCTGGTTCAAAATTCTTTTCAAAAATTTCAACTACCTGAACTACCTATAATTGTTTCAATTCAAAATATTTTAAAAATTATACCATAAATAGAAAATTATAATATCAAGTATCAACACTTAAAAAAACCTTTTTGTATTTTGTTTTTTGGTATAATAAATAAAAAACATTAAAACTTAAGACCTTTTACCTATCATTTTTTCTACATAATTAACGTTTCAAAATATTTTACTAATTTTAAGCTATTTATAAATAATTTTAGGTACTTGAAATGTATTCTAATTTTTTATTTTTATTTTTTGTTATTAAAAATGTTGGTAAAAATTATTTGGCTCGGTGAAAAAATTTGAAAATTAATATACAACACGGCTGTTCTTGTGACAATTTAAAAATACGTTGGCACATATTTTTTTTATACATGGATGTTTGGAGTTCATATTTTGACAATTTGGATTTTTAATGAAAAATAATGATTTTATTTAGTTTTATTGTTGTAAATTTGTAATTCAATAACTATTAGTGGAGAGACATTCCACTTTAAGTTATAATGGTCGATATTCAATATACTATTACGTATATTATTATTTAGTATGCATGATGAATGATGATTCTTTTTTAAATATTAATATTAATTATAAAGTTTTATTCTATTTTTATGATGAAAACTCATACATAACAGTCATAATACAATAATACTTCTCCACAATGCATTGACATTTACGAGTAGATAGGTTTGTCGATGTCGTTTATAATAGCTTTTTATAGCTATATTATGTATATGTACTATGTAGTAATATTAAATAAAATTATACGATAATAAATAATAATTAAGTATTATAATACGGTGACATAATCATAAGTTATTACATAATCTTTAGTAAAATATACTTAACAGTACTTATCTAATATAGGCTGATCGTCTCCGTTTAGGATGATTTTTCATAATATAGGTACCTAATGATTTAAAATTGAATTCAAATTGATTACGTCCATTAGAGATGATATCTAGGTATTCAGTGATGAAGTACATTCAACATCTACTAGCATAGCAAATTATAATTATTATTTAATCAAACGTATAAATTGAATCATAGTCCATAGATAAATGTATTTGGTTTTAAAATAGGTAGGTATTAAAATAGCCAATAGGTAATACAGTAGGTACAATGCTTAATCAAAGATGATTACATAAATATGTAAATAGGTATGTAATTATTATGTGTTATAAAATATGACATAGGACATAGGTAATAGCAAAATGCCAAAATAACATATTTGGTTTATATTCTACTAGAATAATTCTAGTGGGTTTTATTTTTTATTTTTATGTTTTTGGTGTTATTTTTTAGTCTTTGTTTTATCCATTTACCGATTTAAACTTCTGTAAAATTATTTTATTTAATACTGATCTATAATTTTTTCTTATTTGTCAGTTATAACTAAATAAAATTAATTAAAATATAGGTACCTATCTGGCTAGGTACCTAATTAAAAAAATGATAAGGAATCGGTTGAAAAATTTTCAAGAATGCACAGATTTATTTTCCAGACGCAGATCATTGGAATATTGGATCATAGTTTCCAACTCATACGTGAAAATATAAATGTTATCACTGAAGTCTGTAGGTACCCACAGAATAGATATAGATAAAAAAAAACTATATATGTGTCTGTATCTATCATACATTTTTATCACCGAACAATAATTTTTTTTATTTTCTCCGGTTCTACCATAACCTAAAAACTATCGCATTATCATTATCTCTCACGTGCGGGAAGCCGACAAGTTGTGAATGTGTTAAAAACTGTTTAATATTTACATCATAATAATAATATATTATCGTTTTAATATGCCTGAGAAATGTAATACATAATATACCAGTCTATACATTTCACTCGTTTATATACGTTTTTTTGCAAACTTCTCAGCCCAACGCCATAGTACGCACTACCTTCGTTCGTCGTCTTAAGATTCTTGCCCGCCCGAACAGTGGAACGATATCCGCAACTGAATGATGGACGATCAAAGTTCCGATTCGTCTGGCGAATGCAGTCCTGATGTTAATAACGAGTAAGTGTACTGTCATAAATTTATAATTATTCATAACTTAAAAATTTCAGTCCGGAAGTGGAGTATCAGGTACATACGTAGACGGATTAGAAACAATTTTTCATTCACATTTATTCTCTTTACCTCGATGACAGAAACAGTGTTTTCAAATTCAGTTTTTAACTTTTTCATGTGATTTATTGCTATAATTTTACAACCTATTGTCTGTTCTGTAGTACTCGTATTTTGAATTTACAGCACAATTATAAATATAGTCATTGTTTCTGTTATTGAATACTAAAGTGTCTTTTAAGGTTTAATGTATACTGACAAAATAACATTTTAAATAATTTGTTTAAAATTATTGTGTATAAATCCAATTTTATATATTTAATTCTCACCTACAGTTTTTTTTTATTTATTTTATAGAAAATTAATTGTAAATGGACTTTTTGGAATCGCTAATGAAGAAAATAAAGTTGAGAATACTACTGCCTCTCCGAAATTTAGTGATGATATTAATATGGAAACAGAAGAAGTAGTTGAAACTATAATTGACAAAGTGTGAGTATCTACTTTTCATATTTGGATTTTGTTGTTTTTTAATAGTATGTCTACAGCTGTTAGTTATTGACATTATGTTTTGTTTTTTAAGAATAATTTTGACATGATATTTAAAAATTGAAATTTATCAAATATCTAAATTAAATTATAAACTAGTTTTGTTTCGAAACAAATTTGTAACTGTAGATTGATTATGATTAGAAAGTAAGGAGTAATAACTAGTTTGACGTGTATGTTATTAAATTTTATTGATATTTGTTTTATTTTTGTGTATATTTTTGTAATTTTTATATATTTTTAGTTGTAGTGAAAACGATCTACATGTTATAAAAACTACCAATGAAAAAAAATTGTGATGATAACAATGATGACTGTGTTCAGAAATCCGAGAGTAATTGTTTTGGTAGTCATATGTTATGGTAAGTCAAAGTTAAACTACTTATATTTTAAAGAACTTGTATTGGATAAGCAAAACTTAGATATACTTACTTGGTATGTTTATGTATTAATTATATTTAAATTTTTATTCAGTTTAAATAGGTCTTAATTAATTTATATAATCATTTATACATTTTATAAATTTCCATAGTTATATAAAACTATGATTTGTTAAAATATCTAAATTTCTTAAAACAATTACCAATTTTCTTAGTATTCACATCAAAAAATAACATGTTGATGGTTTTATTGATATTTGGTACAAGCGATAATTATTCTATTTCTCAGGAGAGCAAAGGTTAAAGCTATAAAGTTTTCCTATTTTTATATTTTTTTTGTTTTTAACTAATTAAATTTCGGATATTACAGTAAAAATGCAATTAATAAAAAAAGTTTTATCTTTTGCATAAACATAAATACTCATTATTTACTATTAATAATTGTAATTGATATTTTAGTTGTAAGTTAAATATTGGTAAAAAAGCAAATAATTGTGTTGATTATGTTAACATAGACAATTACTTTTTACTGGTGTGATTCCTAAGTTATATCTCAAAAATAATAATGTAAGCACCAGATTTGTTGGTGCATGTGACTTTGTTTATCAAGCGTGCTAAACATGTGCATGACAGTTATCTCTTATTTTAGTGGCAGATACCCACTTAAACAGTTTAATTAATTTAAATTTATTATAGTTTTAGTTAGGGAGGGAGTTATACCAAAACAAAATATTGATTAGTGATTAGTACCACTCGATATGATTATAGATAAGAAATATTAATGAATTATTGTTAAATAGTTATTGTTAAATTGGTCAGAAATAAAATATGCGTACATCTGTTTGATTAATATTGCTTGTGTTTATTAAAAATATATTTAAAATTAATAAACAATTTAAATAGTATATAATATTACACTATTTAATTGATTAGTTTAGTGTAAATTAATTTGTTTTGAATGTTTTCATCTTTTTTATCAGTCTCGTTCAAATAAACAAGGTCTTTAATCACTGTTAAAACCACAGTAAAAGTTATGATATAAATGTGGAATTATTTTATTCTTACAGTTTCATTTTAATCATCAAGGTTTTTTTTTTAAATGCGAAGTGTAGATTTTTTTACATAATATAAGTTTATGTTGTGACTTAACTGATTTTTTTTCGTGACGACTAGGGTTTTATATCTTCAAAAGTCAAAACTATATATTTTTATTTTTATTTTATTATTTCTTTACTAAACAAAAAACTTTAAGCTTAAGATATTTGAAAATATAAATTATTATCTTTACTTTTTAATTAAATAGGAAATATATATGTTAAATTTATTTTCTAATTCATAAATTCATGAAATTTGTGTTATATTGCTTTTCTTGGGGATTAGGGTGTATATTCTGGTGTATAATAATATTGTGAGCCACTCAGTTGGAGACTTAACTGTTTTGTTTATATTAAATCCGTTAATTGTTATGATTGAAAATTGAAATCGACTAGTGTGTATGTATGCTCAAACATAATAATATTATCTAAGATATTTCATAGGATTTCATTGATATTTTAATTTTAAAACAAGTTATGAACATTTTATAGTTGTATCTTAAAACTTATTCTAAAATTAAGATATCAATAAAAGACTATGAAGTGTTGAATGTAGATCAGAGAGCGATAATAAAAATAAGCGCTCTAATATACTCATAAGTAGGTAGGTTAAAATAAAGATTACTTAATTGTTATTTTGTATTAATATATTTTTTTTTAGCTCAGAGTCAGCTGTTTTGGATCACACAGAATTACCATCCTCATTTGCTACAATATCTAAAAATTATGAAAAATCTAAGTAGGTATTAATTTTATAAAAATGATAGTAGATATTTGATAGTTTGTTTGTCTTCAAAATAAGTATTGTTATGTGTGCTACTTAGTTGGTATTATGTTATATTTTAAAATTTTAAAAATAACTAGTACATAGATATTTTTCTTTTATAACTAAATATTGTTATTTCATTTAAAAAGATAACTAGTACCATTAATGGTACAATCAATGTTAGTCCATTAAAAATTATGCATATATATGTTTAATTATTTAATATATACAACTAATTTAGAATGCCTAATATATATTTAATAAATTGTACATTTTTATTAAATAATATCATAAGTTTTAAATATTTTTTGTAGAGAATTTGATGCTTCAAAAGACTTAGTTACAACACAAGAAAATTTAAAAATTGTCAATGAATTGCACGAATTAGATTCTAAGTAATTTATATTCATTTCTCTATTATATGTATTATTAATGTTATTAACTGATTTTGTTTTATTTTTAGGTCTTCTGTCGTATTATCCAAAGGCAATTTACCATCAACACTCTCTTTAATTTCTACAAATTACCAAGATTCAAGGTATACATTTTATAATTTGTTTTATATTTATTTAATTAGAATTTGTTTAAAAATATGATATATTTTAGTTAATGTAAATCATTTTTTAGTTAATATTTATAATCTAATCTATAAAATAATATCCGTATCATTTTTTCTCAATTCACAATTGCACAGGAATTCACATAATTCCCAATTGAGTAATTTGAATTTTATATGAATCTTTTGAAATGGGTATATTTAATTTAAAACAAAATGTTAATAAATAATATATTAAATACATTAATTATAACCAGAGACCAAATTTAAATGCACCTAAAATCTTAAAAATAAGTTGTTTTTATGTTTTTTTTATGATTTCATCAACATAATATTTTATATTATGCATTAATATTCTTTTTTGATTTTTTATAAAAATGTATCAAATACTGAAAAAACTATTAAAATTAACGGTTTAAACAATTTATAAAATAGTTAATTAATCCTAATCTTTAAAAAATTATTCAAAACAGTCATAGAACAACTAACAAGAATTAAATAAGTTCGTTTTATTTTTTTAATTATCTAAGTTGTTTCTGTTAATCCAATAAAATATTTGTTAATGTAGGTTCCATGGTTTTGATGACTCGATAAAATATATCTATACACTCAAGTATTGATTATTCTAAATCCGATTAAAAGTAAATGATTTCAACACAACTCCATTTTAAATTTTATTCTCCTATATCAAAGTGGTCCAATCCACAGGTTAGGTAAATAATTATAAATAACTTAATCATTATAATTATATCTCAGTATCTATCTGTAATAAAATAACCTATTCAATATCTAATATGCTTATTATAAAAAATAAAATAAACTTTTACAATTATCAGCATATATTATATGAATGTGTAAATTGAGCCGCCAAATATAAAAGGTTAGATGATCCTTTCTTATTACTTATGTATAATCTATAGGATGATTAATCTATCGATTTCCATAATTATTACTACACCTTTAAATTTATTTATTGTTCAAAAAAATATGAAACAAATTATTATAGTAAAAATTAGTTAAAAAACATTATTAAATAACTAAATGGTATGTATATAATTGTATTTGTAGGTTTCGATTTCTTTTTTAATAAATTATGAGTTTTAAGTTATAACGACTAGAAAACCCTTAACTAATTATTTATAAAACTACTTTATAATAATAATAATAATACATATTCATTTTTCATTCGCGGAAATAGATATCAATTATAGGTACTTATTAGTTAAAAATGTATGAATTTTCTAATAAAATTGTATTTATTATAGTTCTGATGACAGCGATACTAGTGATGATGATAATTTCAACAATGACGATCAATTAATTGATTCTGATAATGAAAACAGCATAATTTCTGTATCATCTAATACATTTTCAAAAGACTATGTTAAAACCAAAGGAGAATTAGATATTAGTGATTTACCACCCATTGAAGATTTAAAAATATCAGTTGATGAAGCCAAATGTCAACCAGTTGGATGTATAAAAAATGTTGTTGACACTTTAGGCAAGTATAACTTTAAAATTTGGAATTACATACTTTTAATTTGTTTTAAAAATGTAAAACCCTTGTAAAATATGATGTTAATTTTTTTTTTATTAAAAAAAAAATCATCATAATCTAATGTTTATTTTTTTTATATTACAGTTATTGTTGAAGCATTTGTAAATCAACCTGCATTGGATATAGATTCTGTCCTATTTGTGGATCGAGGAAAACGAGCTTTAGGACGAATATTTGATGTATTTGGACCTGTTACAAAGCCTTTTTATGCTGTCCGATTCAACGATTCTAACCATATAAAAACGTTTGACGTACAAATTAAGGAACCTGTATACTGTGCTCCTCAGACAGAATACGCAAGCTATGTTATGGTTTCTCAGCTCATGAAAATTAAAGGAAGTGATGCTTCCTGGAGAGACAATAATGAACCACCTTGTGAGTTTTTAGACTATTCTGACGATGAAGCAGAAAAGTTAGCAAAGAAAAGTCGAAGACAGAAAAAATGTACACAACCCTCAGGAGAAGGTGATGATAAAGTTAACAAAGAAAAATCACCTGATCCTCCCAGTCAAAGTGTTGTTAGGAATAATCCCACACCAAGGAGTATGACACCACGTCCGTCATTTCAGAATTCCAATAATCGGACACAACAAACATACAGCCCTCGTCCTCCCAATTATGGTTATGGTCCTAGACAATTCCCAACCTATGCTCAGCATTTGAGTTCAATGGAATACAGTCAAGCTTATCGCCAACCATATAATCCATGGTATTATGATCCAATGTATGCACCAAGACACAACTATCCACCTCCTCCTCCTCCTCATTTTATGCCACCAGTATATGATTATCAATCTCAACCACCAATGGACCCAAATAATCCAAATAATCCAAATAATCGATTTCACTATCCTGACCGTTTTAATTAAAATCCTTCAAAAATGCTTAAAAATGTTTTTTTTATTGTGTACCTTGTTTTTGTATTTCATTTTTTGTATTGCTATATGATATATATGATTAATTATAATAATTGTTTTGATATCTAAAGCCATATTAAGATACTTGGTAATTTGTTTATGACGGGTGCTGTTATTAACTCAGTGCTCAGACTTATTATATCTAAATAAGGTTTGAAATGCAAAAATTAATTTTGCAATAAAAATAAAAAATAAAAATTTTAAATGCATTGTTTCTTATCATCACAATTTAAGTATATTTGATTTTCTTATCATACAGATAATATTATCTAAATAATATGTAAATAAATTGTAATGATCATGCACAGTTACAACTTAAAATCCTATAAATTAAATACTTAGCAGGCTCTAAATCAAACGGTTTCCTCTATGAATTAGAGTAATTACTAATATGAATCATTAAATGTATCAAATTACTTACACAAACTACGCAATTATTCAAGATGTAATGTACTAATGTTCAATTAGCCTATACTGGCACACGTCTGATGCTTGGGCTCGTGAGTCGTGGATAGTAATCATCAATTATCAGTTTGTCACTATTTCTTGCAGCACTAATTACAAAGAGCATGCTAACTTTTGACTCGTAGACCATTGTTAATTTTTTTAATAATTCGTCCTTTACGGTGTTTTAATTTATTAATTGGAATATTTTACATACAGTGAAAACTCTTTATAACGAATCTGAAGGGACCAAGAGATTTCTTTCGTTAAAGAGAGTTTTCGTAATAGAGAGAGTTTAAAAAAAAACAAAATTGTTGTTAGAAATTACGTCGATAATAAACTGAATAATATATATTCGATATCGATAATAATGGTATTATTACGATAAATTAAAAGTAGATACCTAATGAAAAATGTAATCGTTCTTGGAAATTTCGGCATTTTTGCCGATTATTTTTATAATAACAGGTAGATAGTGTTATGAAACATAAAATATTGTTTCGTTGTTGAGAGTGACTATACGTTATAGAGAATGAATTAACTAGGTAATGGGTTATAAAGCGTTAACGTTATATAGAGTTTTTCGTTGTAAAGAGTCGTTATAAAGAGTTTTCACTGCATTACCTGATACCTGATTACCTCATAAAGTCATAACCAAAGGCGTGTTTAATGGGGGCAAAGGGGGCATTTGTGTACAGATTTTTCATACATTTTTTTTGTTTTTTCGTAATATATAAATTTCTTGATCAGTGATTAAACATTTTATAGATATTAAAATATATGAAATATATTATACAGAAATAATAAGTTAAATTCAAATGAATTCAATAACTACACATACGCAGTCGAAACTCGGTGGACGAGGATTGACGTACAGTTATTGTAGTAATGTTATTACTTATTATACTATTACTTTAAATAGTTCTTGTCTTCTTGATAAGTATTAGTGTACACACATTATTGTGAATTTGTGAAAATACAAAAACGAGTGATATAACTACGGTCTTCGCCTCTACAGTAGGTACCTCTATACGACACAAGCACGCATATTCATTTTTTAGTTGTGGTGAATTATTAAAATTTAAAAGCACGTCTCGCCCGCATGTGTTATTCCGTCTTACACATGTACCACATAGTAAATTTTCGTTCACTGGTTTCAATAGTATTTCATTATCTGTGTTCTCTTGTTGGCTTTCTACGACATTTTAATTTTTAGGTAAGATATGAGTATGAAATTATTAAATATTTGAAAATGCTCATAATTCACTTAAACATTAAAATATCGTAAAAAGCCAATGAAAGAACACAATTAATTTTCTTACCTAAAAGTTTGATAATAGGTCAACTCACTCAATTCACTCTAATATTAAAATTAAAAGCGCACTATTGAAACTAGTGAACGAAAATTGTTCTATGTTGTACGTGTGTAAGACGGAGACAACACATATGCGCGTGACTGGTAAGACGTCCTTTTAAATTTTTAAAAATCATTTACAAATAACAGAATTATCGCTATATTATTATAGTCAGTGAGCACTGAACAGTACACAGTTTGTTGTCATACTACAAAATATTACATTATTATTTTTCTGTATTGAAGAGAGTAAAAAATTATCGAAGATCTTCATTAGCAAATGAAAAATTGTCAACACCATCCATTCTATGTATTGAAAATAATATTTTGGAAGAAATGGTTTGGAAAAACATCATTCATAAATTTGTTATAAAAAGTTATTAAAAAAAAATATAGTTTGAATTCCCGCAAAGGCTTAAAAATATGTATACATACTATTTTATATTTTATATTATTTATTTAGAATAAAATTTAATAATTTGTTGTTGTTATGTTACATTTTATTAATTTATCATAGTGCTTTAAATTTAACATTTAATACATTAGACATTTTTTGAAATGATCAATAAATTGTCTTTTACAGTCTACACATAAAAATTAATTTACATGTTGATCTTGACTAGCCTTTACAGCGTATTTTTTGTTGCTTAAGTTGTTTTTTTTAGTTTCCATAGCAAACAAACATAATATAAATTATATTTTATATGATTGATTTAATTATATTGTATATGTACCTAATCTATATATAGGTATATAAATGCTAAATACCTGCGCCTAACACCTATATTTTGTCAAAAAAATGATGATGCGACAAAGTATCCTTACTGTATTAATTTAATCAGTAAATTATACCAGTTTTTTTTTAATGATTGGTATTGTGTTGGAAAAGGGGTCTATGAGGCAGCAAAATATGTGTGCCCTCGGTGGCATTAAACCTTAGCATGGTACTGGTCATAATACTATGCATAAATATTCGAAATATTATATATAAAAAAAATAGTCATTAAAACAAAAATGTTAGCATTACCTAAGTATCTTTAAATTTTTTAATAGGTTATAGATCAAGTCAACTATCTTTATCATTAAAGCTCACTACTCGAAATTGGAACTTTTAATCATATGTATTTGTGTATTTTCTGTTTGTAAGATGGTGACAATACAACGTGCGTTTCGACGGCCGGTAAATTTGTTCAGTGGTTATACCGATCTACACTTATACACAATTTAATTGTGCAAGTTACACCCGAGTAATATTAAATAACAGTAATGATTATAATTTTTAGGCTGTAACGACGAAAACATTGAGAAAGGATGTCGAACATATATTATCATTGATGGTCGTTTATCTAACTATAGAACCAGCCACGGCTCCGTGTATACTACAGTCTACAGCAATAGAATCTAAAATAAAAACTATGGGTATATTTTACAAAATACTGAAAAAACTCCTATTTAAAATACCCGTTATAATTAATTTAAAAAAATATAATACCTAGGTAGGTACATATAAGTACTCACTACTCACATAAACACTGTAAGCATATAGTTCTAAAACTATGAGGCAAAATATTATTTTCTTTTAGTTTTTGAAAACCTGTCAATAGCTTATTTAGTTACCTACATCAACATTATAGGTACCACAGTGAACATTTAAAAGTGCAAGACCAGTTAATCTTTTTTCGACATACCTAGTTGATCTCAACCACGTTTTGAGTCTTCGAAATGTGGAAATTTTTTTTGGGAAATTTGGAGGGCATCGTTCCCATGGTCCCCCGTCCCCCCTTGTAACCACACCTGACTTAGCTAAGTCATAGGTACAGATTTTTCCATTTATATGTTATACCTATTGTGTTGGTTGTCGGTACATACATTTAGGTAAACAATAACCTAGAACAACAGTTATATAGTTTATAAATAGGTACACGCGGAATGCGGATATTAAATGATGTATAACCTTATGGGCATTTGTGTTAAAATGTTTAATTGACGAGGTACGTCACGTCGTCACAGACGATAGACGAACATTAATAAAATAATAAATAGTAAATAATTCTCCCGCGGAACGAGTACTCGTCGGCCAGGTCGCCGATTGTGAGTAGTGTGCGCGGCTTAAACGTCGAGTGCCGCAAAAACACACTGATAAGCGTATTTTCTTGGCCGTTGTATACGTTTTGCTTTGGAACCCAACACCGGCAACACCCAAAGTGATCATCTTTGCAAAATGAGATATTACGTGTTCTTATATAATACTAATACATATTTTTCGATAGCGTTGAACTGTTCCCGTTTATTTCCATCAAACCAACGATGGTTTTTTTAACATATCAATCAATCTTCATATTATTGTCCGATGATATTATGTTTATTGGTAGTTAACATTGTATTATAATTTATAAACTATACAAGCGAAAAAATTGTAATCAATGTTTTGATTACAACTAAAGACAATTTTATATGTGTCTATAAAAAGCTTAACACAAAGTCAAAATATTTTGAAAATTTATAACATACCTACAGAAAATGCTAAAAAATTTGATGATATTTCAAGCATCTGTTAGTTATTTGTTTTTGAGATATTCAACTTTGAGGATAATTTACTGGTTTCTGATATAAAATTGAAACTATTTGGTACATTGGTCATCACCAGGGTTCGGAACTTATAGCATTTGCATATTTTTTTTATTTATTCTAAAATAATAACAATGTGCGAAATAAATTCATTTTTTGGTGTGATTATATCCAATCTGAAATTTGAATGTGCATATTTTTGAATATTTCATAGAGTTTGCAAGATAGTGCTTTTTGAGGGTTTTTTCGCTTTTTATTTTCGTATATTTTGAAAAATTCTTCAAATTTTAAACAAAAACTATGTCCACATAGGTACCATACCTACTTCAACCGGTCAGAAAAATAGTGAAGTAGGTGGTACTGTATTGAAAAAAAATATTAATACAATCGTATATTTGTATGATTCTGCTATAATATATAACTCGCAAAACATTTAATTATTCAATGTAACAATGGACAATGAATATAAGACAAATATAAAATAATGCATTTATTAATTTAAATGTAAAATTGTAAAATATAATTTTTAACTTTTCGAGTTTTTGATAACGGAACTAAAATTAAAATCATTGATAATGGATAATATTTAAAAATGTTCACGGTTTCGGCTCAAATACTGCAGCAAAATAAGTTCAATAATACTTATAGACTATAGTTCTTGAAGTAACCATTAAAGTCTGATGTCTTAAGTCTAAAGGTAATTTAATTATGTTTTATAGATACAATACATTGATTTGATAGAAATTACAAATTACTTATTAGTCATTCTAGTAGTTAATTTTTCATTAATCATTTTATTTCACTTACCTATTAATTATACTTGGTCGTGTAATAAATATTTTTATTTCTAGTTTCTTCGAATTTCTATATTCTATATATTGTATTATTATATTATATTATATGGGTTACACGTTACACCATGTTTGCTGCTCTAGTATTATTATTATTATTATTATACCTTTATATAAGGTTATAAATGTTATAATATAGCTACTTTGTTTAATTTGAAATATTACCTAGGTACCTAAAATCACGTTTATATCCATTGGACTTTTAGAACACTTTCTGTTCCAAAACGTGACGTTATACAATGATGAGGACGTGCTAGTAAAAAAAAAAAATCAGGTACTTATTTTACTGCTGCGATCATTGATCCTGCTAGACTTAACCGCGCCCCTTCTGGCTTAATGTGACGGATTTCCCTTTTCATCAACTGTTCTTCGATAGAAATCTAATACCTATACTGGCTATACTAATCATTGGATTATAAATAATAATTAATATTTACTAATTCACCATATGCGTACCATTCGAGGTGAGACAAGATAATAAAATAATTACAATTATGTTTAGGTATGAACACGATTGAAGATAATTATCGTACGTATGAATTCCAGTATTGGCGCCCAGTCGACGATCAGGCAGGAATGTATTAGGTAGGTATCTTAATTTTTTTCACGGACCAGACAAAATTTTACTTCCAAAACTGTTGTCACACTGATTTCGGTCACGGTGATAAACAGATTATTATCTATATTTGAGGTTACACAGTTATACTATTTAGTTTTTTTACAGTAGGTAACAGGTAGGTACCTATCATAAATTCATAGTAATTTCTGTGGTTTTTTTAATATTTATTTTTTAATTGAATATTGTTTGTGATTTATTCAAACCTCCGACTTAATTATTATTATAGAATCGATAAAATATCTACGTTAAATAAATTTAAACATTTTGATTATGAATTTTTCAAACTAATTTAGGCATTATTGTTTCGTTTTTGATTTTATATTTTGTTTACAATTGGTTATAGGTAATTTAATATAACATATTTTGTTATAATAATTGGTCAAATAGGTGAGTATGTACTTTGTATATAGATATTAATTTTAATATAAAATAAACTGTTTATAATTTGTTTAAATCTATCAAAATATTATAGATAATAAAATTATAATATTATTATATTATAATAAAATAGTTTTTTTTTTTAGAATGTCGTCAAATATAAATAAAAATGCTCATACTACCAAGTTAAGAGGTAATGAAATATCAATATATCATTCCCAACATCGACCAAACAATGATTCTGGCCGAAAGAACGATTCTGTAGCGTCTGGTTGTTCACCGATTTCAAATGTAAATGCACAAAATACAAATTAGTATTTATTTACAGTAAAAAAAAAATAAAACAAATAAAACTACCTATTAATATAATTTTAAAATAAAAGATTAAGATTTGTGTAACTATTGTATAATTTAATGTTTTATTGATTTTAAAATAATAATCTTATTTTTTATGATTGATTGAATAGTCAAAAATAATATCTGAACCACAAAGAAATAAATGTGGAGGCAGAGGAATGGCCATTCAACAACTATCTGAATCTATGTCTTCAAAATGCAGTATAAAAAATTCAAATTCGGTTTGTTTTTTTATATTTATAATTAATAATATTTTTTATGTATTATTAATTTGTTTTATAACATTAGTGACTATCTAATTAGTTTTCTTATATTATTCTTACGTATTCCTTTATAGGACTTTTCAAACTCAAACATAGAACGTTATTTCAAGAGTCTTCAAGAAGAAAACTTAAGAAGTAAGTTACTAACATTACTATTAATTACATATTTTTATACTAGGTATTTATTATTGCTCTTATTACACCTAATAATAGCATTAATTTTGTTTTCAGTAAGTATTTAAATTTTGCTATAAAGGATATATTTTTAAATTTGAAACATACATAGAATATAGATATTATAATTTCTTATTCATTTTTTTCAGAACTTAAGGAAGAAAATGAAAAGATATGGGGAAAATGTATACAGTCATATAAGAGTACATAACATGTAATTGGTAAAATACATTGTTTAATTGTATAATATATTAATAAACAAACTTACACAAAAACCTTGATAATCTAAAAAAAAATCACACCAATAGGTGGTCTACGTTAGTGATTTATCTGGGTTATTTAACATTTTTAAATCCACAAATTTTATTTATTAGTTTTGATAAGTAACATCTGGCAAATTACAAAAAAAGTGGTAGACGAGTGTATTGTTTTGCTGTGCATTAGGTGTTGAGTGGGTCACTATTTTGAGTGGGTTAAATATAGATTCAATTATACATCATTGTATACTAAATAGTAAATACTTAAATTTAAAATGACTAATATACTATAAATAGTCACTTTTTAGTTTTTAGGTTTTTTATTAAAGTAGACATTATAAATTTAAGATATTTAGTATTTAATTAATTACAAAGATAGAGGTAATTATACAATTAATATTCATATCAATTGTGAATTGTATAATTTAATATTTGAAGATACCATCAAAAAGCTTTCATTGGATATAAAATATGATTAAAGAAATCGGCCATTAATCTTAAATCTTAATAATAACTTGTATTATGTACAAATGTGTCTACACAAAATTATAGTCCATATAATGTGTTATTTGTAGTGTATAAACTCGATTCCGGTGTGTAGAAGCCGCATTCGAGATAGTTGAGTGAAAATCATTTCACAGGAAATTCGGTAGAGAAAGGTGATTGGGTGTCTAAAAATTGGTCACTAAGAATGTGATAAAAGTCGATTACCATATTTGCGAGTTAACAGTTTTTCGATAACTTATCAGTTATCAATCGGTGTAATACCGTGTCCCATCACATACCCTGTTTTTTTTCGAATGAATGAATGAATAAAAAAAATATACATATGAATAATGGTAATTGGGGATCTAGCTATCAGCCCTCAACCGATGCAAATCGATACCTTTACTCCTGACGTTAAAAGTCTGAAGCTGTTTTGTTGGAGAAAATGTTAAAGTCGATTGCCATGTTTGAGTATTAAGTAATCCAATATTATATTTTTACCAACTCGTACAGCAGAACAGTTTTTTTGTATTACAAAGCATATCTTTTACCTTAATTGGTAACTCTGAGTGTTTTCTTATTTTGGCTTGTTAATAATAATTAATAAGCAGGGGTGGAATAAATTAATTCAATTCAAATTGCTTAACAAATATTCCAAAACCTTTATATAAGTTACATTAAATGTAAAAAACACAAAAAATATAGGTCATATTTTTAACCACATACAGGATAGAGTTAATAACTTGACTGTATTATATGATGGCAATAAACATTTATAAACTGATGTTTGGTTGGTCTTTTACAAAAGGTTTTATGTATTGGTACAGGAAAGGATAAACTTATTATGTTCAAGTACTATTAATAGTATTAAAAAAAAAAAAAAAAAATATATAACAACAATTACTGATACAAAGCAATATATTGATGATACAGCTTAGGTTTCGAAAATATTTTAAAAATTTGAAATCAAAATAAAAACCAAAAAAGGAACACAAAAACAAAATAAATATTTATAATAATTATATAAAATTCTTTAAATTAAACAAAATTTTTTTAAAGCTTAAAATTAATATGATGAATTTGTGTTACAAATGTTATGAATATTGACAATAAAGCGATAATTATAAATAAAATCAATTAAAGTATGGAGATTTAATAATTATCGTGAAATCAATATGCAAAGGAAATAAAAATAAAAAATATAAAACAAACTTGGCTAATTGTGTTATTGCGATAGATACACATCAGGCGTTTGTGGCAGGCATAGACATAAAAATTTTATTGTATACATTTATAAATGTTCACAACATAGAAAGTTTAAGCTACCTAGTTCATTTATCAATAGATTTGCTGCACATTTTAACACAATCGTAATACATTCTTTAAATATTAAATAAATATTTTATAGTTACAAAATTCTCTAAGCCTCACAAAACAATTATTACAGACAAATGTTTATGATTTTAATTTTTGTGCAAAAAAGTAACGAAAATAATAAAATAAAATATTTTATGTGGCATTTACACGAGTGTATATAAATATATAAATGTATATTCCGATTGTAATTATTCAAAGACCTTTTTATTGAAACAGATAATGAAATAAACGTTATAAATAACATTTTAATATATCTATGATTAATATGATTTTTACATAACACTACCGAGAATATATATTTATATATTTTGTAAATAAAAATAATAATTAAAAATCTTTATAACAAATAAATAGGTATAAAAAAGTATAATTAATTTCTCACGATTATAATTTGTTAATTAGGGCAGTTTTTACAATTTGGCTGTTATTTAAAAATAATAGCAAATAAATGTCTACAAACATAAAAAATGGCAATTGATGCCAATGGTCATAAAATTACAATCTAAGTGATGTACATTACAATAAATTAAATAGATGGTCTGAATGTTCATATAAATATATATGATTTAGTATTACCCTTTTAGAGTACAATTTGGATACAAACAGACAAGGATGAATGGCAACAGACAATTTGATAAGATAAAACTAAATTTAAGTGCATAATATTGTCTAATCTACTCGCACCAACATTTTTCTTAGTTTATTTTATGCACAACGTAAATTTCATGATCACATGAACGGTATAAAGTAGTTTTAATATATATATATATATATATTTTATCACAAACAAATAATTATTTATTTATATATATACGAGTTTCAGATACCGTATTAGCAGCCACGTTACAAAAATAAATTTAAATGCATAGTTTATCTTTTAAATAACAATTCTAGTAAAAAAAAAACCATACATTTTAGAATTTTTTAAGCTGAAGAGAATGATAAATATTTAAAAATGTTGTGGTTAGAAATGTACAAAAAGTACAAGATGCAATAATTACGATAATATGCTTTTAGGAAATATGTATATAGCATTCAAATACATACTCACTTAAAAAAAGAACTGATTTTTTTTTTTTTGTCGAATTTGACACCTATTGATCTTAGTTAGACCCGTAATTTAATTATTAATTTTAAAATTAACTGATCAAAATTGTATTACAATTTTATGTAACATATTAACTAATAATAACTCAGTAATCTGTTCCCACAGTCATTCATAAATTGGACATACATTAATACTGAAGACCTATTATACTTAAAAGAAAAAAAAATACACGGTTTAAGATGTTAAAAATACAATTTTAGTTACAGGACGTAGTGTATGTGGCTTGAAATTAAAATTGAATACATGTCATTGTGTTATTGGTACATTGTATTTCCAGAATATTATCATATTACTCTCAAGCTTATCTATATTTTTTTTTTATAAATATAGAAATAAATGTAAAAAAAGTTTCAAATTTGGTAACAATAATTTCAAAAGCGAAAAAAAAAAATAAATAAAAATATATTTATCGTAATAATAGATTAATTTGTTGAATAGGGCCAAATCTATGTATGACATTAAAAATAAATAGGATTAATCTTATTTACTAGTTACTAATTGCATCAATCTAATGCACTTGATTAAATAAATATCTATTAACTTAACGAAAATGAATAGACACTGGTGTCAAAATTGTAATGGTTTAGTCTGTCGAGTCCAAAATGATTAAAAGATGATTGAATGACTAAATGAGCTACAGACTATTTGTAGTGCTGGTTGACCAAAGCTGTGTTTGCCAAAGCGTTTGTCTGCGTATTCTAAAATAGAAAATTAAATTAAATTTGATTTATAAAACATATTTATAACTTAAATTCATTCAAAACCTTATATTGTAAGTGCCTTAATGCTAATGTAAATTATATACTACAAACAACATGCCTACATAGTTATTAAGCTGGAATACTCTTCTTCTTTTCTTTCTTCTTTTTAAGGAACGATGGTGTTCTAATTCCCTTCTTCTTCTTTTTCTTGTCCTTGTGTGAAGAATCCTCGGTGGACATTTCTTTAGTGGGTGACCCCTGTAATATATTTGAACAAAATTGTTGTTATTTCTTTGATATTTTTTTCACAGAAATAAAATGAAAATATTTATATTACCTCTTTACTACTTGAAAATGTGCTTTGATGAGCATCTGATTGGTCTCCATTGTATGTATTTTCTCCTATAAATTATATAATCATAATTCAACAGAAAACATTTCCTAACTTATTTTTAGTAATTCACATAGAATGTTATATTTATTTAATTACTAATGGTAACAATCAGAGGAAATACATAAAATAAAGATGTTTGGTACGACTTTCCTGACTGCAACATTAGCATGCAAATTGATTTTTTTCACATTTAAGTAATTTTGGTTTCTAATTTTTGAGTTTAGTAGGTGCCTTGCTTTTTTAAGTACAATATTATGCATTGCGTATATTATAACAAAAACCATACAAGTTATAACACTAAAATTCTGTAAACAAAAAATATAATTTTCTCCTACAATATGCCAAAGAAATACAAAGTAATCTAAAAATGACTGCTATAGAACATACTTGCAAGAAATAAGAATAGCTTAATAAGATCAAAAGACAACCTTTCTGTATCCAAATTCTGCAAATGACTTAATCAAACATCAGATGTATAACCAAACTACAGGATCATCTGGCAGAGTATTTCAATCTTGATTAAAACTTCAATAACTAATATTAATCAAGTCAAAATACATTATGTATGATAATTATCTTATTGATTACACTGTAAACCTAATATTATTTTTTGTTTAATGATTATTTATTGCTTTTATAAAATATGAAACAAAAATACAATATGATAAAATTAACTAATTTTAATATCCAAATTGTCAAATTGTTCTTATCTACAAAGTATATTAAATAATTATAAAAGAAAATTTCAATTACCAAAAAATTGATTAATATAAAAATTACATAAAAATAATTAATTTAAAATTATAATAATAATAAAAAAAACTATAAGATTTAAATTAACAATAAAATATTACGAGTTTTTTTTATAAATACATACTAGTAAATTCAAAGGAAAAAATTAATTTTAAAACTGATTATTCATGATTCAATAACATTAATTAAAATAAGTGGAAAATCACAACAGGTTTCCAAAATGCAGTTATTTTAATTTAACAATATCAATTATCAAATATTAGTATCATATCAATATCCAAACATTTATAAGAATTTGACACAGAGGAATTTAATTTGCATTTACTTGTAAAGTGTTCATTATTTGCACTTTTTTCACAAATTTCTTGAACGTTTATCTTATTAGCAGTAGATGGTAATGTAATCCACATAGGTTTAATAGAAGTTTCTGTACAATTACTTATGTCATACTTGTCTTGTACTAATTATTGAATACATAAATTGAAATTAAAACTTAATACATAAACTAACAAGTAGCACATATATTTTGAAAATAATAAAAATTAGTTTTGATAATATTTTATATCATTTTGGTTTAGTAGTTTGAAAAATATTATTCATTATCATAAACTTCTATGCTACATAAAAATATCTGATAAAATATGTCCAAAGTAAGATAGCCTACATACTGAGTACTAAAAACTTTTTTAGTAAATAAACTTAATATATAATTGTTTGTTTTAATACATTATTTCAAACATATTAAAACACTTAAATAATTTCAAATAAATGAGATTATAGAAGTGTTTAGTAACAAATTTGATAAATATAGATAGCGAAAGAAACACACTTACATATGGTCAATTATTGCACAATATCATAATCATTTGTAAAAGGTGATTTATAAATCTGACGAAGTGACAATTAAAAATGAAAAATTTGGAATACATAAGAAAAAAAATCTATTAACTAAACCCATCTATCATTTTTAAAGCCATTTTTGTAAAGTGGATTACTTTTTACTGGATATTCTATTGTGAAGCTAAATATTAAGCTAATATAAACTTAATAATTTTTAATAATAATTATCTAATTATGTTGTAAAATTAATTAATATACCTTCACTTAGAACAAATTCAGCTTGGTCAGGTTTCAGCACCGATTTTCTTTCTACTTGCAACACTCTGGCTTCTGAAAAATTATTTTCAACAAAATGGATTGATATTTTGAATTATATTTATTTTTTATTTTTATATTACCTGCTCTACTATCATCTTCAGTTTCACTAATAATAAATGCTTCAGTTTGTCTTGCTGGTGATAAGTGAACACTATCCATTTGTTCTTTAATATCCATTATTTGATCCTTATCTATGAGTTATAAAAAAATATAAATAAATAACATATTAATTTATACACTACAACATATCCAATTAAATAAAATATTAACCAATTGTACTCCTTTCAACTGCATTTTTATAATATTCTATTTCTTCATCGGTGACAGCATCAAATGGATTCTTTGCATAAGGTGTTTTATAAACAGTTGCATTATGTTGAAAATTACGTTGTATTATTCCTTTGGATGCAGCACCAACCAAAATAACTTGATCACTGTTTGTGTTTAAATTAGCATCCTAAATTATAAACAATATTAGTTACAAGTATTTAATTTAATTTTACTTAATGTATATTCAATTTAATCAATACTTGTAATTTTTTTGCTTCCTCCCAAGAAACACCATCTAAAATTTGGGACTGGGGCCCTGAAGTAATTTTATCAGCTCTTCGGTTTTCTTTAATCTTGAGATTTAAAAAAAAGTTGTAATAAGTAAGATTTATTTATTTATACAAATAAAATAATTATATTTACTTGTTGCTGTAGTTTTTTGAATTCTTTTGGATTAGTATTTTTTGGAACAAATTGTAGAGGTCCTTCAATTTTAAAAGGCGTACTTGAATTTGGAGAAGCTTCAGATACCCACTAAAAAATTATTACTATTTTTTAAAATTTAAGTATTACAATTAACATTAGTTTTAAGTATTATTATTATTATTATTATTGATAATATTTATTTTAGACATGTATTATTTGTAAATAAATGTTATTATATTTCAAACAAAATCAAATGGATTGTAATTATTCTCCTAAAATAAAATAATTTGCATACAAATTGTTACAGAAACTAAGTTAAGGTGTAAAGCAGTATATTATTTTTCAGAGGTATGCATGAAAAACACAATTTAATTCAAGCATTAATTTATTTTTAAGTTACTATTTACTCATTCAATTATTAATTTAAATAATACAAGACAGTAATTTATCGATGGTTATATATTATGTATAAGCATATTGAATGATATACACAATTACATTTACTCTGATACCTATATAATACCATACTATCATGAATCAGAAGAGAAAAGAAAATATTTTATAATTAATAATGACTACTACAAAAATTTTACACGACAATTTCAATACAACATAATCCGATGTTCAATTGAAATTTTGAGTTAGTTTATAAGTACATCAGAGACGAAGAAAAAACAAAATTAGATAAAAAAAAAAAAAAAAAAAAACTGCTAATGAATTACTATTGATATTAAACAATACATATCTTGTAAACTAAAACATATTTTTTATTTTTTTTTCAACAAGAATGCTTTGGTGTGTGTAACACAATAGATAATCTTATTAACAATATAAGGTACAGTTTAATTTATAATCTATTCTTAATAAATACCATATGAAAAACCCAAACTATTAAATCTTGAAACATAAATAAATGTTCAGTTTATTGGCATAATTAAATAATTTGATTTTACATATTCAAAATTATATAAATATATTTCTATTATTCAATTACAATAGTATAAATAAATAGCAAAAGCGAAAATGATTACAGAATTTGTTAAAGCACTTAAACTAAGTGTTATTAACTTTTGATAAGCCCAAAATTTAAGTGTAGTAATATATAGTTATATAGTTATAAAGACAAAAATAATAAAATATACTCTCTTACTTAGTCTAATAACAATATAAAAATGTTAAGACACAACACTACTTTTGTTCGAAGTGTTAACATTTGACATTAAAATAATATAAATAAATGTATAAATAATAAGTAAAATATTACTTTGGATTAATTTCGTAAATTATAATGATCAAAATCAAATAAAATATTATTCAATAAAATCGCGGTTAACCGAACTCATAAAAATTAATTTTTGATGTCTACCTTAGTGATTTTTTTAGGATCTGATGTTCCAGTTTCAAGAACTTCCACTTTTTGGTACACATTTGGCGAATTTAACCATTTGGTTCTATCAGTTGATTTGCGGCCATCATAATATTTTTTCCATTGCCTAATTAAAATAAATAAATTACAATATTATATTATTATATACTGCAAATAAATACAAAATTTAACTTGCCCATTTTTATATAGCTCTTCTTCTTCTAATAAATATCCAAGAGAAGAAACTGCTGGTGGTACCTCGACATCATTACGAGGACGGGGAGGTTCACCTTTGATAAGTGGTT
Source organism: Rhopalosiphum padi (assembly GCF_020882245.1). Taxonomy (NCBI): domain Eukaryota; kingdom Metazoa; phylum Arthropoda; class Insecta; order Hemiptera; family Aphididae; genus Rhopalosiphum; species Rhopalosiphum padi. The sequence continues at coordinate 52,366,649 of NC_083599.1, forward strand.
GCCGATATATATAACCAGTGCGGAATCCCTAAGAAATAAATTTGAAATTAATAAAACTATACATATCTTATGAACAAAAATGGATTTACAATAATTCATTATCCAGGCATTATATTCTGTGTATCTAACTTTTATATAATTTTACTAGTCAAAATTTTAACACTACAAATTAAATTTGATTATTACTCTTTGAAATCTCGATTGTCAGTTATGGCCAAATATTAAAATAATAATAAGTCAAAATTTAAGAGAAACAACAATAGAAAAACATTACTTCATTGTTTCAAAATTAAAAATTTAAAAATTTGACAATTCTTATATTTTGATCAAATATTATTTGAGATTGAATTTGGTGTAGTTATATTTGTATTTGAACTATAAGTCAAACCACATCAAAATAATACAAAAACATCATTCCTAAAACAATTTTGGATAGAAAACATAGTTAGTCAAGCGACTTCGATCTAGATAAGTAAGTGCCATGAGTTCATCAACCTCAATATAGAACTTAATCATAATTTAATAAGGTTTAATTATTTATTTGAGGACATACTGCATTGTCTAGCATTCTCATAAGTGCTTCAAATTGGAGACCTCCAACTCTCCAGCGTTTATCTGCAACAGCTCCTCCTGCAGGTAATGGAGAAGGTAATGTACCTTCTGGTGGAGTCCTGGCAGCATCGTAAATGAATTTGCACTGTTCGTCAGTCATTGTCATAATGTTATCTAATCCCACAGGTAATACTTTAAGCTGAAATAGAACAAGGAATTTAAAAATAATAATAAAATACCTAACTTAGCTATTAAATATACCTGTGTTTCACAAGCTGTAACAATATTATACGCATTGTAAAATGCTTCTTCTATTGATTCACCACAACAAACTGCACCATGGTTAGTAAAAAATATAACCTAAACAACAAATATTGAATTTAAAGAAACAAATTTCATATGTTAACATTGTAAATTTACAGTTAACTTCACAAGCCTATTAAATAAAGAACTTTTTGGTAATAAATAATAATGCAAACAAAAGTAAAAACATAGTTGTGTAAATATAAAAATATGGATAGATACAATAAAAATAAAATTTCAAGCTTCTAATACCTTGTTAATAGGTCCTAAGCTTCTTGCAATTTTGTCTTTTTCATCTGGATCTGCAGTTGATCCTGGATATGCATAATGTGAGACATCTCCAATCAATGCACTTTCTTTACTTATGTGCAATAAGCCACAACGTAATGATGATACAGCCAAAACAGGTCCTCTGCAAATAATAATTAATTAGAAATTATTTTATGGAATTTATCAATAATACAAAACAGTAACATACACTTGTACATCGATGATAGCTTTCAAATCAGGCCTTGCTGCATAAATAGCAGCATGAAGTTGAAATGCTGTTATGTTTACTCCATAATTAGTAGTCCCAGGTTCCATAACATTTCCTTGCATGTCCACTTTAATTAAACTAGAAGCTGTCACTTCATTACATAATAAACCATATGGGCTAACTAAAAAATGTTCTTCTTCTTGATTTAATCGAGCCTAAAAATAAATTATTATTATTTTAAATGCAATAATAAATAGCTAAAAAGGAATATATATTTTTTTAAACCTAAATAAAATTTATTCAAATTTTTTAATATAAAAATATTTAATTTAATTCCTTTTTGTTACTTCAATTATGATTCAAGAGGACGCTATACCTGCATGTATTTTCTTTGTCTTACTAATGTACATCATACCAAATTTGTGTTCAGACAAACACATTTTGTGATGTTAGCTTTAGTATTAGAGTACTTTACCTATTATCAAATTTAAAGGTAAGAATATTATTTAGAAAATGTCATATGCTTTTATTGATATTATGGTTTTATAATGAGTTATTATGAATATTTTACATAGCTATAACTCACTTTAAAATCATAATATCAATAAAAGCATATGGCATTTTTAAATAATATTCTATCTTTAAATTTGATGATAAGTAAATTAACTTTAATATTAAAGTTAATATCACAAAATATGTTCTGCTGAATGCAAATTTGCTATGATATATGTTAGTAAGACAGAGACAACACATGTGGGTATAATGCCTTCTTAATTAAAAGTTACTAAATTTAAATAGCAATAGTAAAAAAACTTATAATTACAGAAACTTGGTTATAGATTCCTTGGGTCCAGCCATATAAATCCATTAATCTGAATACTGCTGCTAATTTACATCTGATAATTTTTTCACCTTTGGCATATCCCATGCTTTCTACTCCACGAATATCATTAATTGGAACCACGCAATTTGAAGCTACAACCATAATTAAATTTTAGTATAAGCAACAATAATACCTATTAGTTTTTTGTGGAAATTTTTTTTTTTTAATAAAATATGCAGCATACTAACATTTAGAACCTCCTGATTGACGCCCTCCCATCATTTCTGAAATTTGTTGTAAAAGTCCAGCAGGAACAGAACCACCATCTTTCATTTGAACTTCAATTATTCTTTCTAGTTCTTCGCGGAACAAACGAGAATTCATAATCATTTCTACTCTTTTCCGCCGTTCCATTTCTCTTACATCCTATATTAAACAAACAATCATACATTAAATATTTAACATAATTTTAATTAAACTGACAATATTTTTTGTTTTTACTTACGGCATCAATATCTGCTGGTCTCATTTTTCCACGTTCATCATCATCATCATTGGCAATTGCATAACCATTGCTTTGTGGTGGTTCAGCTTCTACGTCAGCCATATTTTTAGTTTTAAAAATTACTTAACCTATTAAAACAAAAGATATAGGTAATGAGTATAATTATATTCAAACATAATTGAAATTAATCCTTAATTATTTTTATATTTTATTATAATTAATCATTTATATATTATAATAGTGTACATGTATAAAAATACATACAGTTTTATAGTGATTTTATTTATTAAACTATTTTAAATGTAAAAAGATATATAACTAAACTGACTCTAGTATCTTATACTAATTTTAATAACAGTAAAACCTTTAAATACTAAACTTTATAGATCACCAAAATTGTGTATACTTTTTAGAGGAGATACGGAGGTAAATGAAAGAATGAATAATATCAAAATATATCAACAAAAATGATACACTTATGTATTATTATTAAAAACAAAATCAGTTACCAAATGAGATGGCCAATTTCTATGATAGATAAAAAACACTATCAAGGTACTTATAATAAGGTGAAAAATATAATATTATAAAATGTAATTGTAAGAAAATATACTTAGATAATTATTACGATAAAAATGATTAAAATCTAGCTATAAAAATGTTCAATATTAAGATGAGTTGTTAAGGTAGGATTCACAATGTTTTAGAATATTTAAAAAAAAAAATAAATGCAAAGTGATTCACCAATCATGTTCCCCAATTATCAATTTAATAATACTTAAATTTTTATTCATAGAATTTTTAAATATACTTAATGATTATATTATCAAATAATTGAAATTGTTCGTACTACCGAGTATTCTATGAGGAAAATATTGATGAATCCACTTCAAAAATTGAATGAATATCTATGTTATTAAAATATTTTTAATAAGAATAATAGTTCTACAAAAATATAAAATAGGATTAATATAAATTATAAACTACTAAAATATTCTAATTGCCAGAGATGTCATATCTTCTAAACCCATTATTCTCAATACATAATATATTGGTTCAATAATTTGTGAACTACTAGTTCCAGTTTTGATTTTGAAACGTTAACATTTAAAAAAAAAATTATCTGCTAAATAATTAACTATTTAAAATGGGATTGTCATTTGAAAAGCGGAAGTTTGTATCCCTATAAAACACTCCTTAAATAATAAAAAAATCTCAAGATTTAGAATAATTGGCGTTATTGAAGAAGAAAAAAGGTGAATATGCTTAGTGAATTACATTATATAATATATATATATGTTATGCAATGGATGGATTAAAATTAAATTTAGTTTTTATATAAACAATTGAATAAATTACAATGTATCCAATACTATTTATTTAACACTATGTACCTACTGATACATTCTTAAAAATAAGTAGGTATATTATAAATGGGTTATCTTTAGGCTTATGATGATCAAGGAATTCCAAATTATGAACTATCTAGCAAAAAAATATTATTTATTCTATCAGAATTAAAAAAAAAGTGGGCAAGTGGGTATCGCTCTGCTGTATAGCAGAGATGGAGAGTAGGTCACTGATCACCATAATGGATGTGTTAAATTTGATTGCAATGACGGGTATCATTGTATACGAAAAATGATTCTGATCGGAGATGATTTGTCAGTCAATGATAATTAGTTGGATATATTATATTATTACCTATATTTAAATTGTAATATATCGTTATTTTATGCGATTTCGTAAAAAATTAAATTTCATACACTCATAAAATGTTTTCTATATTGACGCTGGAATTTTTTTTTACAGATACTTGTAGGAAAACTTATGGATAACCTTGTATTGGATTTTTGAACCTTAAGTATAAATCACAAAAATTTTATGAATTTTCAACTTCAAAATTCCTTGAAAATTTTCTCGATTTTAATATATTTCATAAACATTTGAACTTTAAATAGTTATAAACAAAAATTGTGACTAACGATTTTTGATTTTTTTTTTACTACGATAGGTACAACTTATAATAAACCTTGTATTAAATTTTAAAGATGTTTTGGATAGCCAAATTTTTTTTATTGGCATTTTAAGAAAAAAAACTTTAAAAAGTCGAAAATTTCAATTGTCTATAAGTAGCTTAAAAAAGGTAAAAATATTTTGAAAATTTAATCGTAAATAGATAACCATAATATAAACATTTGGTGAAAATTTCAAGTATTTACAATGATTTGTTTTTGAGTTACAGCAAAATTAAAAAATCGATTTTGTCGAAAAGTGGTTATGCGTAAAAATTCCCGTTTTTCCGTTATTTTTTCGGGGTTTTTAACGACGCTTTTGAAAACTACTGGACATTTTTACTATTGACCCCCCCCCCCCCCCAAAGTACTAACTAGATGAATTTTTCTATTCAAAGAGGGGCTGAAGTAAAAAATCGAAGCATTATTACTACTCCAAAAAGTGATGACAGACACAAAAATAAAGAAAAAAAACCACACACATCATTGTAAAATCAATACATTCATCACTCCGTTCAGAATCAAAAAAACATATTTAATACAGTTAGCAGAGTTAAATATTTAATTATAATATGTTTTTTATATTGAAAATAATAAAAAAATGTTTGCTATTATAGGTATTAAGATTTATTAATGTTGTAAACTAAGGAATATTATCACTTTGTCAGCAATACTTAACATAAATTATTATGTCTTGTTGTCTTGGTTTAGGATTTATGTAAAGGGTTACTACTGTATTTGTTTACCTAGTTTGTTCTATAATATTTTTTATAAATTTAAATGTTTATACCAACATTCATAAACCTATAATGAATAGGTTTATTAGAATATGTCTTACATTTATTTAAAATCCAAGATTATTTATCATTTAATGGACAATACACAAATCGGGTCATATTATAGAATTTTAATTTTTTTAAATTCAGTTTTTTACTAATAACTAACTAGTAAATAGTAGATGAATCATAAAATAGAGAGTGACCTATTGTGTTTGTTTTTATAATATATTAATGAATGATAATGTTCAATGAAATAAATGATCATTAGGACATGCTATATATCATTATTAGTATTATTACACTTTGACCTTAATAATGTATAATCATACAATTCTCATTATTATTGTCTACCTCCCTAAATAAAAGTTGGTTAGAATTCTAAAGAGGAAACAACTTGTTACTAAACTACTCAAATAATATATATATCTAATTAATTCACAAGTAAAAACTATAAAATAATAAAAAATATGTTAAAATTGTCATTCCTAAAATGCTAATATATTAAGACATGTTGGTAGGTGAATATAAAATTAAAGAATATAGTTAATTCATAAAGTTAGTAGATAATATAGTGTCTATAACATTAGAATTATATATGTTTATACTATTATATTTTAATGATAAACTTTTTAGAAATTATTAAATTTTTTAAATAACAATTTTTCTTTTAATTAGAATTGTTAACCCATTTAGTACTTTAGTTCTGGTAATAGTTATCAATATTAAATTGTAACTAATGATTTTTGAAGACAAAAATTATATTTTTATCAATAAAAAATATTAATGGTAATGGTTCTATGTAGTTCCATAGCAGATACTTCTAAGGATATAAAGCCGGGTTCACAGCAATGTAGTCTGTCATGTCGTGCCTTAAAGTTGAGTTGGTCTTAACTTTGAAAATTTCCTGGTAAATTATGGTTAGTGAATGATACCACAATCACCGTAGCCATTCTAGCAACATGACAGACGACATAGCCATGAATCTTGCTGTAGACAAAAAATACTTTATTTTTTATAAGTTATTAGTAACCATGGCAATAAAAACATAACTGACCAATGGATAAAATATGATACATAACACATTACTTACTAATATTTTTAAATAAAGATTAATTATTGTTGATAAATGTTTTAAACAAACTTTTAAAGTAGATTTTTAAATGGAGTCTGATTATTACACGGGTTATTACATATCTATCATTAATTGATAATTTGTTCGAGAAATTTTTGTCCTAGTGGCTAGTGTTATTAATCATAATAAACATTTTAAACAATTTTAATCACACATTGGTTAATAATTTAAAATAATATTAAATGAACATAGACATATTAAGTAAGAGTAGAAAAATAGAAATGTACAAATAAATTGTTTAATTATTGTTCACTTACTAAGTTTTTAAATAATAACTGACAGTCAGTCAATAAAAACATTACGTACGTAATATTAAGTTAAATTTTATTTTTACTACCAATGGTTAAATAAACTTTGACCTCATATTATTAAAAAAAAATATGTATGATTAGGTACACGTTAAAATCACTTATTCATAATCTTTATTTCATTCTGAATACTTATCTATATTAGGTATTTATTTTTTTTTTACACAGACACCATTACTTAATACAATTAATATAAATTTATGTTAACACGATAACAGTTTTAAAAAAATATAGAGCTAATCATTATATCCTAATCTAAATGTGTTATGTTAAGCTTCCTATCAACTACACTACTATATGTCTACATAATTATTGTAATTAATTATTTAGCTGCTGCCTACCATGTTTAAACATATTTAGATAAAAATGATGGGCATGTTATAATAAGCATATTATTATAATTAGATGTTTAGGATGACGTTTACATACATAAGTACCTAAATGTTATGATACCTACATACAGCAATTATATTCATTGTTAAACAACAAATAGATTAAGATTTATAGAAGGAATGTTCCTGATGTATATTCTCACACCAAAGAATAGAGAATATTTTAATATTAAAAAAAAAGAATCAAAGCATGTACCCATTTTAAATGTGTATGTATTTTAATTGTTTTAATATGTACAAGGAGTTATTGGTAATTGTCTACATCATTAGATAATATTATTGTTATTTAAACTAATAGCGATTAATAATACATTTAATGTGTATCTATGTAATAATGTAATACCTATGTGCGAATATTAACGGCCATATAACCATTAATTTACACTTATGTAATTAAACATTAAAACAATTAGGGTAATTGCCTAAGTAAATTATGCAAAGTAAAAAAGAAAATACTGCAATAATTTAATGATAGGTAGGTAAAAGAACAAAGAGGAAGATGTATAATTTATTCGGTTTTTAACATAATATCTCGTATAAATAAAACAGACAATAAGCAAACAAGTGGTTACAGCATGTGATGACTGATCACACAGCGACGCCTGAACCTAGATGACAAATATTTTTTCAGCGTCAGCAGGGTGATCGATCAACAACCTTGTACAAGTGATGGTCAAAAAGACAGGGATCGACCTAAAACAACATTTGGAGTAGGAAAAAAATTATATAATATAGGCATACAAGAAATTGATGAAACAAGAATACTGTAAGATGGATGTCAGCAGATAACAATTGTACAGAAACAGGAATTGCCGAAATGATAATAATAAAGACAGTAATTCTGGGTTGCATGATTAATCACTAAACATTAAACGAATCAATAACGAGCTTATGGTCCCTTAAACACAACCGAGTGGCTCGTGATGGGTTATTAAATTTATCAATTTTTCATGCAACCCCGTATAAGTATATCAAGTCATGCACATACCCTCGTTGACCGATGCAATGAACATCACAATATTCGCGAATGTCGAGATTTTTTTTTAGTAAAATATTTACAGGCGAGTCGTTTAAAAAATTATAATACGATCATAATAACTAGTAGTTGTACGGACACACCCAGCCACGGCCGTTGTGGGTGAGTACGTATATTATTATAAAACCGCCGTAAGAGGACGAGATAGAAACGTGTTCGTAAATCAGAAGCCGTGACGTGCGGGGGACGCGCGGACACAACGCGCTGACGCCGGACCGGGCCAAAAAATTATTGCGAGAAAAAAAAACCGAAAATTCTTCGCGCGCACGCGCAGGTACGCTGTGCCAACGAATTTTTTTTTACACACATTCACAAACGCCGGTGGACTGACCGGTGGTAACGGTCGGAGTGGAGGAGGATGCGAAAACGAAAAATTTAAATTGTTAAATTGAAAAAAAAAAAAACGGACGAACCGAGAGAGCGCGGATGCTGACGGCGGCGCGGACATTCGCGCGCGCCCCACCGTCCCCCGGCCGCCTAGTCCGACGACGCGTTTCCGGGCGGGTTTCGTTCGTCCGGTTCGCCGCTTAAAACGTTAATTATCATTATATCACATATTATCACTTCCTGTTATTGGAACAGTGCGCTTACCGTTTGGTACGACGTGCAGGAACAGCGCTTCCCCGTGTCTGAGGGGAGGGTGGGGAGGTGGTGAGATCCGGATCGATCGACGACTGTGCTTCACACCGCCGCTTGTCCGCGAAAAGTGTTGCGCGACGCTGGTGAATATCGCCGTGTTAGATAGGTACGTCGTATGCCGTGGGTTCGGTCTCAGGAGGACATATTATCATCAGCGTTCGGAGCCGGTGTAGTGGCGCGGACAAAACGGCCGGAACAAAATAACGTATCGCGAAAGCAAAGTGTGCGGTTCCGCGGGGGGAAGGACAACGATTTACTACTGCGGCGGCGGCACACTGACGTCGGACTGTCGGAGGCGGCGTCGACTGGCCGTACGCGCAACACACACACACACACACACACACGCGCGCGCGCACGCACACTCGCACGCACAATACGTACGCTCTCGAACACTCACCGCGCGCGCACGCACACCAACACGCACACCAACACGGACAGACGGTCTCCGCAACGGTAAAGTACACACACACACGCGCGCGCGCTCGTACACACACTTACACTCGCGCACTCGCACGAGACGACGACCGAGTTAATGACTCCAAAACACGAACCGCAAAAACAAATGGAATCCGCCGCCGCCGCCGCCGCCCGTTCGTTCGACCGGAGATACGCCCGCGCGTGCGCGCGAGTGTTTCCATCGTGTGTCGCGTGTGTGCGTGCGTGCGCCGATCGGCGGAGAGAGCTGCGATCGTCGTCGTCGTCGTCGGCGGCGGCGGCGGCGGTTCCGATATCCGAACCGTTCGGCGGGCGTGTGGGAGCCAGGCGGCGTCCCAGCGGATCGTGGCCGGCCGCGTTTTTACGCGCGTGTGGCAACACTGCGGCACATCGCCTTCGGTGGACGGGCGGAACGCCTCCGCGGACATAATATCGCTATTGTGACGCTCTCGTCCACAGCACCATTATTATCGTTAGCCCGGCGACGCCGCCGCCGCCGCCGCCCGAGCGGCCGGGCGTCGTCCGATAATACTTGCACGGATCGTATGAAAAATGTATATTGTTTTTTACACGATCTGTGACACTACGCGTTGTGTCCGCCGCCGCACTCGCGTGCGGATATACATAATGTACACGCGCGCGTAACGGCCGTGTACGTATGCGACCACCTCGCAGCGTTTGCGATCGCAAAAACTCGTGAAAAAACATTATGCACGCGACACGCGATTCCCGTTTCCGTTTCCGAGACGTTCTCTGTCGGGTCTCATTATTTCGTAGAATGTCATGCCGATCGCGGTTACGATATCGAGTGGGTGATAAATAAGTATAAACCTGCTACCTACGCCCAAAGGTGCCAATCGCCCATAATAACCCGATATTATGATACATCGTAGCTACCCGTTCGATAATAATAATTGACTGTGTAGTAGACGTGTCGATCTCTGCCGCCTCCCGGTAAACATATAAGAAGTAGTAGTAGTAGTTGTCTATAATATATATATATATCTAACAGAAAACAGTATCTACACCAACAAATAGATACCTATACGTTACGTACCTACGTATACTGTACACGTAATAGACGTAATATCATAGTAGTGCCGGAATGCATAAACAATCACTGAACACATTTTAATGAATCCCTTTTACACGATTAATGGCCCTGTCATTGATTCATTGAATCGTATATCAAACCAACAGCCATTAAATACATCAATGTCTTATTGCCATTAGTTAATTAATAGGTATAACGGTCAACTCGTACAGCGGTCGATTACGGACGAATTGTGGTTTTGTTTTTCGCGAAGTCTTATTCTCATGCTATCATGATAAAACATTGTCTTTTTCAATATTAATAAGGTTTCAAATATATTTACAAAATCGTAACTATATCGCAATAATAAATGAAACTGCAATAGCCAATATTTATAATAATATGATTTATGTCTCTATGTTACTGTACATTTTTCTTGTAAATTATACCTATAGCTTATCGAGTAGGTATTAATTAAACATATTTTACTATGAATTTAGATGTGTTAGGGATTAGGCACTTATACTATTATGTCTAATGCAATTTTAATGCCTACTAAACGTGTCCCTCTAGACACTAGACTCGAGTCTAAAGAGTAGAAGTGATATACAAATATTTATTATACAAACCTATATATTATTATAATTTCCATTATATTTTATACATCTCTTACAGTCGATTTAAGTCACCGCCCTCACTTATGAATCTACCACTGAAAACGGTAATGACCTTTATCGCGGCTATTAAAATATGTAATATATATGTATTGTGATTCGGATATAACAGCTTTTACATTTACAGCTCTATAAAATTAAAGAAAATAACTATAAAATATATTATATTTATTTTTCGTATCAATTTAAATTTGATGATGATTAATAGAAATTTAATAGTAACGAAAATTTAAGTTTTTATAACAACTTATAAAGTTAATATATGAGATACTTTTGCGACCATTTGCAAAATTAATAATTAATATTATATTTAAATATTAATATATTAATGATATTAATAATTTATTAATGATATATATTAATGATATTAATATATATTTTTAAATATTAATAATTAATATTTTAATATTTTAAATTAATATTTTTTTAATATATAGCTATAAAATATTATAATATTTTTTTCTAGTGTTTTGTTAGCAATGATTTTCTTGGTAGACTGTTAGAAAACTAAAAAAAGTCTTTTCTAAAGGATATGTGTAATTATTAATTACTTTTATAATTTATAGAAATGTGAAATTGAATATTTTTACTATTTCGTAAAAAAGTAGGTACATACATCATTAAAAAATCAATAGTTCTAGACTTCCTCCATAAAAAATTCAAATATTATTCAAAATTAGTTATTATATTCACTACCTAAGTTATTCTATGCCGGTTTTATGAATACAAATTTGTTACTTAGCTAGGCTATAGATGCTAATATTATTTAATATACCTACGTAGGTTGTTAATAGAAATAAAAGCACATACTCTTATTACTACAAATTTGCATTACGTCATCATGAAAATTAAATTTATGATCTAATATCCTACTACATTTTTCTATATTAATGTATTATTATTATAATTTATAGGTATAAATAATAACAAAATAATACTTTCATTGCCACCAAACTATGCACTCAACAAGATATTATTATAATTCTGCATAACGTATCATAAAGTAGTATATTTATGTTATGTTTAATATTGTCGATACTAACCAATAGCTACTGTGCAGGCAGCCGGTTTATGTTAATAAAATTAAAAAAAAATAATAAAATATTTTACAATTTTTTAATACAATATATTATAATAGATGATTTTTAGCCTGTGTGTAGTATTTACCTAACTTTTATTTCTTATAAATCATATGATATAAAATTACAATATCACAACGACTTTTTTTAAAATAAATGTCCATCGTCGGTCCTCTATAGTCTATATAACGAGTAGTGTTAATATTATGTTGATGTTTCATACCCGGCATACCCATAACGTGTTTCCCCTTATTTACATTTTACACTGTATAAATGTGTATAATATAGTATATCGTATATGTGTTTATACCTAGACATATTGTTCATTATTTCCGGAGTTGAATTACACTAAAAACTAGAGTGAACCATAATGGCGCTGATGAGTATAGGTATTATAGGTCTATAAATACCTCCAATAATCAATACATGTTTAAGGAAATCCCTTCATTCGTGTGTGTTGACATATTTGATTACCACTATAGACGAATATATATTATATATATAATATTATACAATATTATTTAACAATTCTTTCATTATGAACGTATTAAGTCAAAAAAGTTAACAATATTATTATTATATGTTCATATTCGTAATTAAAATAATTATATTGTTCCAACTGTTCCAAGTGCTCCAACTTCCAATCCATTATTCTAGCAAACGCTACTATCCAAAATTGTTAAAAACGCTATGACACTATTAACAATTGTCTACAACAACTATTATATTTTAGTTTCTACTGCCTATATAATATCCTTTTTTCAATATGGGGATTCAAATTTTAAACCTATTCGTAGGTTTATTCGTTGTTATACCAAATCATGTTTTTATGGCACAATATCAAGTACGTGCCAGTGCCAGATACATTATTCAACGAAAAAATGGAAATTATTATTAATTGTTACAATAATTTGTTACAATTAACAATAAATTATTGTCTAAATCTTATTATTGCCAAAATATTAAAAAGTATCTATGTGGCTATTGTGGCAATGTGGCTATGCTATTCAACTAAACGATTTTATATAAACTGATTACTGAGCATTGAATCTAATGAAGTGTAATATATAGGAATGACATCATCGTAGGTATGTGATGCGTGCAGTATATGCATAAACTATACTTTACGAGTATATATTATATCCAAGTATTGTTATACAAGTTTAGATATACCTTTTAAAACTATAATATAACCGTTAATATAAATCAATATAAATAATGTAGAAGTTTAATAAATCTTTATCAGCATCTTAGAATAAAAACAGTTATTAAAACAACGATATACTAAAAATGTTCAACGTAAATAATGTAGAAAGACTAAACATATACCTAAGACTAGTAAGACTAAAGTATATAACTATATAGTGTACGTGTTCGCATTCGCCTCTCCTATTCATTACAACGATACATTCATACGATGACATCAGCTCCTCTGGCAACATGCCACTTGTTATTTTTATTACTGTTTAACAACTATGAAGGAAGCGGCAGAAAGTAAATAGTTTATAGATTTAAATAATTTAATATTATTTTGTTTTCGTTAAATTAAAACAATATATACAATTTATCACACCAATGACCATGAATTATATAGTATGTTTCCATATAGTATGTTCCAAAAGTCCCGTATTACCCTAAGTATCTCCATGAAATTGTAACATATCAATGCATTTAAATGCAGATTTTTAACAGTAATCCATAAAATAATTTCAACTCGATGGCATACATTTTTTTCTCGATACGGTACTTTAAGGACGTACATATTACACTCTTATATTTATTTAGACGTATAAAAATTTACGATTTTAAGACACACTAATTCTAAAAAAAAAAATTATTTTATTTTTAAAATACACACGGTAAAATGTTATATACAATAAGAAATATGAGCTGACAAAAATTAATATTGAATGACCTAAATGAAAGATGAAGTTATTCTGTTATACTAACTTACACCTTATACACAGGTTTTTTTGATGTTCTTTATAGTTTGTCGTAATGAGTTTCCAAAACATATTTAAAATAATTAATTATTTTTTATGTTGATTAGAAAATATTGACAAGACATTATAAGACACAAATGGTATTTGATTAGATTTCTACACGCCTAAACTGTACAGAGTTTTTAAAACTTATAAATAGTTTTTGAGAAAAATGTATAATACAGCCATACAGGTATGTAATATGTATAGGATTTATACCATGTGGCTTAAAGACAGTAAAATTTACTATTGAATTTACTCAAAATATCTACTTAAAGTTTAAATTATGAATAAATTATTAAATAATATGTACTAACTGTTACATATTTTTTGATTTATGTACATAGCCACACTTAGTAATTTTTTTAGGTCTGTTTTTAATGTTTACTTAAAATAGTATAAAAGTCGTGTTGGGTACTTACTAACCATATTCTAATGATAGTTATAAGTCACGTTATTTTAAAATTTAACTTAATTAATCTTATAAATAAATTGTATAATCGAATGAAATAATAAATACTTTATTATAATCAAATGTTTTACTTCGATATTGTAAATTAGAATAATATTTTTATAAAAAAAGTGAACTTGTGCGTATAGATAAAAGATGCTTGTATAGTTGTATAGCATATATTAATAACAACAAAAAATTATGTTATCTTGTTTATGTTTTTCTCATAATAATATTTATAATATACGTCTGTATAGTTATATTCGATAGATCGTATAGTGAATAATAGTTCTCGGACTGTATACATAATATATTACTATTTACTACCATAGGTCACGCGCACTTCGAGTAATCTGTTTGACCATCATACACATTAAAATGTAATTTTGAATAAAATATTACGAAATTATTTCTATATTATTATAACCGTACACGGTCGTGTGATTGTCATTACTCATTATGTGTAGAAGTTATTGTTTCACTCAAACATTGAGATCGGAATTCGGATGGCTCTTGAAAACGACAACAGTATAATAATTTAATGTCGATGAAATAATAATATAATATTATAGCATACACCATTACTGTGGTATTATATTTAGTAATCCCAACAATATATAATTAACAGTTGTATATGTGTATATAATAAAATACTATGCATTTCTTTTTTTCAAAACAGATTAATCATTATCATTGTTTTAATAATATAAACACCGGACGAAATACAGAAAAATGTTGATGCCATTTTCACGGTAGTATCTAATAATATATTATGTATCAATCCTATACAAACTATAAGGTAATATTTCGTTTCTTTACAATAATAATAAAACAATTACAAAATTACAACGTCAGACTTTGTGTTGTATTATTTACCTAATCTACTAGTAAATATTGTTCAGAGATAATATAAGTTCGAAGTTAGATCAGTTAAGACTTAAGGATATTGTACGTCATAATACAAATCGTATTAACAAAACACGAATGCTCTATAATACGGACAACATAACTATGTACGCTGAATCAATACAGTAAATATATTATAATATCTTCGTTACGTAATGATAATTATGCGTACTGTGGTTATTATCATATATATATATATATGATGGCAATGTCATACCATGTGTTATGTGTACCTATATTATATATGACTATTATGACTATATATATGTATATACGCGAATTTATAAAAAATAGTATAAAATGATCGTAATAACGGTGCGCAACGATATTGTCTCCGTAGTCACTATAGCGAAGTACATATCGGAGACTTATAACCGGGGATGGAGAGGAACCCTGTGTGGAATACCGTCTGATCGGGCATAGTGTTCGCCGTCAGCATCAGCAGTTTTTCGGCCGCCAGCGGATGCCAAATCCCAAATGTACACGTCACGTCGACTTTTTCGTGATAGTAATGACATCGGTGTGTCATTCTTTCGGACGGTATGAACTCGAACATGTTGACGACCGTGCATCGCGGCAACAGCATTGCTAATCCTATTAAAATCGAAAATAACATAGTATTATATCCATCTATAGTTATATAATATATATATGTATATATTTCATATATAGGTAGGACGTGCGTAGGTGTACCTATAATATAATACGCCACCGTGTACGTTTGCAGCATTATATCGGTAATTAGCGTAAAGGTTCGGACGTGTTTATTACTATATATTATACGTATATATAGAGTATAACTGGAGGATTTGACGAATTTATACCGAAATCACATCTAAATATACCTATCATATCTTTTCAGGTATGTATATATATATATATTTAACGAATGTGTCGGAGTGTTAACATGTGGTATTTAATTACAGACTATTGTGTTTTTATAATAAACCAATTATTTGAAACGTATAGTCTACACGATACATCAGAGGTTAAAATATATATTATTTCGTACTGCACACTTTATATTAGATATTTAGACCAGGGGTCTCCAAACTTTTTTTATTCAAGGGCCATATAAAAAAATTAAATTTCTTAACTAGCCAAAATTATATAAACCCATGAAATTTTTAATTGTAAAATGTATATTAAATTATTATACAGCTATAATAATGATGATAATGTCTAACACGTCGTGTGACACATGATGAGGAGTGAATTTGATAATGATTTTTGATATTATACATTTTTTGAAGTTTTCATCGTCGTTCGGAGTCTGGATAAGACCCTGTTATCGTAGAAGTGCAGGTATCATCATTACATCATATATATACGGTGAAATGGTGTAGAGAGGATTTGCTCTCCACACGTCTCAGATATTATAAAAAGTATACATTGGATATACCTAAGTCTCTACCCAAATATCAGCCTGAGTGTTTAGAACTGTTAACAGCAGATTTAGTTTGTTCATATTTGTTTGTTATCATGCTAATAACCATATAAATGATTCTGGTTGAAACTCAAAGTCTTTTTTTTCTAAAAGAATACATAATTAAAAGATTATTTAGTTTATTTTAAGTTATTATTATTTTGTTAAGCGCAGATAACTATTTTTGTAAGTATAGGTTGCCTACTTAATGATATACTTTTATCTAATACTTTTTTATTACATGAACCGTTGAATATTTTTAACTATTTAATGTTCATCATCACATCATAGAGTAATTACTTAAAAAAAATTACTTACTTTAATTACTCTATGCATCAAACACTGTGGCAAAAAAAATATTAGATCTACATTTTATAATGTCATTATTATTTGGTTGGGTTTTATGATATTTTATAGATGTTTGTATGATTTAAATGAACTAAAGATTTCGATGTATTTTGTAAATGTTTGAGAAATATTTTTGGAATATACATATTAGAAAATGTACTTATTATAGAACATATATTCAGAAAATCATTTTTTTTTTAATATTTGAATATTCATTTAAAATACTTTAAAAAAATATTTTACCTAAGTATGTATTTTAAATATTTACCTATTCATTATTTATTTAAATATATTATTAACTTGTCATATTTGGTAGAAATATATAAAGTCTAAACAGGAGCCAAAAGGGAAATTACAAATCATATCAGGAAATTAATTAATAAATATTTCTTTAAATATATCAAAAATACATAAAGTACCTATTTCTTAACATTATTTCATTCGTATTTCATAGTAAAGCAAAAATAAAAAGTTGGATTATAATACATTTTTTAGTTCTGCATTATATTATATAGTTAACTTTTTTAAAATATGTCTATTATATGAGTGAATTAATTGTATAAAACATATGTCATATATAATATATTTATGAATTTATAATATTTACCTAAAAATCCCGAGGATGGAGGATTGCGTCTTATATGAGCTGTAGTATGATCTTGTATGTAATCCCATAGACGCCATAGATATTGAGGATGAACAATATGAAAGTTTGACCTCGGATTAGATTTTCTAAATGATATGTAATTGTTTATAAAGTTATGTTCGGGACTCTTAATCCACTAAAAGTAAACAAACAAAAATTAAAATCAAAGAACCAGTTGATTAAACTAACTAAACATAATATTATATAGTTTCGTTAATGTATGATTAATTACTTCGTCAATCGAAGATGTGTAATTTGATGGATCCCACATCAAAAGTTTGAGCCGTTTGTATAATGGTGATGATACAAATTGAAATTGTGGTTTAGTGACAACTTGTGAGTTTAAAATACGTATTGTTGTCTTTGAGCCGACATCTTTTTCATATCCTTTTGTCGGAGCGTTATTGAACCGCAACACCAAGTCATGTTGGTCTAAATCATGAAAATTAAACTTTTTCATATTTTTTTTATTTATTATATGTTTTATTTTACTATGCATATTATTTTATATTATTATATGATTATTTGAAAAGCTATTTTGAAAGATAAAAAAAAAATAAACTATATTATTGGTATTATATAATTAGTGTTGTTATTATGGTACTTTAGTTAGTTTTTAAATAATTTTAATATTCAAGTTAAAAAAAAAAAAAATATTGATCATTAAGTTTTTTCAAATAAGAATTTGAAATACGCTTTAATTAACTTTTTTAGAAGTTTATTTATAGTCTCTCAGTTTAAGTTTAATTTTAAAAGTATTTTTTAGAAGACAAGAAGAGTGTTTATTATATAAAATATTAGCCCATGATTTTATTCTAGTATTGCCTTCGAATGGATGTTTTCATTCATAGGATATTGTTGTTATCTTTATTGGTATTCATTACGCAATTTCGATAGGTACACTCGATTATTATTCATTCACGCGGACGAGTGTGAATATAAATTATTAATGACTAAACAAATCCGACAACCTATCTGTTATATTCTATATCTAAATTATGTGTAATTGCTCAATAGAAAATGTGTTGCATTTTTCACCTATAAAGTATCCAAGATTTGAATTGCGAAGTGTAGCCGCATTGGATATGATTGCACAAGTGCCGAATACTTCGTTATCGTCAAATAGCGGTACATCCGGAATATTTTTGGTCAACAAATGATCAATATCATTTTTTTCTAATGTTCTAAATTTCTCCACGCTAGAAGCCATATTGCACGTCCAGTCGCTTTTGACGTTATTCGGCGCTTGCGGTCTATACGGAACATTGTAAGGGTTCTCGTTTTTAACGGACCCGTAATTGCTACTCTCCTTCATTATTACCTGCCTTAGACGGGCAATAATTTTATTTTTGAAATTAAATAACCTGTAATAATATATACACATTAAGTCAGTAATTTATACGGATATACATGCACGATATACATTATATTATATAATACAACCATAGACCTGTATACTCAGTCTATGAATACAACAAACGTTTAATTACTTACACACGCGATGTTTAAAAATATATAAAAAAAATGTATATTGTCTAGAGTATATTTTATACATACCTACTTAATCTATATTATAGTTACCTATTGTTTGTAGGTATAGTTTGAGTTATTGTTTAACAAATGTAACACAAACAAAAATAATGGGTTTAGCTGCTTAATACTTTAATGACCACTGTTTATATAATTAGATTAAGATTTAAACAAATGATAATCATTTAGATAAAATATTATTTATTTATAATCTCATTCAAATAACTATGGTACTAGTAATCTAATGGTTATCCAAGAAATCTCAAATTTTCGTATCTAGATAAATTTAATTTAAATCGCTCTCAGTAAAACATTAATTTTTCATGAACATTTTATTAGAAGATTCTTCAATCGACACCTGGATTTACCTAATATCTATCCATTTTCAAATAGAAATTAAAAAAATAAAAAAGTAATAAAACGACGTAATTTTACGATGTTTTTTATATACGTGTATGGAAAATAACTACCGAAAAGTTAATTAAAAACGGTAATATCACGATTTCGTTAAATTCAGGTTTGTTATTTTTTTGTAGTTACAAAAATAATGATTCTTATAAATTTAGACATTTAAAATTATATTATGACTTATAATATAAATATATATTGATGGTGGTATATTTTTAAAATTATTTTGCAGTTTTGAAATATTTATTCAAATTTTAAATTTCGAAATTTTTAATAGACGCCACATCCACATTTGTTGTTTTTATCTTAAAAAACATATAATACATATATAATATAGCAAATTGCGTTCAATTGAGCCAATTCTGTGTTGTTAACTTTAAAATATTAGACTGATTTGATCTATCTATTGTCAAACTTAAAAGTTAAAGGTAAAAACATCTGTGTTCTCTCGCTGGTTTTTACAATATTTTAATTTTTAAGCTATGAGTATGTTAAATATTAAATTATAAAAAATTGAACATAATTACAAATTTCTAAAATTGTTAACTTGAGATTTTATTATTTTAAGACTTAGCAAATTATAATACGTATAATGTTAAAAGTATATCGCTCTAACTAAATAATATTAAAAATGTGTTGTAGAAGTTCAATATAGGTACTTCTAACTTATATTTTGTTCAGAGTTACGAATATTGAGTATTAAGTTTGTAGTTTCCCATTTTATATAAAACCAATCCAATATAGTTTAAAAATTAAATTGCAGTTATTATAAAGTAATTTTGAAATTGAATTTATGTAGTATAGGTATTCGTATTAAAAAAATATTTTTGGTTGTTTAATAGTTTATTCAGAAATGTTCTGAAATAACTACCAATACTATTGTTATAATAATGTATTTAATTGTAATAATATTACTATACTGTGCCACAGTTGAACGCCGACAAGAAAATTTGTTATAAATTTAAAATGGGAGTTTGAATTACATGTGTTTAAAATAAAAGTCATTAAAAATTTAAAACAATTCTATTTGGTAAAAGTTTGAAATTTATTTTTCTAAAATTACGTATTGGCGCTTTACGTCTATTACTACATTTGGCAGTTTGTATAATGTATATACTGGAAGACCATGTTTATAGATATATATTATGTATTTATGTTCATTCAGAATGGTTAATTTCGTTAGGTTATTCCTGCTGCACCCTTTTAATTAAAAAATATAATTTAAATTTAAACACTTTAATGTATTTAAATGAAAACATATTAAAATTAATTACCATTTACCGTTTTCGTAATTCGTTTAATAAATTTAGATTACATTTCAAATTATCGCCTACTGCACGTACAGTTTATTTTTAAGTAAAATCGATTTAAATAAATAATATAAATATAATATAAATAGGTATACCTACAGTTTTTGCTTTATTGCTTTCTCGGACACTATAATCATCATAATATGATATATTTTCTGTCATTCAAGTGTATGTTTATTAGTTTATATAATTGCTATACAAACATACCATAAATATATGTGTAGTATAAACTATAAACATATAGGCGTTTTATATTACCCGAACCATGCATGACCACTCTGATCGAGGCTAAGCCTGCAAATTTAAATGAACTCACAATATTTCGGATTTTTTTTGTGCGGTGAGCATTGGAGCAACTAGCGAAGACTTAGGGGGGGGGGGTGCTTAGCACACTCGAAATGTATTTTAGCCCTTCCAAATTGTTTTGATTATTTAAGATTTAATAATAATTTAAGCATAAGATAGTGAGAAACATCTTATGCAATATGACGTAGAGAATTATTGTAACAGAATTATTCAAAAGTAAATTGTATAAAATATTAAAGTTTATTTTGCAATATGATCAATATGTAATTTAACAATAATATTTTTATTTAATAAATATTATACGGGAATGTGGCAGCAACCAGCGGCAGTGGTCACAATATTTTAGTTTTATTTTGGTAATTAAATATGTCCAAAAAAATTTATTTAGTTACCTAGTATTTTTAATATACCAAAACAGTATCTAGTCATACTGCTTGTATAGTTGTTACTATTATAAATGAAAATAACTCAGACGTTCCTCCTAGTTTTTTTGGAAAGCATGGAAGTAAGTAAATTAAATTAGGTATTTATTTGTGAGGCTGCAGCCCTCCTAATATTTTATACCTAGTTTCGCCAATTACTGTTGAGGGAAATGATTTTATATATCAGTATATTTCCCAAACAATTATTCTTATGTCAGATCTGCGAAATAGTTCCAACTTCTAAATTCGCTTCTATGCGTATACCATAACATTTCTTATAACATGTATGTTACCTGCCTGATTTTTTCCGACTTATCTAGAAGAGCTTCACTAATTCGCATTAATGGATTTCCGTTTCTTTGATGAGCGGTTGTGAAATCGCCTTCGTCATAATATTCGACGTAAGGCTGCTGTTGTGTGTAGGTCAATTCTTGAGATTGTTGGTTTTTGACGCTTATGTGACGCCAATATTGTAGCCAAAGTAGATAGATGTATCCGCACATGCCCAAAAGTACGACGTTTAAAAAAAACCATACCGTAAGTGCAACTGAACGCATTTTGATCGAATATTAGTGGTGCGATTATCTGAAAATATAATTAATAAAATATATAGATAAGAGTGATAGGAATGATTAGTGACCAGGGATAGATCTAGTGTAAATATCAACGGAGATAGAGGATCATTCATTTAAATGCACTCAACATAAATATATTTTATTTAGAACATTTTTATATATTTTATTATAAACTATTAAGTCTATTAGTTCCGCTTACTGTTAAATTATCATTTAGAAATGTTGTAGTAAATTTATGGATAGACAACAAATAAATAAAAAAAAACTGAATAAATATAAGTATGAAGTATCATTATAATTTTAAATTTCTCTTATTTTTATATACACTAGATTCTGAAAAGTTAGATGAATGTATCGGTTTGGTTTTACAGATGATGTATATTTATTTTTTATTTTTTGTATTTCTTGACCACTTTCTAATAGAATAGTAGAAATAATAATACTCCCATGTTCCGCTTTGATGGATGAGGTTTCTGGTAGAAAATTGAATCTAGTTTGTATACTTTTGGTGGTAAAAAGTCGAAGTTTCCCATTACTTATTAAAATAATTAAAGAAGGGGAGATATAAGTTTTTTAAATTTTAAAATTGTTATTAAAACAGTTGTTTGGTATCTATGATTATAAAAAGTTGGATCATTGCCATTAGAATTGTATTTTTATTGTGATTTATCGTTCAATTAGATTATTAAATTTAAACACATCCATTATTATGACTTACTAAATTGCAATGCAAAACTGGACTACATACTGTACAGTATAATAGCTTAAAGCTTTAGTAAAAGATACCTAGGTACTTGAGACTTGACCGCTTTTTTAAAAATGCTTTTATTTAAAAAGCTATAATTAAATTATAAAATTAAATATTTCTTTAAAAACATGTGGAATTGTTTATATTGTGTGAAATGTGAACTTTGGGAGGAAGTTACCTGGTCTCCTCTGCCAGTGGCGTATCCAGGGGGGGGGGCACAGGGGCCAGAGAGGACCTCTGCAACCATCCCTGTTAGTCGTTAACTATTGTCATATGAGTGCTTTTGAAAATAATAAAGTGAGTTATAGATATTAAGTGGTTTATTGTTTCATTTTGTTTCTATATTAAATAAATAATTGATTATATTACCATCGTAATATTATAATTATAATAATTAAATAAATAATTAGTTATATATATTATAGCGTTTATATTACGTATTAATAGTAACTATACCATAATTTATTTTCTCCAAAATAAATACTTTTCTTTAAAATAAGTTTACAGTATAAAATGTGTAGCTTATAATTATTATATTTTGAAAAAACGGATCTTACAAACTGGTAAATTCGTACAATGCGCAATAGATGATTAAACTCATCTATTAGATGTTCAGATTTCATGTAAACATTATACCGTATTTTGGGCAATGTGTAAAAAGTATAATAATATTTATCACATACCTATTATAATTATATATATACGTAAATATAGACAAATTAGGTATACCTATATGCAGGCCTTAGGTTTTTTGCAGCTCTAGGCAATTCTAATATACCGCGTCCGCGGTAAACGAAATATTGTTAGGTATTTTTTTTTTGTATTTGTTGAACAATGAATATACATTTCTGTATACTAATAATGTAATAATTAAATCATTTTGGTTCATTTGAAATTCGCCACCTCTATAAACTAGTGCCGCCCTAGGCTGCTACCTATTTTGCTACCACATTGAGCCGGTCCTGTAGGTATGTATATATAACTAACAAATAAAGCCTATCGCGCA
This sequence comes from Rhopalosiphum padi, assembly GCF_020882245.1. Taxonomy (NCBI): domain Eukaryota; kingdom Metazoa; phylum Arthropoda; class Insecta; order Hemiptera; family Aphididae; genus Rhopalosiphum; species Rhopalosiphum padi. The sequence goes on from NC_083599.1 coordinate 52,390,896, forward strand.
GTTTCACAGTATAAGTAGTTTAACACACGACGAATGATGAGTTTTGTTATGATATCTAATTTAGTAGTTTATGATTGCGTATAACAAATAATATTGGCTGATATTTTCATTTTTTTAAACAGGTAAGTACCACAAACATTACTTAAAAGGTAATTACTAATTTGTAATTATAAATATATAGTTTTTAAAAATAACGACGTGTAACAACGGTAGATTTAAAATTATCATACATTTTTTTATATTTGTTAGAAATAAATAATAATATAAGCTCGTAAAAGATTAAAATCAAATTTCATATTATAATATTAATTTTTTCTTACTAAATATTCTAACCACATAATTATTTACTTATTTTATTATTTACCTTGGTATTAATTAAATTCTTAATTGCTATTTTACGTTTTTTTAAACCTCTGGTTAAATCTTACTATTTTACTATTTGAAAAAAGTTTAACGAAAAAAAATGTATATCGAACAAAATTGTAATACTTCAATACATGTAAAAAGAAAAATGTTGTTTTAAATAATCAAAAGCATACTTTATTTAACAGTGGTTAAATTTATATTTTAACAATTATAGTTCTAAAGTATAATTAAATTCATATGTCGATACAACTGAGTATCTACCTGGTCATCTGGCTACCTACTTAAATTTAACTATGATGATATAGGATATTAGACCATGTTGTAAAGCCAAGACCGGAAATGAATTGTTTGAAAACTATAAATTGTTACTGATAAATTTATACAAATTTTAAATAAAACTATAAAAGTATGTACCACAATATTTGTCTTACGACGACGACGATTTTACAAGACACACAAAATACTCGTAAACGTAGAATTCCAATTACTTTTTCTAATTACATTTATCACACGGCACCACGCGTATACGCATAATTGTATTATAATCTCGTGGATATTGTAATATTATTATCAGCAAGTGTTAATAGTGTAATTACACCTACCTCCTGTACCATGCGCATCAATGTACATATAAATCACACGCGAATTAATTGGCAGTTAATCGCTAATTTATATAACGTACGGACGACGTGACTATAATATTATGATATCGTGGAATTCGCACATTTTTCCGATGTAAAATAGTAATAATTCCACGTCGGTATACTATGTTAAAGCACTGTACTCGGATGCGGTAGTGGTGCGTATGATAAGCCGAAAAACGCTTTCCACCGTGGTGAGGTTATAGCACAGCATCATCGCATAGAGTACGCAGGATCAATAAACCGTACTTGCGCCATCCGAAACGCGCATCTGACACTACATGCAAGCGGCCTGCAAGCACATATAATACGCGGTGGTGTGTTATATATACATACAAGGGGAGAAGAAATAATAAATGAATTTATTAGTTATTCATGTTACAGTTACGATGCTACTATTAATATGCATGTATATTAAAAAATAATATATAACACAACCTACAGCAATCTCATATTTAATTTACATATTATACCTATGCACATCCACTGCAATAATACAACAACAACAATGCCAAAAAGGTACACCGCAATTGATAAACGTATATAGGTAATCTAAAATCGTTTAAAAATAACTAGTAATAATTATACTGCCATTTCAAAATAATTATAATAATATCATCATTATCGTCCCGTTATTTTTCCCCTATGAATATCATAAATATTTAACTTCAAAATCATAAACGTTATAGTATTGCTATATTACATTTTTATGACCAAAATATTTTACTACTATTTAACAATATTTTTTGTTATAGAAAAAGTCTGTGGTTTGTGAGGCAACATTAATTTAAAAAGTTGATTTTATTTTTGTTATTATTTACACCGAAATAAAGGAAGGTACTTTTATTGAAAACATTTACTTATAAATAAACAATAAATAAATGTATATATAAAATACATAACATAGTATACAATATTTATATTTTTAGTTTTTTTAAATTAATAAATGGTTATCTATTATTTGTGCTGTAAAAATGTAATGTTCAATTTGTATAATATTTGTTTAATATTAATTTATATTTGCTATGTAAATCAATTCATATTTCTACGTGAGTTTATTTTAACGTAATAATGATATATCTACATAGTTATATCATATATGTATATATATTTTATATAAGTTTAAATATCTATAAAAACTATTTTTCTTAGAATACTGTCATAGTCTGTCGACTGTCAGTGATAAATTATAGATATATGATAAATGTATATATTATATATATTAATATATAAATATTTTATATTTTTATAAGTTACATTTTGGAGCAAGAAAAGTTAAAGATATATTCAAAGGCATTTACATACACGGCTATTACATTTCATGAACATATATGCATTATATTATTTGTCATAGCCAGTAAATTTAAATAAATGATGCTGTATATATTATTTAAAGAGGAAATTAAAGTGAATTAATTTAAAACGCAAATAATAAGTAAATTTGTATTAATGGTTCAAAAATATATTTTAATAGCTATATATATATATATACATTTCATTTTACAAACCATTGGAATTGTACAGATTGGTAAGTTATACAAAATTCACAAATAATTGGAGTTTAAGTATAGACTTTAACAAACCGATTGGAGCAAAAGCACGTTTTCGATTGCGCATCATTAATCCCATTAATCCGAAAATAGATATGTCTTCAAAGAACAAAATACTGAGAATTATTTTACATTATTTTAGCATATTTTTACATGACAATAAACGGAGATACTGGTGTAGAAAAATAAACTAAAAGCTCGGGGAAATGACAGGAGTACTGAGGATAACCAATTTTTTGAATGAACAGATAATCCAATGGTTCAGATATGCATATGATAGGGATGCTGAACTCGGCGAAAATAAAAGCGGCAATCGAGTGGAAACCAACTGACAGGAGACCAAGAGGACAAAAAAAAAAGAGAGAAAAATAATTTAAAAAAATGCTGCCGTTAAAAGTAAAGAAAAAAAATGACGCTGAGCGGGACAGCTGTGTAAAGTTGATATGTCGGAAATATCATCTATACACCAAATCAGAAAACCAAAAATTTTATTTATTCACACCGCGTATCGGTAAATGTTGGCATTAGGCAACCGAATTTAACACAAATTTTGTACGGGCGACAAAGTGCACGGGGATAATATACGAATACCTACATGGTTTATTACAGGTACATCTAGCTGCTGTTTATTAATAAGTGTTACTAAATTAGTTGCAACTCCTTCTATAATTATTTGAGTGAAAGACAGTAAGATGAGCCCAGTGGATAGGTGGGACGGGTTACCTTAAATTTGAATTAAGTTTCTGATTGAGTTTGTTTTGCCCGAAAGTCATCGATAATAATATATTATATCGGAATGCCTTATAGTATAACGATTATAATCTGGTTCGTCCGATTATATTAATGTCATATTATACTCTTTAACGCATCGTCGTCAATACCGTAACGTCCGTAACCAACTGAGTATATATTTTCTCAATGATTTTGCACTGAAAACAATATTAACGAGTAATTAGATGCGATCGTAATAAAAATAGTATAACACTTATACATAATATTACATTACAATATAGGTATATTAGGTATGTGTAGGTACGTTCCCGCGCGTGATAAATAAATACAAGTAACAAAATTTAGTTTGGTCTGACACTTTATTATTATATATATAAAGAAAACACGATTAATATATTTATTTATTATTATAAAACAGTCTTAATCAACAAAATGTTCTGATGCTCAATGATGATGTAAATGATGAGCAATAAAATGCGTATGCATAATAATACGATTTAATAATATAATTTAAGTATAATATAATAATATATAGGTATAAGAAAATATTCATATATTGTATTTTAAACCACGTTCAATAAGTTGCAAAGTCGATTGTATATTGTGTGTTTGAATGTTTCGTCATCGGATGTATAATGCGATAATAATATACACGTGTCGGTTATTTTAGTTATTATTGTTGATAATAGGTAATATGATTATACGTAGTTAAGTTTTTGCATATGATTTGTTTTGGTATTTCTGTATTTTTGCATACAAGTACGGACAAGATCAGTTACGGTCTCGTAGTTGTATCGGTGGCCCATTTCGATTATGAATATAGGTATAATAATATATAAATATCAAATAAATAAAGCCGCTATATATGCCTAGGTATAATGTGATTACTTTGTGATTAATATCTTTTCGAATTAGACCACCGAAATGTAAATGTTCGATCTAAAGTGTTTTATATTATAAGTTATTATATAACAATTAACTGTTTATTATAGTTTCTGTATTGTATAATATTTGTTATGGTGACGTGCTGACAACGTCACCATGATCTCAATTAAAGTATGTTTGCCGAGAAAAAAAAATGAAAAAGCGTAATTTATCAAGCGTTAGTTATATATCACGAAGCTAATAATGCACGTTATTCTTCTTCCGCTTCGTTTTGATAGGTTATATAACGCACCGATGATTTTTCTCCAGTGACCAACGACTGAAAAATATAGAAAGAAACATGCAATTAGTAAATCGTCGTGTATCTATATTATTGCTGACTGCGGCATGTTAAATATAAATGTGGTTAATAGTAAAAAAAGAAAAAAAAAGAAAGCCGCCTAAAAAGTAATATTAGTGTTAAAAATATGATTATTTTTCTTATATTTGATTTTTTTTTTTTGTTAAAGTTTAAACATAAATGATTATAATTTAAAATATTTAAAAATATTAGAGTGTTAGTATTTTGAAAAATAAAAGGTAATAATAACATACTATTTAGGTATAAAGTATATTAATGGTGTCTAAATGTCTAATATAAGTATTAACAAAAATTCTAATTTAAATATTACATTTATAATATTTCTATTCAAAAATGCACACGTAAAAGTTACTAAATATCCAATAGAAGATATTGATAGTTTTTTTATGATTGAGTATCTAACGGTGTTTTGTTACTTGAAAGCATTCAAACACCTTAATTTATAAAAAAATGTCTAATAGTGTCGAAAAATTAGTAGGTAACCCAAATAAGCCATACAGATAATATGTTATATTGTTAGTCAAAAGCGTTTTTAAAGATATAATATTATTGTTTTTAGTATTTTTAATAAAGTTTTATAAAAAAATGTTTGACTTACCCAAGATTATTAGAAAAAAAAAATTTTTTTTGTATTTATAATTACTAAATAAAAATAATTTAAAAAAAAAATTGATTTTTTACTCTTTTATAAATTATATTACTATTATGACACCTATAACAATATAATTTATTATTCATTTCGAAATAATTCCATAGCAATAATAAATTCTGAAATAAAAAATTTTATATTACACGTTAAAAAATCTCCAAATTACGAATATTTTGTCTTGTTATGTGGAGAAGTGTTATCAAAGTATATAAAATGTTTTACAATATTAATATTTTTCGAATACTTTCAACAATTATTGTTATTAGGTACTTTTGTATTTCATCAGTTCTATTTTCGTATACAGAGTTATGTTGAAAATAAAATTTATTTCTTTCATATTTTTTATAACTTAGAAACTAAACAATATCTATAAAAAATAATTATACATTTTTAATCAATATTCTCTGAAGTTTTATCTACTTAAAAATATATTGTGTACATAAATATATTTTTTGAAATAGCCTATTGCGATGAGAGCATTGACAGTTGGCACGAATATGTTTATCATAAAATCATAGTATGTATATTTTTTCTTTGACAACTAAAAATTGAATATTATTCGCTCATTTAACCATCTAATATTTCAGAACACTTTACTTTTTTTTCTTCTTTTGTCGGTGGGCTGCGCAGGAAGTAGAGAAGTGGTGCATACAAGAAATTCAACATAGCCGTTCCAAATAACATCCATTCAAATCCAATTGTGTTCACCAATGTTCCGCTTAAAGCCGGTCCTAGTGAAAATAGATTGAATTTTCAATTCTCATGAACAAACTTTTCAAATTTAAATATTGTCATTTAACTTAATAATAATTAATAAACAAACACAAATATATCTTATTCAAGTACATAATATATAATATAACTTGTTACTCGTAGGCGTTTTATTTTTATCAAGATATATCAAATTAAAATACATTTGAGACAGAGTTGTGAAAAAATAGTGGGTAATAGTTTTATATTTTTAGAACACAAAAAAAAACCATACTACTAGCTTAAATAAACTAGCTGTAGGTAGTAATGATCTGCAATGCGGAAGAAATTGAATCAAGAATACTGTAAGATCTGGTCAACACCAACGCTAAATTATAATTGAAGGAAAACATCGAGGTCATAGTTATTGAGACAACGTGAGGATTCAAAGGATGTGCTGTGTTTGAAAACTGAGGAGCGACGAACAAGGACAATAGGGAGAAGAATTAAGACATAACAATGAACAAGGGCTGGCAGCCGATTATGTCCGTTTTAATCCCAGTAAATTACGGTGTTCTATAGAGACGGAAATTCTTATAAAAAAAATTATAAAAACTCGTGTTTATAGGATGCCTGCAGAAAAATATTTAATATTTTATACCAAGCACTGGAAGACACCCGTTTTATTTATTTGTCTTTACACATTTTATTTTAAAAATTAATAAAAATTTTTTAAAATAATTTAAACAGTTCTACATAATATTAAATAAGTACACGTATACATAATCATAACAACAAAAAATGTGATATGATTTGAAAACCAGTCGAAATGAGTAGATATATATTAATATTATGTTTAAATAATGTTAAACTAAAAAAAAATGTCATATTAGTTTTACTTTGTATATAATATTATTTTTCTTTTTCTATTAACATAGTATTTTGTAGATTATTTATAAGTTATTAAATATAGTTCAAATATTTTATGACGACAATATGTTTATTCTACATCGCGTGGGTACCGTTATAATAAATTTGTTAATGTATGTTTAATGTTTATATATATATATAAAAAAAAAAATCATAAATGGTATTGACGTTGTAATCTCAAAACAGGTAACCTGTTAGATGTCTACATCCGTATATTGATTATTATTTATTGGTATATTACCAAGAAATATGTTATGAGAAATTGTAGTCTGATTGTTTACTAAAGAACTAGGAAGTAGGTACCTAGCTATCTATAATATTTATCATGTAATAAAACAGATAATTTATAAATACAAAATTGTATTTCAACAGGATTATATTACGTGTTTGCCCTTTTTAAATTTAAACACGTTTTTCATAATTGATATTTATGAAAAACTCTCACTGTTTTAAATAAACTCGTTTGAAATTTTTTAATTATTTTTTGGTACTAATATGATATAGATAAATAAGAATAATAACTTTTTTTTTATTTATTTAAACTTTGTTATTTACAATTAGTTTCAACAGTTAAAATAATAACTTAAAACTAATATATTTCATATATTACGACGAGTGTATAGGGTTAGCAAAATAAAGTCCTTAAAAATTATATTCGGTGTAATACGAGTTTTAAAAATATGTTGGAATGAGGTTGACAAAGAAGTGCTCTATAAATAATATACGGGTATGGAGGGGGAATGTATGTCGATAATCGTAGGGCGATACAATAATAATGTATGCAAATGTAATTTGGCCATACAATCTTAAAAATATGAATCCTATTTAACTAGGCGATTGAATTATTTTGCGATACTTACCGATTGTATAGCCCAAACAAAACGCCACGTCCCCAATCGCATAAACACTACCATATACAGCTGTATGACGTATATCAACCAAATAGCCAAGCTCAGGCATCATTGACGAATCCACCATACCAATAGCAAAACCAAGACCAGCGTTCGGTACAATCAAGTGATTTATGTCTCTAGCCGTTGGTATCTGTTCGGAATAATAATGTATTCCGTTTCAGAATAAATATATACGTACAAAATATTTTTTTTTAGAGATTCTAAATTGTATCTTACTATCATCAAACAAATCCCAATCACGATTAATCCAATCATTGCAGCTAACCATCTGTAAATACAGTCATTACAGACATCGTCACGGTTAATTTATCGCAATCAACTCGCATCGTCACCATAAATACCTTCCCATACGGTGTCCGAGAGGTCCAAACAAATTCGTTCCGATCAAATAAGAAATACTCGCTGGTAAAAATGTTACTCCTTGTTTCCATCTTCCGGCACCCATAGTATCCATCATCCATATAGGTAAAGAAGGTTCAAGCATTGCGATTCCCGTATTAGCAAAAGTAATAGCGCCTTACAAAAAATAAAAGCAATTGTGAAGAAAAACAATTTTTTTTTTTTAATGACTAAAAGTTTTTAAATATTACCTGCAGCAATTATTATATAGGGATCCATGACTAAAGATTTTAAGGAAGGAGGATCTGCATCAGTTGTGACTACTCCTGGTTGTAAAAGCAGTAGTTGCAGCACTATAGAACCATTAATAAGACGTTTGAGTATTTAATTAAATTTTTGATTCATAATATATTTTATAAGTTTTTGGAACAATTTTTATTAAACAATTAAATACAATGTCTAGACGAAATTTAAAAAAATAATTATAATGAAATAAATATTGTGCAAATATGGAATACAAACCAGTATTATATAAGACCAATAAAGACAGTAGGTACCTATATATATATTCTAAATTATATTTAGATATACCAAATTACAAATTTTTGTTAGGTATGTAAATATCTATTGTACCATTAAATAAAAAATCTAAATAAAAACAATAAAAAAAATATTTCTAAGCAAAATTTTATTAGTTTCATAAGACAATATTGACGTCATTTTTTATTAAATAAAAATTAATATTATTTAATACTGCCTATTGATAATTTTTTTTTAGTGAGTATTTAAAATTTATATTGAAGTGCACTATTAATCTTTATTTGACATCGAATAAAATTAATTGCTTAGAAATATTGATTTATTTGTAGAAGATCAAAATGTAGGTATTATATTTCTTAAGACAAATAGTGATTTTGATTTAGAGTATTAACTACAAAACAAGACAAATATATGTATATATATACATATAATTATAATATACATCAGTTGTGAAGTTAATTAAGTGCTATTACGTGAAATCTATGTTTGATATACCTACACAAACGGTGAAATATTAAGTACATCTATTTAGTCTATTTAAGTTTTCAATATAATCCTTTGATACAAATAATTAAACATCTTGATTGGTTTTGTTGTTCAAATAATAATGTACCAATGTATAATATATTATAATTGTATACATGCAGTTATAAAGTAATAACTATATAATCTATAATACTATCTAGTATCTACTATATAAATAAAATAAATATTAAAGCCAGTAATAATAATTGGTGTCTAATAGTGTATATGAATATTATAAAATTAGATTTTTTTATAATTTTTGAATAATATACCTACTATATTAAGTAGACCTATATAAACCCATAAGATCAGTCATAAGTATGTATGTATATCATTAAATTAATTAATTGTTATTTTAAATTTAGGATATATTTTGTATCTGAAATTTTTGATTCCAATGATAATTTTTGTTGTTGGTTGACTATTTGAGAAGTGTTTTAATTTAATTTTTTCTGTACAATAACAATACATTTCGTGAAAATCGTATTATAAGCGTTTTGTAGATTTTCGTAGAGCAACATCTTTTTAGATTTTAAATATGGTAGATAAAATTTAAAGCAAGAAAATTATTTCCACGCTAGCCCATTTTTATAATAAATACCAAGCTTTTAAGAATTCACGCAAAAATATAATAATTTGAATATTTGATGATATTATATTAATTATAATATTGTACACTGGGGAAATATTATAATTCGGGGAATATAGGGTCCTCGAAATACGCCCAATATGCCACCCATCAAACAGCACTCTTGTATTAGTATTATAATTATATAGAAAGAGACGTACACAAATATTATTATTAGACTTAATTTTATTTTCAAATATCTCTGTATAAATATTTATTCAATAAAAATATATCTGTTCAGTATAACTTGTAATTAATGTTTATTCAAAAGAAAGATAAACCAATTATGTTTTCAAAATGCACAAATAGAGGAATTCAATTTAAATAATTTGGCCCTCTTCATATTATTAATTAGATTTTCCAAAAATAAAAAAATAAAATGCGTTTTAAGATCAATATTAGTTATTAATTATTCTACAGTCCCGTCTATATTTATTTTTTAAATAATCGCGTTAATCACGTTTACAAATTTTCATTGACTATATAAAATGGGTATTATATGGTAGGCATATCAATTAACTTTATTAATTATTAATAAAATAATGTACAACCGTGTTGGTAACAAATTCGTTATACATATTATTGTTTGCTGGTATAACATGTAGATAAATTATATTGACCTAGATGTATAATCTATAGATAATTATACATAATACTTTAATTATGTTTGTTTATGGCCCAGTATGCAACTTACTACAAACAATAGACATATGGGTGTTCAATGTTCATATTTCATAAACAGGTGTATATAAAGTACGTGACCAATTTGTTTTTTTTGAGATTTTCGGTTAGTAAAGGCGTGTTTATACATAAATATTACATGAAATATTAACCACTGCTAACAATACAAAATACTATAACATAATATACTCTATGTGGCATTTTTAAATTGTACATCTTCGATCATGTTATTATTTATTGCGTTACAGCGAGTTGTAAAAAATGTGTTGGAACTCAATGACACGAAAATACACGGAGCTATGCGCTTTTATTAAATGCGATTAAAATGAAAATGGCAGAAATCAATTAACCGATGTCTGGTTATGGCATATACGAGTTAGGTGGTTGACTTGAGCGACGCCTGCAGTTATATTTTTAAATGCTAATTAAGGGCAACAAAAAAGTTGTTACAGCTGGGATAAAATATACTAGGTACCTATACAGACACTGGATATGTGGCACTCGTCTCGCTTGACTCACCTCGGTGAAAGTCATAATATTATTATTTTCAGCTGTATAGCGGATAGCGAAAACGTATTATTTTACTCAAATAACGATTCTGAACGGAGATCGGTTTAGCCGAAAACTGTGGTTAGTGGTACCAAAAACTGAAATCGAATCGAATTTCAAAAACCTATTCATCCATCTTGAAAATATGAAAAAAAAAATAACGATATACAATTAATAAATAATATTATTCAGATATAATATTATATAAAATATAGCGTATTAGTGTCACACGAAAATCCCCGTGGCGTCCAATTGAGATTCGTATTAAGCGCTATTAGCAAACGTTTTGTTAAAAAAAAGATGCTTTGACATTTCACTTTTTTCGCGGTTCATTGTTTATTGAATACTTCTCTAAAATACCATTTGTAGCCTGTAGGTATTCACTTTCTAATCGATTAATAAGATTTTGCGTATAATAAATTTGGACCACTTTTACTGTCCCAAAAAAATGTCTGGAATATACCATCCATATAATTTTAAAACACATAGTTCCTCGTTTATCTCAAAACCAGCCATAGAAGGGCGAATTGAAAATAACATTTTAAATATTATTATCATATTTAATATAATCTGGTTTAAATATAAAACGTTGTGTTACCTTATCCTGATTCCTGATACAATTATATTTTTGAGTTCATAACAATTGATAAAGTAATATTGTATGTTGTCATATTTTTTTTGTTTGAATAGGCCACGTACTTTCATAAGACTAAATTGGTATTGATTATAGATGTAGGCAATACTCGACTTCATCCACGCATTTTATTAAGAAACATTAAATATTAAATTATAGGTATATTAACCTATTAAAGAATCATCATTTATTAAATGATTAATACAATTATTATTAACTATAATCTATACTTATAATAGTCACCTATACTAGGTATACTGTCTCCAGCGGTCTCATACAATGCTCAATCCAACTGTGATGTATTTACGACCAAACGTATGCAAAGTGTTATTTGGTTTAATTACTTACTCGGATACCTTTATAGTTTAAGATCATAAACCGCAAATCATCACCCTTAGACATGATTTTAATTTTAATTTTTTTTTAAAACTTATTATTCAATTTTTCGTACATCCGTCTCCTAGTGCCAAGGCCGAGAGTATTAAAAACGGAGCGGTTTTCCCCACAAACTCGTACATAATTCCGCCAAACGGTGGACCGATTAACACGCCCAAGGCCAATCCACCCAGTGCAATACCCATTGCGTTTCCTCGTTCTTTATCGTCAGGGTACCGTTCAGCTAACATTCCCATTCCTACAAAAAAATAAAAAAATAAAAAAATAGAAATAAGAGATGTTGTTATAACATGTAAATGGGCGTTTTAGTGTAGGTGGGTAAAAACTGTCAAACAAAAATCATTAGCAAGAAATTTTTTTTTTTGTTGGCACAATAATATTATATTATTTCGTTGTGTGTGTTATGTGTACACTGTACACGGATATTAATTTACCAGAAACAGTCGAACAAGACGATCCGATCCCTTGCAACGCTCTAGCCAAAAACAGTACCCCGTAACTCCGTCCGAAAGCAAATACTAAAAAAAGTAAGTACAGAATAAACCTGTATTATATCATATAAATATTAAATATATATTTATGCATAGGCGCAAATAAGACAGAGAGTTGGTACTGGGTGCTAGCCTAACCAATATATTATTATATGTATTTCCACTATGTCCAGCAGTTATTGTTCACGAATTATTAAAAAAAAAATTGTTTAAAACATGTTCATAGTTCTCATAATAATTGGTAACATAAATTCTACCACGTGCAAATTATTAGTTGTAAATAATAAATGGTATGTAAACGAATTATTTTTATCTGCTATGCCAAAATTTAAAATGAAGACTATGTGTAAACAATAACGTTGTAACCGCGATTTAATACTGGTTTAGGGATACTTAATATTCAAAAATACATTAATATTGATGTCATTTTTATTTTTAATCTTAAATTTATAGGGAAATTAATAATATATATTTTAATTAATAGTTACTAATTTATTAATCAATAACAAGCTATAGTTATATTATATGTTCTCATCTTCCAAAAGGTTTATTGTAAAATTGTAAAATTATTTTTAATTTATTGATTGGGTATGGGGGGCAAGCTATCTATCTACGCCGGTTTTCTATACAAAAATTATAGGGCTCAAGTTGATTGAATTCCTTATTTGCGCCTATGGGTATGTGTCAGACACAATCTCAAACGCGACCTGACCCTAAATGGGGGTATTTACTTATGGTCGATATGAACATGATGAAAAATCCAGTGAACATCGGTATGCTATAGCCAATTCTGTGGGTGAGAGGTCCGACAATGGGGTTAACCATTAGCTGCACGACTGCTTTGGATGCGAACATCATACCGACTGCAACCGTTTCGTGAACCAGATCGTCGTGCCTTTCCTTTTTGAGAGTCGCTTCTCGTTGTTCCCAGGTCGGCACTGTCCCGTTCGCTAAGGTTTGATTATAAGACAACAACAATTATATACACACACACACACGTGTTTTGGCTTTATATAGATTCATTGGAACAATTATCGAGAGTATATTGTTTATATATTATATAAAAAAAAATCATAGAATTGTACTTTTGTGTTTGATTTATTTTTTACTTCGACACTTTTTATAGATAAAAATATTATAAAATATTAATACCTACAGTACAAATTATTGTCATTGTATTTTTTAAGAATATATGATAATAAATACCCGAATAAATAATACAAATAGGTAGATACCTTTTTCATATCAATATTACATGCTTTATGAAAGTGAACATTTTAAACGTAATGATGCCCTGTAAAATTATGTTTAATAACTCACTAATCAGCTTAGTGATATAAAAATTATTTTAGAACTTATTTTGGGAATCGATGAAATATTTTGTCGACATTTCTTCGGTAGTTCGTATTTTCTTCCCCGCCCAGGTTAGGTACATAATTTTATATATTACATTTAAATTATAAGTAAGATAATATGTACGTTTAATAAGACTATAAGAGTGTTGTTAAAAATAAATATATTATAGCGGTAGCGGTAGCTATTATATCTTTTAATTAAATTCTTGATAGTGTAATAAAATATCGACTATAATTAAATAATGGAAGCATAATTAAACACTAATAATCAGCTGTTGCATTGTTGTAAATTTTAAATAAGAAACATTCCAAAAAATGTCGACAACGTGTTAGTTGATTAATTATTGTTTATTTACCTAATTATCTAATGTATTATTTTTTTTATTCTTTTCCCGAAGTGACGTAAAATATTATTTAGAATGTGTATTGAATATGAAAAGTAGTTCAAAGGGAACCACGAATAATAATGACTCACCAAAACATAATTTATAATAGTTTATAGACCAATAATTACAAATTTTCTTTTTGTATGCCGGTGAACTCGTCCAAATTTATTTATGTCTCATTATTTTTCTTATACTATTATTTGTGCGCCCGCCACAATAGTAAAATATAAAGTGTGCCACCTGTGGCCAATATATTTATATATAGATCGCTATTAAATTTAACGATGAACTACATATTCGTTGAAGGTAACAATTAAAAATTGTTTACACATTATTAAGATAAAGTATGAAAATATTACCTACAATCGTATCGAGAAAACGATGTTCGGTAGAATAAAATATCTTTTATTTGCAAATTGTTAGTCGATAAGTGATTTTTATTATTAATGTAAAAAAGAAAACACGTTGAATTTTAGGTAAAATTAAATTAATTGCATATAAGCATAGGTATTATGTATCATGTATGTCACTTGGTTTAAACTAATTTAATATCGAATTTACAACTCGATAATTATTATCCTCAGCTTCAGATATTGTTATTATGATTGATCATTATACACGTGCATGGAATGCAAACAGTTTCGCAGAGTGATCCGCGTGCGTTAAATGTTAATTATTTTGCCTCTGCATGTCAATGGTGTAAACATCGTTGTAATATATTTAAAGTTCTCTTGCTTTCAATCAATTTGTTGATGTAGTGAATCTTAGTTAGAAACCCTACATTACAATATATTGACATAATATACTTACATAAATTGTATAATATTGTGATACTGTAATAGTATATATATATAATTCTATATGTCTATATAAGTGTATCAGTGTATAATGTATATTAATGTACACGTTATTATTTTCATTCGTGTACAAACGCGACACGCTAGCGTAACTACATATTGTATGGGAACAACGGCAACAATTTATACATTAAATATGGTAATAAAATCTAACGTACTTGAATTACCTGTCATAGCTCCATGTGGCACTGGATATTCATTTGGCGGGACTGATGAAATGGTAGCAGTTAGTGGTTGATCGGGGTGCTGGATGTCGTAAAGAAATTCCGGTATTATTGGGACTAAAAAAAATGATTAATTATTGAAATGCGATTATAGTAGGAATCGGACTATCAGTAAAGGACCTTCGGCCTATTTACACTAATAAGTAGGGCTGGGATTAATATGTAATAAAATACCAAAAATATGTACATAGATATGTAGTTAAAATGGCCAAAATATGTAGCATAAAATAGAAAATATGTAATAAGAAAAATTTAAAATTAAAATAAAATTCTAAATAATTTTTGAATAATATCCAATTAATTGTTTTTAGTTTCTAATCAATTTAATTTAAAAAATATAAGATATTAAGATATTTTCACAATCATGCGAACTTAAGTACTGACACTGTTGAAAATTCGTAAACATATTTTGTCTAATAATTGTTGAATATAAAGTATAATCTAAGATCATATGTATGGTTATCGAACAGAAACAAATAAGATAAACTATAATCAAGTTATTAATATTTAACTAATACTTATTTCCCATATGCATACACTTACAATTTTTACGAGTACTATTATCAAAATATAAATATAAACCACCAAAATTGTCAAAATTTACGAAATATGTAAAAAAAAACCAGAAATTTTACAAATAATGTTAAAATATGTATTTATAACGAAATATATAAAAACATGTAAAATAAAATATGTTTTATCTTACTGAAAATCACGTGAAATGAATTTTTCATTTGCAATACTTAATTTATCATGTTTTAGTAAAAATATGTATTTACATACAAATCCCAATCCCTACTAATAAGTATTGAGTGGTTAGATTTTCGATTAGCAACATTTTCTTATTAGTTAATATACTATTATTAATTTATATTACTTATAAGGGAACTGGAAACATTGCTGTAAACTATATGGTTGGTAGATACTCTTATATTAATAACTAGTTAGTTAAAATATGATATAGTTAATCTATTTTATAATATACGGTTAATGCAGAGTATGTCATGTCATTTAAGGTTAATAACCGATTAAAAATATTTTCTAATTAGAATATTAATTAAATTTAATATTGTGATATTGTACGACGTTAAATCTATATATTTTGATTGATAAAATATGGCTAAAATCTTTTATAAAACAATAAATGATAATATTACATTTCATTCAGATATTTTATACAAAAAAGAACAAGAACGGTTAAAGTATTAAGAATTAAAAACTAGGATACAGGTATTGTGATATATTGACTATACATATATGATATATGACAATACCTGTAATACTTTAACCGTTGGTTCAATAATAATTGTATAGGATTAACAAAATTATTATTTATTATAGTACAATAGAGATGAATAATTATAAATAATAATCAACAATTTTAATTATAATACGTTTTCGAATTAGGTAAATTCAATAAAATATCTACCATTACATATTTTGGCATTTTGCCATTAGCAAACAGTTAAACAATATATTTTATTAATATATTTTGATAGCTCGAACATAATTATTATTATCAGGTACTTAACAAATAATATTTGTTTAATATTTATAGCATAAAGGTAAACTTATTATAATTTACGTAAATCTTATGCATTATAAGAACCCAATCTCACTGAGATAGTGAGACTCATTGGACTATTACTTTAGCAAAAAAAAATAAAATTCAAATATTGCACCAAATACATTTATTTATTCGCATATCATAGCTGTATACGTAAATTCATGTAAAACAGTTTCGCAAAAATACTTTACGGTTTTCATTAAAAAAATAACTGCAGGTCTGTCTACAAAAAAAGTATGGTCGTTTCAGTGTCTCGGAGATAATGGCTTTGCTACGTGCTTGATTATTATATTGTACCATTATAGCATTATAATATTATTAAAGTTAGGACATAACGAATCTTACCAATTGAATTACTTACCCACAGTAGTAAGAAGCATATTGTCCAGGAGTAAAGCTATAGCTACGATCACCACTACGAGTTGGCGGGATTCGCGACATCGTTTGAGCCATTCTTCAAACATTCCTCTCACCAAGACCATATAGCACCTAAATCTATAAATTGATGAATTTTAATTTTTCGCTAACAGTACGCTATAAAAATACATGTACTTATATTAAATAATATAGTATATAGCATAAGGGACATTTGAATGTACATCTCACACTTCATAAAAGGCTTATAATAATAACATCGGCTGTAATATTAAATTTATAATTAGCAATAATGGAATTTAAAACAAGATGAATAATATCATTAATTTAAAAATATCTTATACATTCCTATTGTGCTATTTCAACTATTTGAGTAACTTAAATGTTAAAATAACACAGTCAGTAGACATATATAATAAAGCTTTACATCGGTTTGAAACCCTAACAATACATTTGAAACGAAACTAAACACAATAGATTTAAGAACCAACGCTTTAGAATCAAAGATGAAAGGTACATTTTCAGACTCGGAACAAGCAATTAGAATAAAATAAACTCGAGTTAACAGGTACTTACAAAAATAATATTTCGACAATAGTAACCATTGTTATAAATTATTCATGTATAATTTAGATTCTATTTAATTTAAAATGTGTTTTTCGTGTATATAAAATCATATAATATATTATAACTGCAAATATGTTTATTTTTTTATTTATAGATTGTATAGGTAATATATAAAATAAAGTAAGTTAAAAAATGCTTTTTATACATTTATTTTTCTTGTGATAGAAACTTATCAATGTAATGACCATTTATAGTTTTAAATATGCTCACCGCATCTAGTAAAATGCAACAACATTGAAAAATAAATTAAAAACTTAATAAATAGATAAAATAATACCAATAAATTATAAATGAATTTCGTTCTCGGCAATACATGTTTGTCAGTATAGGTACCTATTATTTAAAATTATTGTTCTTAGAAATACTTATTAAGAACTGTTATTTATAAAATTATATTTACGGCCTTATGAATATATTAAAGATATTTTATTTATTAAAATTCCTGTAAAATACACCATGAATTGGTAGGTAAGTACTGTTATACTGCAATAATAAGAGCGCCCTCGGGCTTAATACATATTTAAATATTGTCTGTACTGTTTTTCTTTGCTCTATATAATATATTATATTATTATGATTCGTTACACTAAAATAATGAAGTGTTTATAAATAGCGTATATTTCGTTGAGATTAAAATTATGAAAGTAAAGGTAAGATATACATTGTTTTTATACAAGAAAATATTAATAAAATAAATGTTAAAATCTTTTATTAATCAAGCCCGGATTAAAGATCCACTGGGACCAGAAATATCTAAAACATAGTAGAACCGTTTTAAAGTTTTAACTCTTAAATTTCTATCCTTCTTACTTAAAAAAATTTTTAATTACTTATTTGCATTGTTTTTATAAAATGTTACAATTTTGTACTATATAAAAAAATAATAATTTAATATTATATTGTAGGTACCTTTGGTACATTATTTTAATGAAGATATTTTCTTTTAAATAATTAAGTTAGATACCCATATAGTAATATTTAACTAATAAAGTTGCAACAACCACTGCAGTAACAAATTCTATTTTGAATATTAAGCATTTACATAAAATATTCTTATTGCACTCGTGAATATGTAAAAAACATTATATCGATGAATGATTAAATATGTTTTAATAATATTATTGAATATAACTTAATAATTGCATGATTATAATACCTGCTACATTGAATTATATTGTTCACAACACTCATTTTCAATAATTAACAAGCTTTATCAAATATAATTTTTTTGTGACATTAAAATTTTTATTTTATTTTTTAAATATGTGAATTAAATTTTTTTTTTTGTGGAAAATGATAGGCCTAAGAATTGTACCCCTAACTTAAGTTTTGTTGCTAATAAAGCCATTTTATTATTACTTATTACTTAGTATAGGATGTTTCATTTTTTTTTAGTGTGAGGTATACTGTAATGCTAATACTATAATATGACTATCAATAAAATCAATTAACAAACCTAAACTGAAGTTGTCCGGTCTAATAATTCACTTTTTAGAAGACGATTCTGTAGTCTGCATACTATTTAATGATTACGTTTGCCCAAAAGCATTAAACTAAAACAACAGTAATTAAAACAAATTATTAAATAGTTTATATTATACCTAAATAATAAATACATCTCTTCAAACATACTCCTGAAATATTGTAGTTCTATGTTGCAAAATTAAGTAAAAAAATATTATACTTATGGACTATGGTTAGTTAAAAATTATGGAAATTATTTACAATAATGATTTTGGTTTTAACGAATTCCGTACCTGTAATGATGCTGAATAACGTTGAATATTTATTAATATAAACTATGTGTTAATTTAAACGTTGATTAAAATATATATAATTCTAAAATAGATTTAATATATTAATTCAATATCGGAATTTATAATTGTATATGTTTTAGATACATATGAATATCTGCACGGTTACATTGTCTGGTGTTAACTAGCTATAAACAGTCGTGAAAAATCAATTTTAAGCTTAGGCAAATGATTTGATGAAATAGTTCTAAAGCTTGGCTAATAACTACCTATTATTACTAGTAGTTAAAGTAACGAGTATCATTGTTTTTGTCACATAATATAATAATAAGAGTTGTCATAATTATCACACAGATGAATAAAAACAATGAAACATTATCTTCAAACATTTATGGAGCATTGTTAAAACTTAAAAGGAGCTGTGATATTAATCATCATAGGACAATGCGATGAAAGGGATTTTTGTGATAAAAGTTAAGTGGTTTCATGGTCGAACGGAGTCACGTAAAAATCAATATAAACCATAATATTATCGGATATAACTATATAAGTATAATTACTGTAATAACAGTCAAAAATATTTTATTTTGCAACTACAGAACAAGAAAAATACATAAATAAATAATTAGTTTCAAACAAGATAAAAAAATTTAAAATTTATGCTGTAAAAAACAAGTATATATGTATATAAAATAAATTAAATATTGCTATATATTGTTTGATACATTTTATAACCTATAGATGAAGGACAGAAGGTGCATTAAAGCAGATTTAGATAAACTATATTTTGGTTTTGAGAAAATAAATGAATCGAATAACTTCCGTGTTAACAAATTGAGAGATATTTTAAAGTAGGTATAATAATAAACATTTGGTATACATTATGTTGTATGATGGAGAAATAAAAAAAAAATATAGTTTTCTATAGGTGATTTAATAAAATTATTCTATAGGTACATAATATAAATATAAAATATTATGTCACTTTATAATTTCAAAATTAATATTATATTTCGTCCTTAGCGAATATTTTAAATCAGTATTTTATTGTTATTGAAATATAAAAAAGTTATAAATACATAGTAATAAGTTTATATTCAAAACAATTATAACTATCTAAAAAATATATATATATTTTTTTAAAACATGATAAAACTACATATAGTAGGTATATCTGTCATTATAATAACTGTAATAATATATGTAAAAAACTTGCATTTATTTATTTAAATGACTAACCAATTTTATGGAATTAATAGAAAATACTATATTATTTTTACCTAGTTATTCATTCAAACAAAATAAAAAGAATTCTGTTGAATAGTTAGCGTTAATATTATTAGTAAAGTGTAACTGCTGAGTATATACACTATATAATGTATAAAACACTTAAATTAATATGATAATATAATACTTTGTGCAGAAAGCATGATAACTATATGCATGATAATTATACGCACTGTTTAAAGAATGATACTTGTAGGTCATTTAATATGTTTACGGAAACTACACAATTATGTGATATTTTGATAGGTAAGGTACACGCTGCAAAATGATAAAAAAAATTGACTTGTATCATTTAGCTAAGCGAGTGGTAGCAGTTACATTATTATTTATTATAATTAATATGAAAAAAAAAAACAAAATAAAAAACCATTGCAGTTAAAAAACGATTCTGAACAGAGCTTAGTTAAAACCATACCTGCAGTTTAGGTTAGTTTTTTCGTTATTTACATTATTATAAAATATATAAAGTGTTTCTTCACACTGTTAAAATTATAAAATAATTTATTTGAAGTTCCATTTGAATAATGTTTACCATTTGTAAAGGTGACATGAAAACTGTGATATACATTCCATTTATAGTTTCATTCGGAACCTAAAATTGTTTATAATTATTAATAATATCTATAAAAGTTGTTTACGGCACAATAATATTCACTGAATAACTTACGATATTATATTTTTATTTAATTACCAAAACTTTTTAGAATGGGAGTTAAAGTGTAAGTACTTAATTCATTAAAATTAATATCCTTTTTAATTATCGTTAAACAGCCAAAAAATGATACTGTCGATGCCATTATTAACAGAAGATAATACTCAGAAGGTGTATATTATTATTATATTACCATTTAATAATTTTTTTTTTATATTTATGATCATCGTTAACAAAAGCATTACCTACATTTTTAAACCGTTAGTTTTTAATGTTTTGTATCACGGACGCTCGGAACAATTATCAAATAATAATTATATGACACGTACAATCGATGTTGCTGTCACAGCTTCGTCGATTCAAATTTATTGCACCCGTAAATGTTTTCGATATATACGTGTATGTAATTATGCAAAGAACGTCTGTCCAATACTATCAAAAACAAACATTCAATAAACATGCGTGGTTACATCTGTTGAAACTTAATTTTGAGTTAATGCAAAAATATGTTAAAATAATATACTTCCAAAATCCAACGCAAAATGTATACAAGACTTAACTCATGATAAATGTACTTTTTTTTATTCATTTCTACTTCCTTGGAAATGAAGAATCTATATATATTTTAGATATGTATATTATAATGTACCTACACAAATCTCGAAAGTCTTTACTAACAATTATTTTATAAGTATCTAAAGTATCTCTATATATTATATAAGTATAACTTATAACTTACTGAACGAAAACGGCTTAAACGCTATGGTAAGTTGAACTCCGATGGGAATAGTTTCTTAAATGCGATTATACAGTCGTTTTCAAATTGAATTGAAAACACACGCCCTCGTGCCCCGCCCTAATCAGTAATCTACCCAAAACGGCTACCCCTAGAGGCGAAGAATGAACGAGTATATTATTTATGTTTTTTTCATTGAAATCAAAATCTTAAGTATCGTTAAAATATTGCATTGTTGTCGACTAAGCAAGCATCATTCAAAACTACCATATTTATTCAAAGAAAAAAATTTTAATTTATACCATATTCGTGGACTTATGGTGAAAAAAATGTGGAATATTTATGACAAAAATCACGCTCAACATAATATAATTACTGTGTATACATCTATATGCATTAGAATTAGCAGTACACAACATGTCCACAATACTATAATAGATAGTAAACAGATATTATATTTATTATGAAAACATTTTATCGTTAGTGTTCGTCAATATGTTATTATATACAACGCAGTGTATTCAAAATGTACGAAACCGACTTAATTCATTAAAACACTATCATTATTAAAATACCGACTGATTCGGTGCACAGTGACGGGTCGCTGTGGGTACCGACTTACCTGGTCGTTTTACCGACGTTTCGTGCACCTGTTCATATACTTGAACTAGGTTTATTTAAAGTTTAGGCGTATCAATATAATATTACACGAAGTCACCCAACGAGTTTAATTATAAAACAGCTGTGTTCAAATTAAAATTAAAAAACCTGAATAGTCATTATATGCTGTACCTATAGTAAATTTCGAGTACACCTCATCATTGAGTAGGTTACTGTAATAATGGACTATGGTGTTAAATACAATTATAATTCATTAGGTACATACGAAAAAAGATTATGAGCGGAGACAATGTCTATTTCTAAGGATATTTTTTAATTTATTTATAATTAAATATTAATTTAGTAGTACCTACGGAAATTACGGTGGAACTAATTTTTGACAAAAACATTGTTTATAGCCTACATAGGTGTAGATAAATCATATTAATTAGGTATTTTAATATACATGCATTATATAATTAAGAAGTATTAATTTATAAGCCAATACAGCGTACTGTACAATGGTATGAATGTGTAATGCCTTCAGTAGTACAAAAGCTAAAAAATAGTATAAATATATTGGAAATTTCAGTGTTTTAATAAAAAAAAAAGTAGTAATAATTTATCTGATGTTGAAAATTTTTTTAATTTTCGAAATTTTTTGTACAAATGTTTGGAATAAATATCAAACATCTAAGGTTATTGAATTTTAAATATAAAAAAAATTGATATTTTCCAAAATAGATTTGTTGTATAAAATATTCCCGTTTTTTGGCACTATTTATTTTTCTCCCGAGTATGTTGAAAAATATTAGTTTTGTAATTTTGACTTCCGTACCTATACATTATTATTACCAGAAACCAACTTCAAATTTCAATTTTGAAGCATTTTTTGTTTTTATAGGAAATTACAAAAAAAAAAAAAAAAAACAATACACACACATCATTGTAAAACCGATACAAATCGCTCCGCTCAATATCTAAAAGCACCCAAATAAATCATCGAGCGTGACCTTTAAATACTGTAAAATATTGCACTACAAATAGCGAGAAAATTAAATCGTACTTAGTTTTAGGATTTCAAACCACGGTATAGTAACAACGATATTAAATATGCGCGTAAAAGAGAAACGAACGACTGACGGTGACAAATCGTGATGCAAAACCAACAGTTTTTATTCCACGTTACGTCAAACACCAGTTTGCATATTTTAATAAAACAATAATAATTCGTCGTAAAGAATTATTTATCTTTAGTAATTCGACATAATACCCGTCAATCATATAATAATAATAATAATAATAATAATAATAATAGTATATAAAGCCGGCAAAAATGTACGGACCGAATTCGCGTAAAACCTGCTACACCTGCAATATCGCTTACACCTATATATTTATAACAATACTACACTATATAATTGGTAGTATGTACCTTAAAAATATTAACCATTTATAGTTATAGTTATTTATATAACACTTACGAGAGATAATCTCGCACGCGAAATCGTAAAATTAAAACATTTTACGAAACTTGATATTATTACACACACCAATAATGGTAATCATCATCATCATATTATAATAAAATTCGCTAAAGCGCGTGTAAAAAAAAAAAAATAATATTATTATCGTCATCACGCAAAAAGTATATATAATATCGTCGTACGCATAACGTAATAATATATTATTATGTATATACGACGATAAAATATTATATTATTATTAAAGTGTACCGCGAGACAGAAATAATATTAAATAAAAAATAGTGTCGTCCTCGCGACGTCGGATGAGAGCGCAACAGGGCAATAATAACAACAATAACAACGGCGGCGGCGGCGGCGACTCGTAAAAATAAATAATATAAACAATAATAAAACAGAATTTGCATACGGCTATTGTGTGTACCGCAGTTAGTGTACCACAATAATATTAATAATAACAATAACAATAATATTATTAAATAGGTAATTGTGTTATACTCACCGTTTATCGGCGGCGACGGCTGAGGGGGGTTGGCGGTTGACGACGGCGACGACAGCGACGACGTGCGTCTCTGACGGAGTCGCCCGGCGGTGTGCGGCGCGGCGCGTATTATATCGCACGACTGGTGGTGCAGCTACACACACACACACACGCACACACACACACACACACACACACACACACACACACAGGGGGTGTGTAGTATATTATGCCCTCGCGAAGAAAAAAAATATTTGAAAAATTGAAAAAAGAGGAGGAGGATATACGGTTTGGGGACTCTGGCGCCGTGTGCGCGCAATATTGTTATGATGTGATATAATATCGGCGGGTCCTGTCGCGCGCGCGCCCGTGCAGCGTGAATGGCACGGTGTGGTAACGTGCGTGCGTTGTGCGCGCGGAAGCCGGTGTGAAAGCACAGTGACTACGCGACGCGGCGTTGCGGGGGTGTGTGTGTGTGTGTTGCCGTGCTGCCAGCGGCGTATATAGTCGACCGCCGGGTGCACAGAGCCCGGGGACCGTGCGCGTACGTCTGACTTCGTGCTTAAACGCAGCCGAGCCGGACGATCGTCGAGGGCACAGAGGGCATAGAGAGCTGTGTGGCACCGTGTGTACGACGACTATACGCCGTTGTATAATATAGCGACGACTTAACGCCGCGCGCGCCGAACACTTTACCCCGCCGGCCGATCCCGCACTCACCCCCCCATCGACCGTGGCGCTCGGCCGAAAGCGGCGGCCGCCCATTAACAGTCGGCATATAACAGTCATATATACAGCGTAGTAGTGCGTATAGTCGTCGCCGCCGCCGCCGCCGCCAATCCCTCATCCTTATGCCATCCCTCATCCTGTCCCACATTTATATATATATATAATGTATGATGTGAGTACCTTGCCCGGCTCTCGGCGCACATCACTTTTCTTCCTTTCAACCCTCACGACCGCGCGTCTCCGTCGTCCACCTTGTGCAGTCTTACTCTTGCCCCTCACCGCCGCCTCATACATCCGAGTGGCGGCGCCCTTTGCAGCCATTATAATATATTATACACCCGCCGCCCGGCATAGTCCATTTTCATCAAGTCCCGCCGCCGCCGCCGCCGCCGCCACTGCCACAGTTCTCTGTACATATAACTTGTTGAATAGACAATTAATTAAAAACTTCCGTTCAAAAGTCCGTCGGCCGGTCGTATAATATATATATATATATACGTATACGTTCAAAATAAACATCACAGCCTACGCAGTGGCGGTGTCTCATCCCTTCGTCGCCCACGCACCACTTGTAGTCCGACCGCACCTTATATTTTATCCCTCCGCGGCTCGCACTTCACTTCTATTCGACCGTTTCATAAGCCACTTTATACCCACCACCGACCCTTCTACCCCTGTCAACGTCGTCGGTTATTCTCTGGGCCGTCCGTGCTGGAGGTGGTGTGATGCGTTTGGACCGTTGGTCGCAGCTATATAGCGGTATAGAGGGAGGGCTGAATCGAAAGCACTTTGTATTCCCCCACCCCCATACCCTCTGAGAGTGCATATACAAGTATATATACTACTACGGTGGAAAGAAAAAAAAAGCAATTGGCGCACCATGACAGCTAATTTTACGACTTCCTTTCAATTTTTATTTTTCCTTTTTCTGATTTTTTTTTTTTTTTTTTTATATAGCAAATTTCGAGAGTGTTTTAGTTTTTTTTTTTTTACATTGTTGGATCGTCGATGAGAAAAAAAAATTACTCCGCTAAATAAATCCTCCTGCAAATGTCGAAGAGAGAAATATATATAATATACTACATGTATATATACCTACTGCAGCGTATAATCAAGCGTCGTTCGACCAATTGATTTATTGCGAATAGTGCGAGAGACGAATTCGTGTTTCACACATTCGATATTTCATTCGAACCGAGAATCTAACGCGCAGACGTCCAAACCATATATATTATTATATTATACATACGACGAACGGCAACGTACGCTTTTATTCATCACACACTCACTCGCGACCGTGCGTCATCGCGTAAAATGTGTTTTATTATATAGGTAGGAAATAATACTTTACAGAATAATATGTCCAATTATATTATTATACATCGACACGTGATAAAAAAAAAAGTGTAGTTGACGATTTTTCTCTCTCTAGTTTTTGGCTAGCACAATTCCTATTAAGACTTATAAGAGAATAAAATATGGGCTAAGGAGTTTAGAAAATCGTGCGAATTGTATATGACGTGTAAGAACACTATATAGGAACTCGCCGACCGTCGACGCCACTGCCACCTGCGAGCCGCCGTGATTATTACAGAAAACTACAGGAAAAATATGCTGCTCACGAATCACGACCAAATTAGCTAGTACTTTTTTTTCAAAAACATTCGAGGTTGAATAATCTTAAGAATCCATCATGTTTATTGAACAAAATAGACATTAAATTTATAAATAAAAATTAACGAGTTGAGTACACAACAACTTTTCCACATTTATGATTGTTGAAAATTAATAATGTTCTACGTGAAACACAAAGTATATTATAATTCGGTTTGAGTAACGATATTTAATCCCAGTAAAACATAAAACATAAATTCAACACAATTTCTAACTAATTTACATAAAATTAAAAACATTTTCATAAAGCAAAAAAAAAAAACAGTTGAAAGGTCGAGTTTTTGATAATTTTTATTAAAATTAGCAAAAAGTTAATTGTATCTCACACTAATAATAAAAATGACAACATTTTTAACTATTTGTATTGCTTCAGTATTGATGCATTGATGCATATATACCGAGTTAAGGTATAATAAACAAAAAAGAAAACACAATAAACCTTAACGTTAAACCTAACCTTTACGATAAATATAAATATAATAAGTTATGAATATTTCATTATAAATTACCTTCTTAATATTTTGTATTATCTTCTGTAATAAATGGACCAATTGAACCATGTATAATTGCAATTTGTGCTTTGGAGTTTGGTGAGTAATTGACATTCAAATTTTGTTTGAAATAATATAAAAGTAATTGGTAAATATTAGTTATTTTAATTTATTTTGATAACAATATGAACCAAAATTAAAGTGATACACTGTAATTAGTTTAACTGCTACATTAGCTTGATAATGTTTATAATTTATATTTTATGCATAATATGAAAAGTAATAGTTTAGAAATGTCAAGTACAAATGTTAACAAATAATTATATATATTTTGACTAGAAAAATAACGATTAAAGATTTTTTTATAATTAAAATAATATAATTATATTAGTAAAAAGATTTGAAACTTTTCACTACTATACGCGTATTATTTTTACTATATACAATGAAATTTCAAAGTATTTAGATACATTTTAAACTACTTAAATGTTTATATACATGAAAAAAGGAGAAGTATATTAAAGTGGTGAATTAAATTGGCTCAACATCGTACCTGTAATTTTATTCTAATACAATCAGTCTATAAATTATAGCGACCCATTTAGCTGAATCAATTTGATTTCGGTTACTAAGGGGATTGTTGTTAGCCCATTTGTAAGCGCCTCCATTCGAATTACAATATATTAACGGTACCTAGATCGGTATACATTAACATATAACAATTTCACTTATTTGCCAAATTCGGGGACACTGCACAGTACCTATATAGATATTATAATATATAGCCATATAGGTAAATAGTTTAATAATTCAAATTGCACTATAGTAAGAATATACGAAGAGAGGAAATAATTCAAAATTTCCTTATCATCTCTTCCATCACTAAGTGCTAATTTATTTGTCCTCTCACAGCTTATAAATGTCAATTTTCTCGCCAATAAAATTAATTTTATACGAGTAACATCCTTATGTGATTGAAGAGGAAAAACAAATTCAACAATTATAGATTGTTTAAATAAAAATAAATAATCATTAGCTTAATTTAATAAGCATTGAATTGGAATCATTATGTGACGTAGAAAGAAGAAATAATTAAATATATATAAATTAATATTCAATGTAATAAGAATTATAATTTCGAATGATTAGAAAGTTAGCCCGCAGAGCCATAATAACAATATAATATTATACAACGAAAGTTAAATACATTTATTATAATTATAAATATTATATTTATATTTAAAATTAAAATTAAAATGATTATAACAATAAAAGCATATCATAGAAAAGTGCATCAAGGGAAATAGTTCCCTTTACCTACCCCTAAAATACTAATCTGTATTTACTTCACTGCTATTAAGTATCTGGTATCAATAAGTAATTAACCAATAACCAACAAATACATAATGAAAAAACGTATAACGTTTATGGTAATCGTAATAGTGTTTGTTCTTTAAAGATATTTATGACAGGAAAACCCGAATAATATAATATATTGGTAAAAATAAAAACCTAAAATACACGTAAAACAATCGAATGTAAAAAATATCTGTTGTCAATTATTATTATTATTATTACAATACTGCAGGAACGCATTAATAGTAATTGTTTGTCGCACCCCATTCTGTTTTTACCGAATGCACACAAATCATGACTTGACACACGCAATAATAAATTAGAGCTTCAGCATATACAGAGTGATTCACCAATCATTCGATCATTACTTTCTGACTGTAATAATGCATTTATTTAAATTCTTCAGTATAATACGTCTGTTGCAAATTAGACTTTTTTTCAGATGAGAACCACATTTTTGTTGTTAATTTTTGAGCAGCTAATTTATTTGAAACTTGTCGTTTCTGTATCAAAATTCAAAATAGGTACCTAGTTATTTCGGAGATATTTATCTTATTAAGTATGTACTATTGTGCTAAGGTTAATAGCAATTTTGTAGTAAATAATGTAGGTAACATATACAATAAATGATATGATATTTCGTCCTGTAATTATTATTTATAAAATCTATACAGAAAATGATTATTATATGAATTATTCAATTACATAGTTTATTAATTATCTTAGAATCCATATTTTTAAATCTATTGTCATTGCAGACTACTATTTTATACTTAAAGTATATAAAGCTTAATAGTTCAAATACTCCTTGAAGTTTGAATTTTTATACATTAACATTTTTAAAACTGTCATCTGCTTTAGAATTCATATTGAAAAACACGGAATTCTCATTTAAAAAGTAAGTTTGTATCAATACAGGTTGCTCTTAAATAATACATATTACATAGTACTTACACACAATCTAAGTACCCGATAATATTGTCTGTGGGTATAGTTATCTATACATACTGAATAATTCCAAAAGTCAGAATTTGAATTAATTCATTATTTAATAAGAGTTTGCTTTATAGATTAATTTGTATATATATATATATATATATATACACTTTACACTGCAAGTCCATTGCACTATATTATAATATAAAATATATATTATTATATAATTATTTTTTAAATTTCTTTTTCAGCTGAATAATATAATATGATCATTATTTATAATATTATGTACTTAATACTGTCTTCATCGAACCATAATTAATTGTTGAAATAAATATAGTATTTAGTATATTATATATATATATATATAATGTATATATATTTTGTTATGATTGTGTTCACTGCTCATATTGTGTTCGTTTTTTTTTTAAATATACATAACATAAATTAACGATATGTATCATAAATGACAGAAAATTAAGAACTATGACATGAAACATACGAATGGTCTCTAGCTCAACTTCCTTTTAAATAACGTGTACAATTTTGTGGGAATGTGAGTGAGGACATTTTTTTTTTAAGGAAATAGTTATTATGATTGATTAATTTAAAATGAAATCTTCCGTAATGGCTTTTAGCCAGTTCGTTTATTTTTTAAATTATAAGTCATTATGGAGGGCTGCATTATGTGTTATGTACCATGGGACACCTGTGTTCAATTGACTGGTATACGCTCAAATTAAACTTACGTTTGTGGATTTACCTGGGCCCCAAATTTAAATGCCACATGACCAATGAATTGTTTAATGATTGATTTATCTATAAGTAATTTATTTTTATGACTTGTGTTAGATTTTAGTATAGGCCGAAATAGAGGAGGGCGAGAGTTGAGTTGTTTGAGTTTTTGTTTAGTGTGGTTTGGCTATATGTTAACCTTTTATCCAGTGATACCTATATATATTTAATTGATGGACGTGCAATCGTTACAAAACTAAACAAGTTCACACACACATATATAAATATATATATATATATATATACCTATTTACGCAGAGTTTTTGCGCTCGTTATTTTTATTACAACGCGTATTTCCAAGGAAAAGTCAATTTGCGTGTCAATTATTAAACTAACCAGATAAAGTCCATCTTCGTTTTTCGTCACGTCGTGGCGATTCGATATTAGCTTCAATTATTTTCGAGCATTTTGGATATTTTTCCTGAAATAGAATAGACCATTTGCGCACACAATTTTAAAAATATCAATGCGAAAATTAAAGATATAGGTAAAAGAATGTTTGAACCGTTCACATATCACATTGTCTATAATTGGACAAAATTTATGCATTTATACACAATTACAAATATTAATGTCATCATTTGGCTTCAAAAGGCATAATAAATAGGCGAAAATCTTCTTTTAAAAAATGTTCTAGCCACCTTAAATATGATAGAAAAATAATTTTAATTAACGAATCCTATCCATAGAAAATTATGATAAATAGATTTATAATTAAAACACCATGATTCAATGTATACATATTAAAAAAAGATATTTTGATTAAAAAAATTCCTTATTTTTCACGAACAGTTAATGTAAATGCGAATCACAATTCATGACCACTCGGTTTAGTATCATGCTCTAGAAATAAATTAAAATATGAAGGAAATCCTACCACTGTTCACCACGGGGATTACGATCAAATCATCTGTGGGAGTATTTTATGGCTATTCAATGTAGAAATTGGTTAAAGGTATTTAAATATAAATGCCTTAAGTTTTTAATATTTAATGCATTTGTAAATATAAAATAATAAATTTCCAAATTTTGGTAATTTTTAAAATCTATTTATTAAAAAAAAACAACATTTTTATAATATTATTTATCATGAAATGTTAATAAATTATTAATATTAATGTTTTTTTTTTTGAGGGAAGTGAAATATTTCTTTTTTGGTGATATGTTGTGTGACATTATAAATGTTGATATGATATTTTAATTTGTTAGTATAAATAAATATATTATAAATATCATTTTTTTCACATATCTTATAATTTTATTGAAATATTTTATGAAAAAAAAAATTCATTATTTTAATTGAAAAATTTCAAATGAAATACTTCAAATTTAGTACATCTACAGGGTACAAACCAATAGTTTTTGAGCCACAGTGATGTTAACGAAACACTGTATTATATTACACATACAATAAACATAATGTTATACAGCCGCTAAACGAGTTTTGATCATCTCCAGCCTTATTATGGATTTTCTCCGGGAGATGATGTGCCGTCAAAGTATAATGTACAAAGTCAACTATATTATTTACAAGCTCAGGGCAGAAATAAAAAGTTTCATTTGCCTCTATGTCTTCTATTATTTATTTAGGATTTATTGAATTTTCATATTATGATATGGATAAGTTTAGAAAATCTTAGTAGAATTTTAATATAATATTGTAATATACAATATATCAAATATTAATATTATTATATTATGTGGGTTACAATGCATAATATATAATGTCTAATATATGTTTAGCTAATGTAACTATGTAAGTATATCCAATGTAATTTATCATTTGGATAATAGTTCAGCCAAAAGTTCCATTCGAATGCTGCAATAGTACACTGATACACTGAAGGGTGGATTCTGGGTTCGGACTACCCCCCCCCCCCTTAACTGGAGTGTTTCAAATATTAATTTTTGATTTTTTTCAATTACATTTTTATATCAAGAAGATAGTTGTGACTGTAGTGTCGTAATTTTAATAAATTCTATAGCGACAATATTTGTAGTATATTTCTTATTATTAATCCGGTATTTGGTATTTGTACTATAATATTATATAGGTAGAATTTTTTTTTATATTTCGATAATAATAGATTTTTTAGTTTTGTAAGCCTTCGTTCCTTTCTGTTGAAAATAATCCTGGCTACACCATTAGAACGTTGTTTCTTATTGCAGTCAGACTTGGTATTCAACATTTTTAAAATAGTTCATATTTGTCTAAGCAATATAAAAAATAATTTACTCACCAATCGACAATCGACGATGTTTTGAAGTATTAAATTTACGCAAATGTAGTTTTAATATATTTTTCAAATAATTATTATTTCAAATTGCGCACAAATGTGCATATTATATTATATCCTTTTTATAAATGTGTTTGCATACGGTGTTTATTCAATTTCAGGTAAAGTGTCCAAATTGTGCGCAAACCGTTGTCACTTGTCAGTTGTCACCATTCAATACGACGACGGTCATCAATATAATATTATTATAGTCTATGCATTAATATGGTCGGGCGTTATTTTATAAAATGAAACAGGTAAATGTACGAGTACCCATATGACACTTAACACACACACACACACACACATATATATATATATATATGTATGTATATACATGTGCGTGTTTATTAATATATGTCAAAAACAGAATATCGCGAAAACCTTGCATGTAGCCCGCGTATAATATAATACAGGTTGTTATAAATATATATATATATTTACGTAATACGTATATGTACTCCTCTACTGGCGGCTGTCGTCTCTCATTTGCAGGGTGGGCTTACCGTATAATAACATATATATTCTGTCCTGGTATTTCACCCGTCAACCATACTCGCCATACCTACCCCTGTATACACCCACAAAATCCTTGCATCGTTTGTCTGCTTAAAAAACAATACACCGCCGCCAGTCCGAAGGGAGCCATTTTTGTCGTCCAAAGTCACGTATACCCGCGGGGTGAACAATATAATATGTCCTGGCAAGTACACACGCACACACGCACACACATATAAATTATGTTTTCGCAATTAATCACTCGCTGTGCTGCGGAGGTCCCGTGGCGGCGGCGATTGTCGTCGGAAAAGTTTGGCCGACGCCCATCAATCAACAGAAAAAAAAACCTGACCGCGAAACTCGGTGGTGCGCGACCCGGCAGTAAAGCAAGCTTGCATGTCATCTATATTACAAACCATATTATTGGTTTGCATGTGACGTTTTAATAATAATATGTGATATCACCACTCTCCTCCAAAAACCATATAGTGCCACGGAAAGCCTATTCAGGCATTGATAGGTACCTCAGTCCTCAATATTTAGTTGACACAATATGGGTATACGTTTCCTAAATTGAGTATCGGTGATTGGTAACGATCCAATCATATCAAGTGAACATTGCATTAACGCTAAAGATAAGTGAAAACGAAATAATTTAGAATAGATTTATTTGCTGACTGCCGGTACAGATAATCGTAGACTCGGCGTAAAACAAAAATTGGTTTTGAAATCGTATGGGCGGAATAAGATATTTTTTTTAAATAATAACTAGGTACTATTTATTCTTATTAGTAATACATAATATAATATAACGGCATATATTTGTATGTGATATATTTTAATTTTATTTTTTATTTAGTTTATTTTATATTTATTACAAGCGCCTCTATTTTAAGTGTATCTGTTAAACATGAAATTTATAAATATAATTATGATTATTACTCGTATTTATTTATGAACGAAATGAATCAACATCAACCACATAATATTATATAGGTAATTCAGTGGTAATTTATGCATAAGAATATTTATACTCTGCCATTAAATAGAATTCATATAATAGATTACATACATAATTCTAATTTCGGAACGGACGAATGTTAAAAATATTAATACAATTGTTTTTAATTTGTAATATTTATACATAATGTATTTACTGATAATCTTTTAGGAAATAACAAGTTTTGAAGCGTCTAAACTTAAATTAAACAGATACTGCAGTACATATATAATTTTATACTGTAACTTTACTGAACAGTATCAACACTCTAATTGTATAGTCGCATATAATTTATAACTGTCAACTCTGTACATGGCCGTATAGGCGTATTTATCATAAACGTCGTTAATTTTCTTATTGAGTATCTACAAGGTCTGTCCCCAGTGTCCAAATTGAATTTAGTTAAAGCTAAATAAACATATCATTAAGACTTTGAGTAATATATATCTAATTTATCTTCTCAATATGCGTAATTACAAATGTCTAGAACGAAATAATTGAATTGATGAATTTAAAAACAATTTGTGCCCAACGATACATTTTTTAGGTCATACGTTGGTATATATAATATATTAAGAATAAGAATCGAGAAATATAATATTAGAACTGCGAATGTGAACGACATAATATACCGATAAAGAAAAATAATAAAACGAATGGATGGAAAAAGATCATTATTTTTTTTTTAGTTTCGAAGACAACAATCGTCCCCTATTATTATATAAAACAAAAAATAATACCTACCAATAATATATATATATATATATATAATATATACTCTGTGGTACACTGTTATACTCGAATTTTTGTAGTAACTATAGTTATATATACACTGTAGTAATAGTCGGACATGCATTAGTGTAGTAACCATGGTTATGCCCGGTGTATTTTTCGTATTAACGACTACAGAGAAATGATGATAAAAACATGTCAGAGTAATAATAAAATCAATTATATTAAACCATTATTCTGATGCGATAGATTTCTAGATCGTTAACTTTATTCACTCATCAAACGAATGTCCATAATCGATAACCATTACATTTTTTTTTAAATGTATCACAAATTACACAATTGTAAAATAAATGTGGATGGCTCTATAACTTTTCAACTCTTTTATTTAATTATAATATGTTCAAAAATAGTTGTAAAAAATTATACCTAACTATAAGTATATAATACACAGATACACATGCACATTTTTGAAATCGTCAACAAATCCAAGTTTTATTAGTGTTAATAGTTCAGAAAATAGCAGAATCAAGATCTAGAACGGTACAGATTTTTAATATTGTTGGAGTTTTATTTTTGAATGAAATTAATTTCTATTATATGATATTTCAAAAACATCACATTTCGGCTTAAACCATTTTTTCTTTATTTATAGTAAATTTTAAATGCCTGTATAACACAACAAATTAAATTGAGAAAATAATCTAAAGATCTACTTTATTTATGATTTTACGAAAATCGCGTTATAATCAGTTAAAAATGAATATTTATCAATATACATATAATTGAATAATTATGTGAACTATTATAATTCTTTTAAATGCTCAAGACAACAATAATATTTATTATTATTAATATAAACCATAAAAATAAAATCATTTATTTCAAAAGGTGTAAAAATTAATTTTACACTTCAAACAAATTAGCAGCATAAAAAAAACTGCAATTTATACGGATAACAATAGTCCTCAAAACCCGCATATTCAATCAGATCGAAAAAACGAAAGCAATTAGATTGAACAACGTAATGCTTTCATAATAATAAAAAATGTGATCAAGAATAAAATCAATTATTGATATATAAAAGAATAAATAAATTAAATTACGTGAAAAAATGCTGTACCTACCTATATACACTTAGGTTTAATTATTACAATAGCCAATACTTATACACAAATGTTTTAGGTATATAATAATTTATAAGTAGTAAAATATGATGTCGTTGTATAAAATGTGATTCAGTACATTTTATACTTCAATTTATCAAATTGAAATGTACTAAGTAGTTATATTTTGGTAAGTCCGTATTATTTTATTATTTAGGCATAAATATCAATCACAGCAACATGTGGTGTGAAAATTTTGTGATTAACATATTTAATACTTACCCGACTGTTCGTGATAGTATTCAACTTTAAACTTGTATAACTTTTTAGGTTTTATATTTATAATGCTAATCTTAGTGTTAAAAGTTGTTCATAAATTTTTATTTTTTTTTAATTTCACTCTTGGTTACTTTTTTTTTTGTTTTTTTTTGTCCAAAATTGTACGCGGGTGGTAATTCAACTTTGAATTGCTTACTATAATTTTGTATAAAAATCTATATTAAATGATTGGTCATACGAATAGTGATTTTAAAAACAATTTTGATGAAATATAAAAATAATACATATAAGTATTAATAAAATCAATAAAATAAACTTTAATAACCTTTTACACAATTTATAAGTTAATTTTTCATTCAAATACCTCTAAAAAATAATCTTAAGTATCTTAAGTATGTAAAACAAATTCAATAAATTATACATCTTATATACTTATATCGTTAAATTAGCCTCTTTTTATCTACATATAATTTATTTATTTATCCAACTTTCTTCGTCACTGAAAAAAATAATAATAATGTGAGTGTTCCAAGTTGTGTTAAATTGAATAACATTTATTTCTAAATTTTTACGTAAAATTATATACATTTACTTAAGAATTACAACGAATAACAATAGATAATTATTTGATGTATTTTATAACTTGCCAATAAAGTTTTGAGGGCTATTAAAAGTTGAAAATACCAAAAAACTCATTTTACAGTTATATTTTTATTTTTGAAGGTCTTATCACATTGAGTCAATGGATAGTTTTGTGCCTTTAGGTCAGGACAAAAAAGAATAATGTAGCCATTGTAATTAACTTTATATCCGTTTAAATATCATAAGTTATCACTTTGAATGTAATTAATTAAATATCTACCTATAATAGTAATCTTATATAATGATGAATGTCAGTATACTGCATTGATGCTATACTATAATACCTGTAAAACAATAAATTAGTAGCTATTTTTTTTTAATTATTTAGTAAGATTGAGATGTTTTCTTCCGTATTATTAGTAAACATTCTGATTACCTATATGTGTAATTTTTTTTTATGAACCGGTCAAATATTCTAGGAAATACAAGACATTTTTTAATTTATTTTTTTTATTATAGTAATTGGCTACCACTGGTTTGCTTTTAACCATATAATAGATATAAATAACTCGATAATATTTTTTTTGACAGTGGAAAGCCTTGGTATGCCAATTTTTAATTACTAGAAGGATTTTAATATAATCATAGAAAACAATTTCGTGGATTCATGAGTTGTAGACCATATACATTAAATGTTGAGAGAATGTGGGGTTTAGCCAAATGAGGCAATAAAAAACGCAGAGGGACAGATAGGAATTTTCAACGGCTATACTTTTTAACGTCTATTTTTATCTTACACGGTGGAATTTACGTGGCGATAAATTCTCAATGATAAAGATCCTTTTGAAATACATTTCATTCTTCGTCTTAATTTTAATTTTGTATGTTTATATATATATATGTGTGTGTGTATGTAATATGTATGTAAAATTATTGTTATTATAATTTATAATTACCTAAAAACTGTTTTTTTTTTCAAATATTTTTATTTTATAACTCATTTATTAATGTTGGTAGTACTAAATAAAAAAGATAAATTATTACCACCTATATGCTATTTGTTATTGTTATTACTAAGAGTGCAGAGGTGATAATAAACCTACACTACTAAAATCGTTTAATATTATAGGTCATACGCCATGTATTAATTAAGTAAGCTTAGGTCAGTCATTAACTTGGATAAAAGCTATTCAAACCACTTGAGCGCCTTTGATCTCTGTGATAGTTAATGAGTTCCTGATATCTAGGCTATTTACTATAGTTTTGTTTACTTGGTATACGTTCCAAAACAATTCATTCCCGTCAGAATAGCAATCGATAATACAGAACTGTTATTTGTAACTGTTTGTTACAATGATGAGTGCATGGGTGGATATAGAGCTTATTTCTGGTAGGTATCTTTTAAGGATAAAGGTCAATGTGTTTCTGACTAGTCATCAATCATCATAGAAAATATTGAATAATTATCAAGTGAATCAGTTGTATACCTGTTTTTGGTATAAAAAGTATGCAAGAAAGTTGTCATGTTGCACACTCGTCTGATTATTGTTACTTATATTGACTAATAAATTATTATACCTTTTAGTCATTCCAACATTGGATCATAATTCTAGGTCTGTTGATAGTTTCAGTAGTAGATGTAGTGATCGCTGTGCAGGACACTGCGATATGCTCCACGTTAATTATTGAACAACGTCGTACGTCCTTGTTGAGCTTGAGGTGGTATTGAGAAGGTAGATGGTTGAAATAATGAACGCTTGTAAATTCTTAGTAAGTAAGTTATACTTTATTGTAATAAACAATTACTTTAGTTACTGCTAACATAAAAATACTACTACTGGGAATGATTAAGTACTCGCAGCGATGTGGCTGTGAAAAAGTCCACGACGAGCAATAATCGTACACTGGGGTAAGTAGTCAGTATAGAGTCTTGACTACCTTCTTACTACACTTGGTTCTCTACTCGTATTTATATGGTCCTATCAGTGATGGCGAGCCCCCGCTAGCCTATCCAATTATTGTATTAATATATTTTATTTTAATTTACATGAATCGGAAAAAAATGTTGTTTTCACCTTTTTGACCTAGGCTTATTTTTATAGTCGAGTTTATGCACCGTGGGTAAATTATTAATATTTAACTCAATTTTACATATATTATAGATTCCCCTTATTACTATGATTAATTTATGCTACGTTAGCATTTCTATAGAAAAGTGTGTTCGGGCTTACTACATAGATAAAGTAAACACCTTGGATATTTCCCAAATGTCGTATACAGAAATTATATTTGTAAGGATAGATTCCACATCTTCATATTTAAGCAAATCTTAAGATGTATCTTTAATTGTCACATTTTCAAAATGACTGTAGTATAACTACAGTTATAGAATGTTACCATTCATACATTCCAGAAAATAAAAATTGATATTTTTGTCTAATTGCACAATGGCCGCAATGTGTTCAAATACGGGAGACAACGTAATAATATAATACAAGCACAATTGTCTTTTTATATGTATATAAAAA
Source organism: Rhopalosiphum padi (assembly GCF_020882245.1). Classification (NCBI taxonomy): domain Eukaryota; kingdom Metazoa; phylum Arthropoda; class Insecta; order Hemiptera; family Aphididae; genus Rhopalosiphum; species Rhopalosiphum padi. Next base: position 52,430,764 of record NC_083599.1, read on the forward strand.
TCAAATTTTGATAACATTGGATATTAAATGAAAAATAATAATTTATTTCGTTCTAATTTAAATAACATTAATCAATTAATTTTTTCGACATATAAGTTTCATTATCTGAAAATAAAAAATTAGTAGAAGCACTAAATACAACCGACACTGGTGAACATATACTATTAACTATTTCACCGTTGATATTAAAAACTTGAACCTATTAAAATTTAAATGTATCTGTAATTTCATCAACAAGTCATCAATTAAATTATTTCATAGATTTAACATTGAAACTGATTTTTTAAACAAAGATCCTGTATTATTAAACAAGTAAACAAGCATTTAATAAATACACCAATTTGAAAGTTGTTAGTGACGCAGCAGAACGAAGAGCAAAATTAATTATTGATAACAACAATTTAATCACAAAAATGGAGATTAAAAGTAATTTTTAATTCAGACCATATGTGATTATCAGCAAAGATTTCCCTACGTTAAAAAATATACTCTAACAAATGACATTTAATTAGGTATGTAATTTATGAAATTTTAAGTATTTTTTATATTTAACTGTGGTGTTTAACTTGAATTACATATTATGTATTGTGTATAATACAATAATTATATTATATATGTCATTATTCAAAATGTATAAAAATGCAAAATATAATAATATATTATGTACTGCTTTATATTTATTATATACTAAAAACGAGTTTTTATTATTTTGCGAGCGAATAATTAGTTCAAAAAGTAAAAAAAAAAAAAAGTACAAGTAACAATTTTTATAGAATTTTTTAATTTAAAATATACTTTATTCTTACAATTTTTTGTCTATCTTGAATTTAAACTAAAATACAAAAATCAAAAAAGCACCCTTCTTCGAAATTCAACCCTCTTCTTAGGGTGGGAAAATTATTACAAAAATTAACGCAATAGTTTTTTTTATGGTTTTGAATAAATCGAAAGGATAGCCTAAATAAAAATTGAAAAAAAAAATGTCATCATTTATACGAAAAGGACTATCCTAATATACATACATACAGCACTCTCACAAGCTAAGACTCCGTAAATCTAAAAACTTTAAAAATGAGGTAAGAACAAAAAAAAATATTAAAATTCAGCTCGTGTAGGTGGATAAGTCTGAAATATTGTTTATCACAAATAATATAAGCAATATTTAAATAGTTAAAATATCGTAGTAAATTGTTGAAAACTTCTTGGATACTATATTATAAAATCACTAGGCTAAGCAAAAACGCTGTATTCATTGCAGAAGATATAGCATTTTATGTTGCAAGTCTGTAATTTATAGCCTTATAGGTAGGTAAAAATTATAATTTGCTATGTTTTATCTCAGTAGTCCGGTCCAGTTTTACCCCTAATATTGGAAGAATTTATTGATTTTACAAATATGAAATAAATCTATATATAAAAAATAATGATACGCTTTTATTAAATATAATTGTATTACATATATCAGTAAATATTACTTACAGTATTTTTATGACCCAATAGTATTAATAGCTTATAGTTTATACCAATGACCAATCTTGTGAATCAACGTAAAACTAAGATATGCAGTTAAAAATAAATATAAACATATTTATTATTATTATTTTATTGCATTCGTCAGGTAAAATTAGTTAGAATAACGTATATATATATATATATATATATATATATATATAGTTAGGTATCATACTTAAATAATTTAAATGTGCAAGATTTTATTTTAGAGTATAAGGTGTTGTTTTAAGAAAATGCAGAATATTAAACACGTTTTTCACAAAAATGTTCAGTGGTGACTTATACGGAATTTTAAATTAAGAGAATATTATATATTATATAAGATCGGAATTTTCGTATTTCAATAGAATCGATTACACCATCTGGGCTTGAGAGCTCTGGGCTAAATTCTATTATATAACACGTATACCTATACTCTTATAGGTATACTCTTATATATTTATATATTTATTGGTAGGCAGCTTTGATAATCACCAAGAAAACCCAATGAAAATATGGGTAAGTGTCGTTTCTTTTCGACAGAAATATATAAAAGTATATATATATATATATATATATGTAGGTATAAACATTACGCCGGGAACCGCGCGTATATACGTTTAATGACTTTGAACTACACATATATACATATACGGTTTATTAGATTCTCGACATTTCAATGGACGCGCCGCGGTTCGGGTCGGCTATGCCACGGCGATGTTATGAAATATTCATCTTTTGCGTCACATTCCACCCCAGTTTCATTTGGAGGAGTAGATTACGGGCATTCCAGAAATTATACGTGACTTATTCCGCCGTTTATAAAGGCGCGCGTGCGTTGAAGCGTCTCTCATCACTGCCCATCCACAACCCCGCGGCATATGCAACCCCGTCCGCACACCCGCAAAACAGTCATTTAATATACGCGGCGACGACGATAAAACCACGACGTGGTTCGTACAAATTATATATAAAATTATTCGGTGTGCATTCTTTGGGGTTTTTGGGATAAAAAAAAAATCAAAAAATCTAATAAATATTAATAATATATTATAGCATGTATATACGCGATTATTCATCGTTCAGTAATTAAAATTGTACTCGCCGTCATTGCAATATACGCATAATATAATATATGTATCACTATATATTATTATCAGTGGATTAATTCTGTGATTAATTCGGTGAACCTACGGCTAGAATCAATGGCGTTCATGTGGGTGTTTTGGGTGAAGAAACACCTCCCATCACCAGTATATTTGTACAAAAAATATATAATATACTATAAGGTATATTATATGATTTAGATTTCTACAAAATATTATGTTGTTGTATAGTTCTACTTCATACTTGATATTATATTAATATGAAGATTGATGACTACAATGGAAATGTGTAAAGCCCCCTATATATAAAATTAAAACACACCCCATCCCTGAAAAAATTCTATAGTTACGCGCCTGAGTAGAATAGGTCTACCATGAATGATGCAAACGGAGTTCAGCCAAAACCAAATTACTGCGTTAAGACATAGATACATTATAAGTTCATTTATTATATAGGTGTATTATTTATAATATAAGCAATATACTTTACAGCTGATAAGTCTGCTATATGACGTGTCGCATAAATAGTTTTAGTAGCATTATTTCGAAAGTATCGTAGAATAAACAAGCCATACCATAATATTATTTTATATAAAAATCCATCCAGTTTCGTATTATATACTACAAGCTGATTTAGAAAAGTATAGATGATTTTTGGAAATATTTTTGTTTATATAATTTGAAGTCATTATTATAATACAATATTTTTGAAAAATATTTTATATATTTTTATCGCTATAATTGTTCATATTTTTTCCATTTTTTAATGACTGTATGTCTGTATACATTTAAATTCATATTTTGAATGAGATTATTTTCTGATATTTAAAAATCAAATTCTTAATGAGTAATGAATTATACTTTTATTGTAATTTATTTAATTACATAAGTGTTTAAGTTTAGAATATATGCTGTTTATTTCATAATAATAATAATGATATACAATTAATAAATCCAATTCGTTTCAAAATCTCCGTATATATACCTATAAAACTAGGCAATAATAAACATCAATAGCTGACGGTCTAGCTTTTTGGTTACTGTATAAATGTGTATACGCGAAAATCTAATAAAAAATGTCCAAACGCTGGAAAACCATTCAAAGTAGGTACATAGAAAAGCACTTTAATACGTTCAAGAAACGTTACACGAGTGAGGACGCATGCAATACTATAGCCAGTGAATATTTTCTATTAAATATATATATATATATATTATATTCAGTTGGAAAATACGAAAGTACTTATTTAAATTACTGTTAAAAAAAAATTGAAGTCTTTATTTAAAAAGATCTTGGTTAATGATTTAACAATAAATAAATGTATTATAATTATATTAAGACGAGTAATAAATATTGAATACCAAACATGCAATTTTCAATAAAAATATGTATCTCTATACCTATCCACTCGTAAGTCGTACAAGGAGTGTCGAGACATGTCTCATTATTCGAGTGTAAAATAATCATTATGTATGTTTATACTCGTACAAATCAATCACCTTCGTGCCCTTGTTTACCTTTACAATTTATAATATACACGGATATTGGGTAGCTCATATAATATTATGGTATATATAAATAATAACAAATTAATATATGTGTATATGGACCTATTGACTATTACGTATTTACGTATTATATTTAATAAAAATAATAAAATAAAATATTTAATGATAAACGCGTTAGAATACGTCTGTATTCTAGCCAATATGTGTATTCATTAAATACACCGATAATTACATTATTTTAAAACCAATTTAAATTTTCAAAAACATTGCAATAACAATTAGTTTTGAAAAAAATATTTTTCTCAACAAACAATCCAGGTAATTATTATTAATACATTAGTCTAACTGATATTATATTGTATTTCTCGAGTTCTCTACATCCTTGAAACTATTATAGTAAGTTGTAATATATTATATAATATGATATAGGTAGGTGATATGACCAACTAACATTTTATGTATGGTTTAAACAATGTTATAATCTCAAAATTATCAAATTAAATTATACATACACTATACGTGGTATGTTTAAAGGAACCGTATACTTTGTAACAATTGTAATTGTCTAACTTGTTTAATAACAATGACGATGGCAATCGCATCTATTTTACATGATATAGATACCTACCTATTTCTATTTATGTATTGTAAAGCTTCTTAATTTTTGTTTGAATAATATTCATCGAATTTGGTACTAATAGCTAATAAGTAAATACCTACCCATTATACCATGTACTTGAGACTATATGCTAACAGATGAGGCGCGCGCACAGATGCACCTCACAATTTATTTTGGACTCAATAACAATAATGATGGATTGATGAATATTTATTAAAAATGATTACACCAAGTAGATAGGTACTTATTAATAATTTAATATTATTGCATTTAAAATAAAATAAAAATATGAATTTTCAATGTTGATGTTTAATCAAATAAAAATTGATAAAATTATTTATCAATATGAGAATTCTTATATGAATCTATATTTTATTTAAAGGGACTTAGCTTAAACATTAAACATTACCTATAAAATGTATGTCCACAACTCGTTTTTATATACGTATGCTAATACTAAACCATATTTTACTCTATCATAATCAAATTATGTCGTATTATACGAATATTTAATTTTTACATTGCGTAACTTTTACTATTTATACCAAAGCCATAATGAGAGAAATACGTTGACCACTTATTTTTTTTATATGGCCAGTTAAAAGTATGTGTGCACCAGATACAAAATCCTGCGCGCGTCTATGCTAACTAAAATCTAAATTACACCTATTATATAGCTAGGATTATATTATACAACCACGAAGTGACGAAGTACTAATACCTATAAGTTATAACGTATTATTTTTGCAAATAATTATATACCTAAGGTGGTTAATAATATTTAGTTATCATTGTTATTATTAAATTAATTACACGAATGAAGCAAAAGTGTATCTATATTATATTGTATTTGTTCGAGAAGTCTATGAAATGCAATTATTTTTTTCATACGTTTTTGGGGTGACAAAATGTGTGCCCCGACACAATCTGACATTCTAGCACGTACGGAACAATACAATATCTGTTAGCCATATATATGTATTATGTATATTGTATATATATTATTAATAATAACAGGTAATGGAATAAAGTCACGATTAAATATAGAAAGGAAAAACGTTAGTAATATTTATAGTCACGTCGACGTAAATCGCCAATAACTAACAAAATGTATTAAAAATATATAAGTGTAGAATAAATAAAATAAAATTATTATTACTATAAATTTATCAATAAAACCGCAGACAGGATATAGATACCCGAAACTTGCAAATGTTGAACACTCAGTTGTCTGGCTTCGATCATCCTGTCGCAGGATTACGATGCGGCATTAACCATTACATTACAAATACATTTTAAATAATGTTATAAATCATTAGGTACATTAAAAAAATACGAGCTTATTCTAAAAACTTACTATAGTTACTATATTATCATACGTCCTACCTATATAACTACGTAGACTAGATTTTGCAAAAATAAAGAAACACCCTATTTATTAAATTATTACGAAACGTATAATGTATCGGCCCTTTGAACATTTTACATTTTTCTCAGAATCAATTAACCAAAGTAACACTATTTTCACTATTACAAGTACCTATTATAACTTCCCTTGTAAACACGCCATAAAGTCATGGCAATTTTATTGTATGAAAAATATCCGCAGAGACAATTTTCACCGGGTTTACTGAATAATCATATAATATTATAGATATTTCCGAATTGCGTGCGAAAATCATTATCTAGGTCAAATTACTTTCGTAGATTTTTCGCGACGGAGCCGAGTTGCGTGCGCGGTTTTATCGCGACAGAGCCGAGTTGCGTGCGCGGTTAGTCGACCGACTAACCAAGTTAGGTCAGTCAGATTTCATGGATCAGTAAAAAAAATATTTTGTACTATATATTATAAATAATAATATATATTTTAATCAAACATTGCAGTTTAAATTCAATACATCACAGTGAAATAAATATACTAAGAATATTGTGTGCTGTAATACATATTTTGATCTAACCTTGTCAATGCATTTCCAAAAGTATCCCAAGACACAATATATTGAATTTACTAGCTACATTTACGACATAATGTACAGGTGGACGAAAACTGGTGGTCTGTTCAAACTTTTACGCACGCAATTCGGGTTTTTTCCGAAAAATATTCATGTACTCAACTTAGCTCTGTTATAAAAAACTGCGCACGCAATTCGGTTATTGTGACCAAAATTGTTCTTTTTTGAGATGCAATTTGGACGCAGCCCCTATATGGCTATATAACACAATATAATATGGTTTGCCTGTTATTAGATTACCATTTACTCCTTGCAACTGGGTACCTCGTATCAATTGCATACCTCCAAATTACAATACGAATATATGTTGTATATTAGCATTAAAAAAAACGACTTCAAAATAAATCGTTTAAACGCTTTTATGCAATTTTATACGTACAAACACAATTTGCAAACCAGCATATAGATTTTATTTACATTTTTAGATGAGGGTGATGAGACTAACGATTTAGCACAAGTGTACAATTTGAATTTATAACAATTCTGTTGATAGCAAACATACAAAATTTATTATATTATTATTATAGGTAAGTATAGCACCGTAGAGAGTATATTATTTACTAATATTTATAATAATAATAAATTGACACGGGTCGGACGGGTTGTGTGGTCGGTAAATACGATTGTCAAATTTTAGCTAAAGGTACCTAACGAATTTAATATTGACCAATAAATGGCATTACAAACATATCATTTTTCAACGTATTCTATGAACATTTCAATCAATAAGTGTTGTTGAAGGAAAATATGTAAATATGAAATAATAATATTATGTATAAGACATAATATGTATTGCAATACATATTACGATGAATCGCAAATTAAGAACATAATTACAGCAAAAGAATTATAATTATATTGTTAGAAACTTTATTATAATGGTATTTGTTAATCATCTTCATTCATATACTTTAAAGTTTTAACCAATTCTAGACGTGACCAATTATCAAAATTATTAATAAGACAATTAAAAATAATTTATCAAATTATAATTTATTTTTAATATTGATAAATTTTATACAATATATATTACTAGCCTATTTATGCTTTGTGATTTTTTTATTTAGTTTGACAAGCTTGTGACGCATACTTACACTAAGTATAAATAAATTTTTCAATATGCAAATGTACAAATTTTTTTATAGACATTTGATATTTAAAAATATTAAGTTTTCGCAAGTACTTAAATCGTTACGTTTATTTTCAAAATATTTTAAATATATATTTTTTTTAATTTAAGCTATATTTAGTATTTGTGACACGAGCTTATCTATTCACACTGTTCTATGGTAAGCCAACATTGACAAAAGTTAAAAACAGTAATACGTATAATTTGAATATAATATGATATAAATTTATAATACTATACTAGTTTAATAATTTACAACATATATGATAAATGTAATTAATTGATTCGACCTATTTAGTACCTATATAATATATATAGACGTAGTTGTATACCTACATTCTATTTATAATATCCTATATCTAATGAAGTATATTATATATAGGTTGACAGATCGTTTCCGCTCAGAATCGTTGTGCAATGATTTATCAATAAATTGTATTCAAATTTAACACATCCATTATAGTGGCCTACTCAATGATGATATATACTTGACACCTATTATACAGTGGAGCTTTACCTGCTTTCCTGATTTTTAGATTCTTAACAGAGTGATTTTATAATGATGGATAATGTTTATTTTATATTTATTTTTTCTGACTGTTATCGCCTTTCGGGGCAGTAAAAATACTTAAATTTCAAACTTCGAGAGTATGATTTTTCTTGTAGCCTATTGAATCTAGTTTATACTTAGGGTAAAAATTCCTGGTAATTTTAAAAATAAATAGCGGAAAAATAATTAATGAAAAACGGTAAAACGGATAAAACCAATTTTAAACATAACTTAACTCAAAAACAAATACTTTAAATACTTAAAATTTTCACCATATGAGGATATGGTGCATACTTGCATAGATACCTGTATGATAAGATTTTCAAAATATTTTTTATTTTGAGCTATATATATATAGACATAAATTAGAAATTTCTAATGATTTAATTAGTTTTCCTAAAACATCGATTAAAAAGAGTCAGAAAACTTGAAAATAAATACATGGTTCTTTATAAATTTTTCTTATACCATTAAAAAAATATTGGGGTAAGTATAAAACAATATTTATTTCTAAGCATTTTAAGTTCAAATATTGACAACATTTGTTAACTTCACGATATTTTTCAAATTATATTGAAATTAAAAATTTACAAAATTTTCAATTTGTGTAGCTTTTATTATTATTTTTTTTTTCTAAGCTTTATATAAGGTTTGAAAGTTTTCTTATAAGTATTTGATCAAATAACAAAAAACTAGAATAAGTTAGTTATTTTGTTGTAATTTAAAAATAATGTTAAATTTACCTACATAGTAGGTATACTTACAAACATTATTATACTCATATCATTTTATTTAATTACAGGACAATTTTTTAATATGTTTTCGGCAAAAATGAATTCAACCTACTGTAGTATTACTCCTATTAGGTACTAATAGTTTGAATTCAAATTTAACACATCCATTACAGTGAACTACTTAATGCCGACGTACACTTGATACCTACTAATTGATCAAACTTTTATTCATATTTAAATATTTTACAGCACTGCACATTTTATTAATTTTGATACTTATTACCAATACAAAATACCTACATCCTATACCATAATAAGAATAACCATCTACTAGTATTATAGCGTTTTAACTAAAATAATTGTATTTGTGTTATTTTAGACTTTGCTTCTGTATAAGAAACAAAATTATAATTATTAATTTTTCTTTACTTAACTAAAATCGTTTATCACATTATTTTATTATTTTTGTGTAGCTTGCCCAATTAGGTAAAATAACAGCTTGGGTTTTTTTATTATTTTATTTTTAATATCCATTAATTGTTGATTTAAATGTTATAAAAATTATAATATTTTTACATATTTTTGTAATAAATACTGCGGTGATTCATAAGCAGTGAAGAACAAAAATAATCAATAAAAATCATAAAGGTATACAGTTTATAATAAGTTTTGATTAAGTAATCACATATATGTTTCATGTTTCATAATATAAGCTAAATGGTTCTGATAAATTAATAATTTTTAAAACTTTTTGAAATAAATAACAGTAATAAAAATTAATAATTTAAGATACCTATCAAGTTTATTTATCTAAAAAATAATACGACCTCTAAACAATCATTATTTAGAACAACATACAATATTACCGCTTGATGTGTGAGAATAAATTTGGAAATGTAACATGTAGCAATTTGTACAATAGTATCATCTACACTTAGAACATAATATAGCCAATAAAATGCAAGTAAAATAGTTGAGTAACGAGCAATATACATGATGATGATATTAAGTTTAATACTTCAATGGACTTTTAATATAGACTCCGACGGCTGCGTCTGGAAAGTTGTAACCAAAAGCAGACTATTTATTATTTATTGTGAAAACTATTTTGCTGGAAGCCTGTCACTGTTCAAAAATTTATAATAATGGGAACAAATAATATAGGGAACGAAGTTTTTTCAATCCATTATTATGTAAAATTTATATATAGGGTGGAGACTGGAGACTTGTATAGTATACCTTATGGGCCATCATAATTTTAAAATCTAATTTTGGTTATATTTTTTAGCTCAATATTACTGTTTCATTTTAACTGTACTCTGTTAACCAATTAAACAAGTTGTGGGAAATTTTAATTTTTTTTTGGTATATAATATACGTCCAACATTCAGCAATGGATATTTTTAAGATTTTGATTTATTTTTTTTAGTAAAAAAGTCCGTTATTACTCAAGCAAACAGTACATAAGAACATAAATAGGTAGATACATAACCAATAAGGTATCTATACATATACAAGGTATATAAATTATATAATGCTTATTACTACATTATATTGTCTATACAAGAAAATTGTTATTATGATTGGGAATTTTTATTTCTATTCAAATAACACTTTATACTTTTTAAACCTTATTAGACACACATTTGTAGTTAATTAAAATGTCTAATTTGATTTAGGTATGTAGATAACCATAGATTGAATAACATGTCTTTGGTACATTTGCGCTTGAGTACTAGACCCGATGAAAAATGTGGAATAGGACCAATGCATATTATGGTGAAAACACGAATTAAAATAAATTTTAAATTTAATTCAAAAAGTGTAAACTGGAAAAAATATATTACTTATCAATATTTTAAAGAACCAGCATTGAGGAATAATATAAGTCACTATATAATCTATATTAATATATTAAATGAATTAAATGATAAATCATTGCGTACGAAAAACAATTCTAAGAGGTCTATTAGCCAATTACTAAGTCAATGGTTCCAAACCGGTGGCGGGAGAGGGGGGGGATTAAGATATTTTACGGTGTTAGAGATAATGAAAATAACGTGAATTTTTCTTTTTAAAATAATTATGCCATTTTAGACAATAAATTAACTTTCGGACGGTCGATCATCAATAACAATTTTAAGAGTATTTTCTAATAATAGACTTCTTTACAGGTAATCTAATATTGATAGTTAGGTACAACGTTTAATTCGCACGACGTAGTTCAACTATCTGTCGGCCTCCGATAATGGATAATGGGATCTAAATATAATATAAAAAATATTTTACTTACAATATTTAATAAAAAAAAAATTTATAAAATTGTATGAATTAATTTTTACCGAAAGCATTGTATTTGAAAATGTCATTATTCGTTTAAATATCTAATTTCTTCCAAATTTGAACTTAAAATGTCTATGAAAAAAAATCAAAGCATTTTATATAATTTAAACAAAAAAAAATTGTAAATTTTCGACATTTTAACCAATTTTTAAATAGCTATAGTAAAAACCCTGTAAAAATTTTTTAAGCTTTTTAACGCATCGAAAATTTTTATTGAAAATTAATAAAAACCAAATTATTAAAAAAATTCAATTTTCAAATGTTTATAAGTAATTATGTAAATAAGTCAAAAAAAGTCAAAATATTTTGAATATACCTCGTAAAAAATGCTAATTTAAACAAAGAATAATTCTAGTAACGGTTATTTGTTGTTAAAATAATTTTCATCTTTATTTTATGCACATTTTGATATTTATACGTATATGGTATATTGCATATATACAGCGTGTTATTATAATTAATTATTCTATAATAAACTTCAAATGACATATTGTATTCACTGCATTACTGCAATATTAAAATAGACATTTATTGAGTAAACGGCAGTTGTGGATAAATGTATAGCATTTATTATGTATATATAGTACACGACATAAATTAATATTGATTCATTTGATTCTGTGCTGTTTAAAAAAATGACTTTTCAGCACTATATTATTTGCTTTTTAAATAAACATTCTATAGAATATGATACCTACTCTATATTATTGTAAAAATAAGGAATTCACTATTTAAATGGTTTTAAAATGTATACTAAGAAAACTATTTTTAATTGATTAATTAAAGTGTATGATTTTTCTTCTATTTTTGATTATGTCAATTGACAATAAATTGGTGTTGTACTGTTTTGTTTGAACCCGTTGATGGGTCAAACATAGCGATCGAATAACGATAAATATGTGTACAACTATTATTTAGAAAAATATTTCTTAACTAGGTACTTATAACACTAAAATAAATTGTGAACCACGGATCCAGTGAAACCAGTTGATATATATTATGAAGAATATATGAAAATCGTTTCAAAGATTTGTGCAAAGGAATACAATAATATTTATGCCCTATGGGCTACGGTGACAAGAACAATTTTTCATTATTACATTTAAAAATATACCGGTTTGAACAAATAACAATAAATGTAGAGTTTGTGTTATATCCTATGTGTTTACTATTATAAGTAAATCAGATCCTGAATCCTGATCCTTATTCTATCCTATGAAGTACAGCAATTATATATAAAAAAAAATATCTCTTGGAAAATTAAAAAAACATTACCGACAACTAACAAGTGTCTAAAGACATTGCGACATCAACTTTACTGCGACAGCTTATTGAATAAACACCGATGAGGAGACCAAATAAGTGTTGTAGAGTGGGTTCTATATTATACTGATGGATTGCTATAAATTGCATTTCTAAAAAAGATATAATTGATAACTATGGGAATAGAGATTTTCTTGTGTCTATTATGCTAGTGAGTACCTAATGGAGAAATTATAAATTAATAATTGTATATCATTTTTTAGAATTTAATAACTTTTATTTGTTTTTAACTTTAATTTAACGTTCAGTTTGTCTACATTTGTTTATAAAATATACTTAACCATATCAATTATATACATCTACATACTTGACATCTTGTATAATAAATAATATTAATTTAAATTGTATAGATTAATATAATTGGTAATTATTAATTATCAATTCGAGGATTAAAATTTAATAATTTCAAAATAAATATAAATAAAATAATATACCATAATATATATTCACACGAAATGTTTCCAACGCGCCTAATTTTGTTTATTCAAAAAATTTTCGTTGACTAGTTTTCGTCATTTAAAAAATAATTAACATTGCTGTAGGTATTCAATTTAACTTATACATTCGTAACATTTGATAGCAAGGCATTCACAAATCACAATTAATACCTTTAATCTGTATACATAATGATAACGAAGAGAACATTTGGAATACTAGTAACGCAGTGCCATAAGCCCGTAGCAACTAAATATTGCACCTAGGGTGAAACTTCAAAAGGCGCATTTATGAATTTTAATTTATAATACATTTTAGAGCCATATTTTTGGACTCTATTTAAAAAAAAATTATATAGTTATTAATTATAAAGATTTGAATTTTCTGATAACGTAAAGGTGATAAAAAAAACATTATAAACTTTAAAGTTTAAATGAACAATTTTGTTGAAATTTAATTTGGACCATTATTAGTTATTAGTTATTACTAACCAAAAAGTTATTACATACAAAAAACACATCAATAGTCAATACATCTTTATAAAATTAATACATTCTTCGTTTCATCCAAAATCTAAAAGAATAATTTTCGTAAAATATTAAAAATAATCTTATCATTATACGATATAATGAACCTAAATAATATTGAATATAACCTTATAAATACTATATATACTATACTGCACTCACTCATCTTAATTAGCCACACTTATACAAAAAAAAAACATTAAAATTGATAAAATAAAATGTTCGTTAAGATATTATTTAGTTATTATTTCATTTTGGTATTATATAAATTACAGCAATTATAGGTGAGTTATCTTTTATGATAAAGAATTTAATATAATGGATATTAATAAAAATATCATATCGTATAATCTATTTCCTATTCAAATAATTGCACAATTATTATCGACGTTCAGGCCAATGACAAGACAAAAATAGTTTCGTGCACAAATTAATTATTGTACTCAAAAACGCCACGTTTTAACCATCGACGCTACAATTACATATTTTATTAAAATTTGCAATTCAATTTTTTAAATTATTATTTAATTGTAGGTACGTATCTACTTAACTATTACCAAAAATTAATGCTATAGGTACACTACACTGTGGGGATAATCACAATCACCATTCAAACTTCGAAGCATAAAATAATGTACTTATTAAATAAAATAAAAATGATCTATACTCGTACAATTTTAACTGTATATTTTAATATCTTTGGCGGACGGTTAAAAAGTCTAATAAAAAGTGGAGAAGCAGACTTGTTAAATTATTATAATTAGGTAATAACAAATACAAACGATTCCTTATCGTCGTGGATGTAAAACATCATTGGTAATTCTATTACAGGTATTTCAATTTCAAATTTCCACAAAACAAATTAATAATAATAATATAATCACTACAATAATATATTATTATGTTATGTTTAAACGTATAATATTTATTACGAACACATATAAAACTATAATAGAATTTTTTCTTAAGTGTATGAACTTCCTATACGTTGATAAATTGTATTATTATATTAATTAGTATTGGTTTTATACTTTTATTTTAATTATTAAATATTATTTTATTATTTTCAACAATTACTTCAATAAAGTACATTCAAGTTTTTGTCAATAAAATATACAACATTGACCATTGTAATTTTTAACATAAAATGCAAAATTTTCATTTTTGCGGCCGGGGCGTAGGCACCTTTCGCCCCGCTTTGCTACGGCCTTGCTGATAAGTGTACCTATGTATCAGGGTCGGCAAGTAATTTCAATCGGAGTCTATTGAGGATTAAAATAATAAATAAATTACACCCGGACATAATTGTTTATTATAAATTAATTACACAATCTAATTGAGATAATATTTTGACGGTCCAATTTTCTGTCATCCGGATTTAGACCGCGGACCGCCAGTGTTACTGATCACTCAATGTTACTAGAGGGACAATTTTTGAAAGTGAAAATCTAGCGGGCCAGAGAACATAGAAAGCAAAAACCAAAAAAAAGGTCAATACAATTTATAATTCAATACTTTCAATACTAGAGAAGAATTTATATCTACCTTTTACGTTCGTACAATAACAATCATGTCGATTTTATAAATATAATAATAAATAAATAACAAAAAAAATCTTATCATTTTATATTTTTTTTTATAAAGTAATTTGAAATGTAACCGGGCCAGTTAAAAATGGTACGCGAGCCGTCAGTTGCCTATCCCTGCTAATTGCTATATAGCATATTATATATCATTTAAATTTAAAACACTGCGACCTTCAGTCATGATTTATCAATAATAACCATATTTATTTATCTAAAATGTCATTGAAAAATTTAAATTAAGGGATGGTAATATTTTGTAATGACGCGGAAAATAAGTACTATTATGCTTGTTATACGTACCGTTTATACTTGAATTATGGGCGCGAAGAATCGTACACTTTGAATACTTTGATATTCAACAAGTAAGTAGGTAAGTGGTCGTGGTGGTGGCGACTCTATATAGGTACTGCTGTCACAAAGAGACTCGTAACACGATTTAGTATGCTTGTCGACTCGTATCCTCGTCCGCGGGACATCGAGTTTTGACTCGTCTGAGAAGAGACGTGTGACTGTACTTAAATGGTTAAATTAAAATATTTTAACGTTGTTGTTGTTCGCGCTCTTTGTCACGACTTCAACACGCTCGTGTTTTTGATAGTGTTATTATCTGATAAAACGTTTCGTCAAATCGTACGATACACATCATGTTATTTTTTTCGGGACGTTAAAGCATTTGATTTGGACACGCTTTTGTCACAGGGTTCGCAATGATACATTAGGAGTGGTCTTCGAAAACCTTCCAAGCCGTGCATTACAGGAAGTACCTATTTAAAAGTGATAGCCTGAGCGCTATCTAGCGTATTAATTAGATAGTTTGAACGAACGTGGGCACTGGGCATACACGACGGACAATGGGCATAGGGTTCGGCAACTACTACACTCGTCGTACGTATCGCCACAGTTCATTTCAACGACCGGGTCAACATCGCCAACTTGACACACGCGCGACTTCGACAGTTTGACCATAGACTAAGATTTACGTGCCCTACTAATTGGCGAAATGTGTTATAAAACCGAAACGCGTTCCAACTGCCAACATTCAACTGTATACATGTAGTATGGTAGTATGGACCAGGCTTGCGGTTCTAAACACTTGTAATTACCTATTTCGATGTACGGTAGTTAAGCGGCAACTTGTTAATCTGAAAACGTGATTTCGACCGCCGACCGCAGTCACGAGTCACACGATAAACTGTTGATTTGTATTTTATTATCTTTTCTTCGCGTTAAATAAGTCATACTATTTCGTGTAGCGCCGTATTGAGTATTTACAAGTATAATCATTTTTTTTGTCCGATTTATTTAATAATCAATTATTCATTAAATTTGATTAAAACTGCGTATCTGACCATGTCGGACATTTTTGTTAAGTTTAACATACGCCACGTAAAAACATTAACTGAGGTTAACATGAAACTTCCTGAAGGTTTAAATGAACTAATAGATTCACTGGTAAATAAATACATTAATACTTTCATAGTTTCATTATCAATTATTACATTATTATTAACTGAAAATTTTAATATTTTACTACATTGATTTCATTTTTTTCTTTTTTTTATTAGAATATATTCTAGCATAAACTGTTATAGCACAACAATTATTTTTTTCTATATATATATATATATATATATATGAATTCTGTTTAATTTATGATATTAATTGTTTTATAGAAAAATGAATTAAAATTGGAAGAAACAGATGAACTTGTGATATTATGTCCAACACCCGATGGAAATATGGTAAAGTAATTATTATCCATTATTTTTAGATAACTTTATGACTATATATCCGTGCTCACTCTTCCGAAAATTTAAAAATAAGTATGGACTGTAGATGTATTATGTATAACATTATTGTATATATTTCTAATTATAATTAAATAAAAATTTTCAAAATTTCATTATTATAAAATTGTACCTATTTATTTCTAATTATAATTTTAAAAAAATAACATTATTATAAAAAGTCTTGATTAACCGTGGTTTTCACTTATCCGTGTGACCCTCTCCCCGCCATTACCCCGGATAATCGAGGTTCCACTGTATTAATATTTTTTTTTTTTAGATAGAACTTCAATCGGATGATGATGTCAATTTTTTAAAGGTGAAGTTCATAAAATAATATATTTATTAATTATAAATTTATATAATATATTATAATTATTATAAATTATTTTAATTTATGTTAAAATTTTACTTTTTAAGAAATTAATTGATATTTCTTAGTATTTGAAATATAAAATTTAAAAAAAAACTATTTCAATTTGTAAGTTAGTTAATTTTATTTTGCAATTTTCATTATTGTAGTAATTAATGAAGTAAATTGACATAAAATTAGTTTTCTTGTCTTACAAACATTATTAGCTTATTTAAAACATTTCAAAAATTAATTTTAATGAGATATTATTAGCATTCAATTTTTACATCAAAACGTTTCATTACAACAAAGAGTATGACATTTTAGAACTTTTAGGTTTTAAAAATATCGCTTGAAAATTCTATAACAAATTGTCTTCTTTTGGCAGTTTTATTTTTAACTAAGCAATTTTAAAATAGAAATCATAAATATTTTATGAAAATGAACAGTCTATAAAACGGCGATGCATAGACAGCTGAACGTTTTCTGCAGTATAATAAAGATTAGTATTGAGTGTAATTCACTAATACCCTATATTATTTATAGAACCTATAAATTAGTCAAATTATATCTTTTTCTTAGATTTTATATAGGTACCTATATTTTCTATATTTCCATTAATTGTGTTTTATCTTTCTCCGTCAAACTATTCATAGTGACTATATTATTCTTTTATCACATATTGTACCATGGGGTATAAATTTTTTATATAAAATAAAAATAAAGTTTATATTTAATCAAAGAATCAAGTTATACATGTTGATCAGTTTAATTATTACCAGCTTAATACAATAAATACGCTCATACTTGAATATAAAAAAATATGCATTAAACTCAATTTATGCAAAAACATAATATGAAATAAAAATAGTACTATTTTCATCAGTATACAAATAAAAATACAAATCAAATCATGGGTATTACTCACTAAAGCTCTATTAACTGGATGTAGCAAAAAGAAAACATACTGTTATATCAAGCCTTGTTTATAATAGTTTATATCAGTGTTTCCCAACTGGTAATCCGCGGAACCTAAGGGTTCAGCCGGCGCCAAGGGTTCCGTGAAAAATTTGAAAAAATATAAATTAATTAACAATATTTTTGATTTGAATTATGATTCTAACATAGAATAGCTCCAACAATTATATGGGGGCTCCACAAAACGTTCAAGCTCCTGCAAAGGTTCCGTGAGTAAAAGAAGTTGGGAAACACTGGTTTATATGATAGTTCTATATAGGTGATTTTTTTCAGTTTTTGAGAATAATATTTTAATATTTATAAACAGTGATGTATTTACAACTTATTTTTTGGGGGGGAGAGGGTGAAAAGTTTATTATATTATTTATTTATAAGTATAAACATAGTCAAATTATAAAATGAAATCAAGCTTTCTGTTCTTATTTGCTAAATCATCAATCCCCGGGGAGTTGGAAACCCCCATCTCCACTCTTAAATACACCATTGTTTATAAAAGTAAACACTTTACACTTAATTTTTACTTATTAACAGTATTTATCAATTATAGAAAACTAGAATGGCCTATGATGTTGTAACCAAAGAAATTAGTTGCAAATCTGAACTTGTAGTAAATGTAATTAAAAACTTGCCAGATGACACAAAAGCTCAATTTATGGTGATGCAACATTTTATTTTATAATTTTATAAAAACATTAATTATAGTTTGCATTTCAGATTTTATCAAAAAAAACTAACGACTTAATAATTAAAGCTGATAAATTATCAAATGATTTTATCAAAAACATAGATGAATTTAAAACCAGCACTTTTTCAACCATTAGGTATTTTAATAAATAAATGTTTATTTTTTAAATTGTGCTCTCATTTAAGTATGTGTATAGGTCGATTTTAACTGAGTACTTACAGAAAGATTCTGAAAACAAATCAAAGGATAATTTCACTGGCAAGTTTGAAAAATTGAATGTGATACAAAATTCAAATGTTTAATAGTTTATTATTGTTATAGTTATTACTAATTATATTAATTGTATTGATTTAGGTGAAGTAGACTCGATGGATTTGAAGATTAATTTGGATGAAAATAAGAAAAATACTGAGGAAGACAAGGAAAAGTTGTCACCAGAAACTAACGATGTAAAGTTAGATATAATTGCCAACATTATTGAATTAAAATAAATAGACATTTTATTAAATATTACAGGACTCATCAGCCATGTTGGAAAACAAAAGATTGGATATACCTACACCTGTTCCACGTCATTTTGATGTTTTAATAAATAAATTAGCAGCAGATGGATTTAACCACAATTTGCTGAATATTATAACATTGAAGAGATTCGATAATGATTATGAAAAAACCGTAAATTATTTAAAAACACATCATATTTATAATAAATCATCATAATTTGTATTATATAATTAGTATCATGCACTTATTATATATTGCAAATGGAAAATTAAAAAAAAATGTAACTTGTAAATGTTTTTAAATCTATCATTTTAACACTTTGACTGCGGTATGATTTGACCTGAGCGATTCTGCGCAGAACATTTTTTGTATTAATAGTAGGTAGTAAGTATAATAAAAATATAAAAAATACCCGGAATTTCAAACCATTGCAAATTAAATAATTTCAACCATTTATCAGTGCGGTCACTCAAGAACAAATAGCTTATTGTATGCTGGTATTATTGGGTGAGATCAGAAAGTAATACAGGCTGTCGATGCCCGCCTCTAAGAACACACAATTTGTCGAAGTCAGCAGTCAAAGTGTTAAGGAAGAAGGTACATAGTTAAGTTAACAATTGTATTGTGATACAGCTGCACAATTTCTTAGAAATCAGGTTAACGCTCATTGAGCGTTGTCAATATTAATAATTTATCTACATGGCATTATTATAGTATTTTTTACTCATTATCCAAGAACTGTAAAGAATCTTCATAGATTTTTCTATTTACCCTGTAGATATTATTTTAACATGTTAACTGCCATGCATACATCGCTTACATTTATCTTCTAGTTTTGTGTACATGCCATAAATTGCTATTTACTTGTTTTTATGTAAATTTATTTATTTGCTAAACTATTTTCATGTACAAAAAATGTGTATACGAAACTATTGATTTTAGATTTAATAAAAATGTTTATATACTTAGTGATAATACATCATGATAAATTCTTATAATAATTTACTTTTGATTTTGACCGATATAAACTAACATTTTCCCCCTTCACATTTTGACAAACATAATATAATAACTATACAAGAATGATAAATCAGCAGTGTACATGTGGCAGTTAATGTGTTCATTTTTGATATCATTTTAGGCCATGACTACGATCAAGGTAGTGTTATTACAGAATTTTTTTAGTCATTTACTCAGCTATTCATTTCTTACAGTAAGTCATATTATAGTAAAAGTTAAATAAAAATTTGCAATTTGTATTTTTTGAGTAATAATTATATATTATTTGTTTTAGATTAAATTATTTTTGAGTGGTAAAAATGACATGTAATTGGAAATTATATTATTCACAAATATATGCCAATCTATTTCTAAAGTCCAAACATTTATTACAATTGTTACAAAAAAATTTAATTTCTAATCAATTAAACATGAAATAAATATAATTATTTTAAAACTAACAAAAATAATATATTGTGTTTATATTCAGCACAATCACATTAGCTATAATATCATTAAATGAACTTAATTTCAATTATCCCAATTCAAGCACATTTCCGTGTTCAATGCGACGTAGTAATATTTCCGATACTTCATTCCGTTTTAATATAACTGGTTTAAAGTTGGGTTCAAAATTTAAAACTCTGCAAGCTTCTAATAACCTAATAATTATTATAATTTTATTATGTATGATTAAATTAATAAACACGTATGTTTTATGATAGTAAATTAAAAATTATTATTATTAATTTAATATTATTTTTACCGTTCAATATAAATACTAGGTTTAGCGGTATATTTTGAGATAATGGGAAGTAGTTTATATCGTACATCACACAGAAGATGTTGGGCACCACCTCTGTTGAACATATTGGCTAACAAAATGTCATTGAAAAGAAACTGTAACAAATACAATGCATGTATTAAGTTAAATTACATTACTCATTAATTGTATACTAACCGTTGACATCTTAGTAGCTAATATTGGCCAACATTTATTAAACAATGAAATAGGTAAACTTTTGTTTAATGTATTCAAATTTTCTGTAAAGGTTTCATACATCATCCAACCACTGTCTGTAATACTGTACTTATTTTCGTCAACTAAGGATTCCATTATATGCCATCTAAAAAAAATATGTCTTATTATTAAATTTACATGAACATAACTAAAAAATATTTTAATCATTCCAGCCTATAATCATTTTCATAAAATACATATATATTTACTGAATAAAATATATTGCAATCTGTAAAAATAATACAATATATAACATGAAGCATGTACAGAGGAGACTGTTCAGTAACAGAACCTCAGAAAAATGCATTATATTATAGTCTTTTGTTATTATAAATAAAGCATATTTGTAATAAAATCATATCATTTATTTTTAGATTAAATTTTTCAAAGCTATATTTACTTATCACGTTTATATTGTTTTGAAATGTATTTAACTTTGGTCATAATATTTTCGGTTAAACAGTTAAGTAAACGATCTATTCCCAAATTGTATAATCTTATTGAATCGTCGAATACTGTGTCTGCAGTTTCTAATATTTCTATAAACTCACTTTCACTCCTACTTCTCACTTCATTTTCTAATTCACATTTGTAGTTCAATAAAGATAAAAAGTGCTAAAACAAAAACCAAACAAATTATACAAACAACATTTTTAGCTTACGAGAACGCCATAACCCGCTTGTGTTGTCTCTGTCTTACTATCATACATCATAATAAATTTTCGTTCAGCAGCACACATTTAGTGACGTTAGCTTTAATATTAGAATAAATTTACCTATTATAAAATTTAAAGGTAAGAATATTATCTAAACAATAACATGATTTTATTGATATTATCAATGTGATTTATAAACATTTTAAAGTTGTTATATTTTACATTGCTGTAACTCACTTTAAAATAATAATATCATTAAAAGCATATTATGTCATTGTCTAGATAATATTTTTACCTTTAAATTTGATAATAGGAAAATTTATGCGGGTATGGCGTCCTCTTAAATTGTAAGTTTATGAAATAGCTAAGTTTTGAAAAAATATGTATAAGATAAGTTACTTGTTCTTAATATTATGTCAAGATGTATGTCCGAAGCTGGTGAATGGTTACTTATACCAAAATTCTTAGTGATTGTTGACATATTTATAAAATATTCGATGATAACACTACAAGCGCAGTGTATACAAACTAATATATTAAGATTATACCATATCACAACTGCGATATTTTTGATATGACAATGTTATCGATTGGAAGTTGGGAGATTCTGTACTTAAGATTTTGTGGTCAAGTATAATAATAATATACGTCATTCTCGTCATTATACAGTCAGCAAAAGGAAATTGTTATCAAAAAACAATGTACTATTTTATCAGGTGATTGCTTTGAAATAAGTATTAACCAATTATCTGAAAATGGAAACCTAGGCTTTGTAAGATGAAATTATAAATAAAATGCAGTAATTGCAAATGTAACTGTGTCACTACTAATTAAAGGTGTATTTTGTAGTTTGTAATAATAACAGGGCTTCCACAAAATTGTGTTGTGTTCTATATATATAATTTTTAAGTAATAAAATGTCGGTAATATATTACCTAAAAGTTGAATGTATTAAACTCTAAATGATACGGTTTATAGATAACCAGGCTTAACTCAAAATATTACAAATGTTCATTTTGAAGCAAAAAATAAATGCTTTTTTATTTTTATAAAAATATTCAACATTCACCAAATATCTGATGTGTATGTCAACAAACACTGGTAAGTGTCCTTATTCTTATAAATATTATGAAAATTCCAACATTCACCAAATTATTTTAGTATAAATCAACAATTCATGGTAACTGCCAACATTAACCACTATGCGTACATACACCTTCACATTTATAAATATAAGAAAAATACTTAAATTGATAATTAAAATTTATTTGTCATTTAATACTTAGTAGTAACTAGTAAGTTTATATTCACAAACCATATTGGTTCCCCAATTATAAAGAGTGTATGATATGTAATGCAATGTACACAGCATTTCTGATAAATATTCATTGGATTCAATTTCACCATCAACTATATTTTGTCTAAATTCTTCCAAAAGATCAGTTTGCAGTTTTAAAAACTGAAGTCTTTAAACAAAAATTACTTATTTATTAGAATAAACAAAAAAAACAATAAAATTTTTTTAATGTCATTTGTACAGTAAGGCATAGGTCTCTAATCTACGGACCACAAACAAATTTTTACTGTTCTCTCCTTCATCAGAACAATAAATTAACTAAAATTACCAATTACTAATTGCACATGTTCTTATCATATGTTTTATTTTTATTTATTCTTCAAGAAGATAATGTTAATATAATTTTTTTTTTAATTTGCTCATTAAACATCTTAGAAAGAGAATACAAAAGAAATATTGATTTAGAATATCAAGTTTTTAATAAAAAGTGAACTTTGGATTGTTCTTAGATTATTTATTGAGGTAATAAAATAATATACAATTTGTAAAGAAAATATTTTGATACTTAAAGAGTAAGATATTAAAAGGCATTATAAAACATTTTACCACTTTTTAAAAATACAACTGGAAATTACAGTTGATAAATAAAATTGTAGTTGCTTGTGTAAAATAATTTTTTATTTTAACTATAATATTAATAAACTTTCTAGAAAGGCTAATTTTTTTATTTCACATACATTGACTAAAACAGTAAAAGGGTTCACAGGTGGTAATTTGGCAAAAAAACAAAAAATTAATAAATTGTTACATTTAAAAGTATTAGTTTTTCAGCTAACACTATTTCTTGTATAATTATGATTTAAGTAATAATTTGAATTTTCAGATCAATAAAATAAAGCTCAAGGATTTCATAATTCTTGTTAAAAAAATTAGCAATAAACATTTAAAAAAAATGTTTATTATATTTTATTGCAATTAAAAATTATACATGTTAATGTACATTTAGCTCACTGAGAGCTTTTAACTTTTTTTTCTTACAGCCCTTTAATAAATAAGTTTAGAGACCTCTGCTTTAAGGTGTATGCTACAAGCTATGTATAACATAATTTGTATGTAATTTAGTTTAATTGTTTATTTGTTAATAACCCCAAAATTAAAAGTATTCTTACTTATGTCTTGGTTGACGAAGTATACTATATCTATCGCTCATAGTGTTTAACAAAGTTAGAAAACTATCCGCAGATACTGTCATACAATATTGACTATCATAAACTAATATCTTCCATTGGTCATTATTCTGTATAATTTCATCCATTTTAATATGCGCATCTTAAAAATATCAAAATAAATTTAATAGTATGTATTTATAATTTACATTTAATACAAAATTTCTTACATTTTCGTTCCATATTAATCCATTTGAAAAATATTTGAGCTTGAGTTAAAACTTCTGTGACACTTGGATAGTCATTTGGATAATTATACACTTTTCTCAGTTCATGTTCAAATGCTAATGTTTCATCAACAATATGTGAAAATACTACATCTTCCAGTTGAAAATGTGATAAATCTGAATCAAGTTTAACTACAACAAACTGCAATAACCCTATGATAAAATCATGCTGTAAAAACAAATATAAAAATTATTACTTATAAAGAAATAATAAAATGCAAAATTATCTATGATTATTTTTCTGATATTGCAATAAAATTAATATTATAATTATTGTTATCTACTTGAGAATCGATTGATCTTTTTCCATTTTCTATATAAACTGGACCCAACCAATCCACAACAAATGTTCTATAATCTCTTATCCAGCTCAATACTCTAGATAGAAACCATTCAGGCTTATCAGGTTTGTTTGTTTGTTTTTTGCCGGTAAAATGGTAAAAAAATCTTTTTCGAAAAGGTACTAATAACATAATTATTGGCAAGGTTACATTGGAATAATGTTCCATTAATTGTGACGTCTGCTCATTGAATTCATTATGATCATTTTTTCTGATAGTGTAAGCTAAGGATATTTAAATATTATATCATTTAATTATGCACATTTATATTGTTTTTAAAAAAGGATACGGTAGTTGAACTTTTATCAACATATTGGCTAAACGTTGAAACTGTTGTTTGAAGTTATTTAATTTTGCATTATCTGTTATTTCGCTCATAGTAAATGGCCAGTTCATTTGTTTTAAAGTAATTTCAAAATCTCTATAAAAACAAAAATAAAAGTATCATAATAACTATTTTTAAAGATAGCTTTAAATTATTTCCTGTCATAGCTAAATAATTCTTACTCCAAATAAAATTTTTCAAGTATGCAATGCCAATAGTTGATTACTCTGGTGATATAGGAGATCAAATTTTTACATGGAGCAGTGCTCATAGCATAACTAAGTTCACACAAAATCTTGTATGACTTAACAGCTTCACTATCACGCTTACTCATCAAATCTGTTCTCATTTTATTGCTAAGGATTATATGATTAAAATTAAACATTATTCTACAAAGCGTTCCAAGTGAAACAAATTAACTAATTACCTTCTAGAAGTTATACACTGAAGGCACGTATAGTACATCATCCGATTACATTTGTATTTTAAATCTTCGATCAACTTCTGAAATATGGTTCTAATACTCTCGGTCTCCTTCTTGAACCCGGCATACTTTGACTTTAGCTCTTCAACTTCTTTTCTTAATGAAACAATTGACAACCGTTCTTCGTGGACTTTATTCAGAGTCTTGACCATGTTTGAGTTTGGCCCAATCACCTGGGAATTGATCTAAGCAAGCATTATTTGAGTAAGTACATATCGTCACAAATTTCACATACACGCCAAATCCTAGTTACCTTCTCTGTAATTTCATGTTTTCTGTTTAGTAAAACTTGTTTATACTTCTCGCACCGAGTTATTAGATCGTCAAAATTGTTGCCCAATTCTTCGTTGATCGCTATCAGTGTCGCAGGATTGCTGTCCATTTTGTACTATGTACACAACAGCAAACAACGATAAATTAATTTTTGCCGTAACTGTATCGAGTGGAAAGTAAACTAAAAGCCATTTTTTTCATAATACATCGCACCCATCTACAAAGGATACGAATTTTATAGTAAGAGTAACAACACGTAGTAACTAGTAAGACAGTTCAAAAGTTTTGATTTTGAATTAAAATCACTGATAACGTTATCATATTTGTTACACGTTGACGTTATTGCTCTACCGACAACTGACAAGTCGTCGTTTTGTCCTACATATAATCTGTTGACGCTATTCTTACGAAATTAATTTGTTCCACGAGCCACGACCAATATTTGATAATGATAATGAGAAAATATTATCAGTCATTGTTTATTTTTTTTTTGCCTACTATTCCCAATAACATTAATAACATTATTGTAAATTGTAAGAAGGCTCAAAGGCTGCGATAGTTCAAAGTGCTAACGCTAATGGAACGGAACGAACTACGAAACAGTCAATAACCGTGCAATTTTAACTTGGAAGTATCTCTGTAGACACTATTGTCTTTGTCTATCACTGCATAGAAGTATTTGATGAAAAATTAGTACTACTCACAGATATATAAAAATATTTATATTAAATATATTATTATATATATATTATATTATATATCTGTGGTACTACTAAATTGTGAAGTAAGATTGTAGCGTTGTGATATTATTGTCAATATTATGTTCTTTTTCTATGATTGTTGTTGCGTTTCTTATCTTGGAAGATAATTTGACAATTTGTTGATCTCCGAGGTATTAGTGTTGTGTTTTACAAAAGGTTATGAGAGAGTTTCAGTAATTGTCTTGGTAGGTATTGTTTAAAAATAAAAAATAACTCAATTTTGGACATGTAAGGATGATTTTGAAAATTAAAGTTTGACAAATTATCCAAAATAAAAATATTGTTGGCACGTGTGATAACTAGTTAATAGTTAGGTATAGTTAATCAAGTCGATGTCGACAATCTCAAAATTAAATAAATGATACTATTATTTAAAATATAATAAAGTTTTAATGAATTTGAACAGCATCGTATAAATTTGTAACAGTGTTTACATTGAACTAGATTTATAATATTTAAATGTAGCTAAGTACTTATTTTAATAAAATAATGCAAAACAAAGTGCGTAAGTTATAAAAACTTAAAATGATTTAAAAGATATTGGTGATAATAAATTTGCTCCAGATAAAATGGCTCGAAGATGTAGCCACGAGCTACTGTCATACTAAAATGTAGTCAATGAAATTAAAAAACTTTATTTCCAAGAGAGTTATTGTAAAACTTAAATATTATTTATTTTTTGAAGTTTTGCTAATTTACTTTTAAAATTTTTTTAGATAAACATTTATTAGTACTATTAATATTTTATTGACTATGTACTCCTTAAAAACTATTATCAGTCTGCACTCTGCTGTCACCTTATTGATCAACATAATTCTATATTATATTTTGTTGTGTGTTAAACGTAAAACTAATTTGTTTTATTGTAATAATACTAATTTCAATTTAGTTTAATGTTAAATATTTCAGATTTGGTTTTAAAGTATCTAGCGATTTCCTTAAAATCAATCATACATTTACATGGACATACACTAAACATGAAACATACTATTATATAATTATATTCATAATTAAACCTTTCAGTTGAATAATTCCCAATTATTGGAAATGGAAAATAAAGTACAAGGAGACAATTTTTTTATTAAATCTTTAGTAAAACTATTACAAATGATAGAATTGGTTTTACAAATCATTTATTAAAATTATAAAATATTCATGTAAAAAATATATTTTTGAAACCAACAATATAAGTTAAAATTGTATACAAAGCCTGACACAAAATATTTAACAAAATACATCTAACAATTTAAATCTTATTTTTTTAGAGATGAAATAGCCTTTTTGGCTGCTTCATCGAGATCTGAAGCAAATTCAATAAGTAATCCAGATTCTTCCAAAAGCTTTTTGCCAGCAGACACATTTGTACCTGCAAAAAAAAATACATACTAAATATACAACACTAATGTAAAGGTTGACAATATTTATTTAACTAATTATTTTATTGGTTAAATATTTTTACAATGACTTTACTCGATATCTGGACTGAAATTTAATAGTGTAAATTTAACTTTTTAAATTCTAAAAATTAGAGGAAATTTGATCTAAATGAAATGTATAGTCTATTCAAAATGAGATTGGTACGGGCCAAGTTATGCACATGGGCATGATTTTGTTCCGTAAGACACGATGAATAAATCAGCAGGTTGTTGACTTTGTGGAGACCGTCTCATCTACGTACCGCCGACAAAAATTGGTGGCCACCCTGTGCTAATCTCATTTTGAATAGACTATAGTTAATATTAGATAAATTAGTTTAGACGCTAGTCACAACTAATAGTGGTATTTTACAATATTTATCAAACCTTTATAATGATACAACTATACAAATTAAAGAAGGTTAATGCACTTTTTTTTTAAAAAAATAACAAAATGATAATATTTTTTAAGTAATCAATACTTCTAATACTTTACAGTCATAACTGGATACTTATTCAGAGAAACTAGTAAAGAACAATTACTTAGATATAATTCAAATTAACTAATTAAAGAATAATAAATTATTTAGGTACTGCGCGCATGATCCACAATTTGTCGAAAGTTATTGTACTTAAAAAAAAATTTAACTAAAAACTTACCTTCCAATCTTACAACTAATGGTACTTGTAAGTCCAACTTTTTTGAAGCATTTATTAAACCTTTTGCGATTGTTGCACAATTTACAATTCCACCAAACACATTAACCAAAATTGCTTTAACAGATGAATCTGTAAAAATTATTTTAATTATTATCAACAACCTCAGAAAATAAATAAATAATTTAGTTATTAATATTTATTTACCTAATGTTAAAAGCTTGAATGCTTCGTATACTTGATTTTCATTTACATTCCCACCAACATCCAAAAAGTTGGCAGGTTCTCCTCCTCGCAATTTAATTATATCCATAGTAGCCATTGCTAGACCGGCTCCATTAACTATTACAGTAAGATACATAAATATTTTTTATTTATTTGTATAATAGTGACCAAAAATTAAAATATCCTACCTAAACATCCAATATTGCCATCCATACCGATGTAATTCAAGTTATGTTTATTAGCCATTACTTCACGTGGGTCTGATTCACTTGTTTCATCCAATTCAAATATTTCTTTATGTTTGAACTGACTATTATCATCAAATTGAATTTTAGCATCAACACAAACAACTTTATTATCCAATGTTTCAACTAATGGATTAATTTCTATTTGAACTGCATCAACAGCCAAAAAGAATTCCCATAATCTTTTGATTTCATTTGCTGCCTGTGAAAAAAATTTAAATGAATTGTAAATATTTGATATTAAAGTACAAGCGGAATAATGGTATAATACTCACCACAGATGCCAATGGTTCTTTAAAATCCAAAAATTTGGCTACATCCAATGCAACTTTATCGGAAATACCTTCATATATGTCAATGGGGATTTTTTTTATTAATTCGGGTGAATTTTCAGCAACATCTTCAATGTCCATTCCTCCAGCCGGAGAAGCAATTAGTACTGGACCATTTTGACTTCTGTAAGCAGAAAGTACAATAGTTATATATACAATCAATCTGAGATACCCACATAAATATTTTAAAAAAAATGTTAGATTAAATTAAATTTTATAATTATAACTTACCTATCCATTAGAATACAAAAGTAAGTTTCTCTTTTAATATCAACAGACTCTGCAACCATAACTTTAGTAACTAATATTCCATCTTTGGGAGTTTGCTTAGTGATTAACTTATAACCTAACATATTCTTTAATAAATCATAAATCTTAGTTCTCCTAAAAAAAAATTAATAATTAAAATTTTAAAAAGTCAAAAATGTTTTTAATCAATAAAATATTAAATATAATAGTCATAAATTTTTTAATTGAATATACTGCTTACTCTTTTGTGACATGAACACCCCCCTTGAATCCATTATTAAAATGACCTTTTCCTCGTCCTCCGGCCAATACTTGAGCTTTTAATACATATTCATCTACATCTAAAGTATATAATATAAAATTACTATTTAAAATAAACAAATATTGAATTTATTGTTTACACAATATATACTATCTATTTAAATTTTAAAATATCATTCCTGAACTACATACCAAATGATTTCAGTAAATCATTTGTTTCATTTGCATTTTCCACAATTTTAAACTTTTGAACAGAGACTCCATGTTTATTCAATAAATCTTTGCTATGACATTCTAATAAATTTAAATGTCGAGCTTGTATGTTCTATAAAAAATTATATTATAAATATTTAAAATTAAAGCTTTAAAATTAATTTACCTTCAATGGAAGATATTGAAGATATGTTTGTGAAATGTTGCATTTAATTACATGTTTCATGAATTGAGACATCCTTTAGTCTGTAATAAGCATTAATAATTATTATTAATACCTACTCTAATGTTTAAATACGTAGCATATATATGAGCTACTATACTTTCCAATAGGTACTAAATCTATTAACTTATGAAAATTCAATTTTTTCAAAATCTATTCAAATAGATTAATCAAATCAATACTATGATTTTTTTCATATACACTATCAGACTGAAAACCATGCTTTTACATATATTTTATCAAGTTGCATATTCAAAATTAGGTATAAACCATATTTGTTTCTTATTACACATAAATCAAATTCAAAATTATATATTACGTTTCTAAATTGAAGTAATTTTACGTATTTAAATTAACAAAAATATACAATTACCTATAAAAGAAACCTAATATAAAAATTAAAGAGCATTTGTGCATCACCATGGTCAATACTCAATGGTCATATATTTTGTTTATATTATTATTATTATTTTTAATAATAAAATTATATGGAATGCAAATTTCTATGTCATTGGTTTAGATAACTATTGACGCTTTGAAGATTAATTTAAATGAATATTAAAAATAATAATAATAATAATAATAATTAGGCAACGCATATATTTCA
The DNA here is from genome assembly GCF_020882245.1 of Rhopalosiphum padi. Classification (NCBI taxonomy): domain Eukaryota; kingdom Metazoa; phylum Arthropoda; class Insecta; order Hemiptera; family Aphididae; genus Rhopalosiphum; species Rhopalosiphum padi. The sequence goes on from NC_083599.1 coordinate 52,462,471, forward strand.
TTATTTTTTAGCGCATAGAATAATAAGCCCAACAAATAAGCTATTTATAAAATAAATCTTGCAATTAATTTGTTACTGTTTTAACTTAAGGTCATGTTTTATTTTTTTTTATATACTTACAACAACATTTAAATAGCTAAAAAAAAGAACAATGATTTATGTTATATATGTTACATAATACGATTCAGCACAAACCAAGTAGGTATCTAACAAATATGTGTAATATTTTGTATACAAGAATGTTATCGAAAATGTATCATACTGCAAAAGATTTCACAATCCGAGATTATCAGTCTAAATAGCCCGTCACTCTAACCGACCTTTGTTGTATCTCAACAGAACAGTAACAAAATTAACGCTACACGTTGATGCCCTTCTCGAGAATTGGCCTAGTAAAGTAGTACCGTTCAACTATTCTCGACTGATTGTGGAGAAAACTCGAAGGTAGAAGGTAGAAGGTAGGTGTTCGATCGTTAATGGGAATAGAATAAAAAAAAAAACAAAACAAAAAGACGGCTTAATGTTGACAACAACAATTTATCGTTCTTAGACTTCTTACCTTGGTAAATCAATTAATCAGCCTTATGGATTATAGAATAACGTGAATAACGTCGTGTTGCCAGTGCACTCGTCCTGTTCACATCGGTATCGCACAGTAATTGCAGAAGAGTGTGTGTATTATAAACGAAGGTATGCGTTGAATGCGGAAGCCGGATAAGCATGTAAGTGTTTTTTTGCTTCTTATCTTATCAGTCGCGGTTGAAGAATTTTTTTTCTTATTTACTCAACCACAGTTAACAGCGCGACCAGTGTTGTAGTCGCAGCTTATTTTTTCGCGATGGACTGTTCACAGTGCAGAGCGTTTTATCGGGTCCAAAATTTGTTCGATTATCGTCGTGGTTGTCGATTTGAAAAAAAAATTAATTTTAATAGGTAGCTAACTAGCAATGCAACAACGCTCGCTATCGTCACTGCTGCTGTTATATTATTACGAAACGATCGTCCAGCGGCGGCGATAGCAGCTGATCGACGGCAATTCGTACGCACTAATGCACTTATACTAGATTTCCGACGTCGCTCGTCGCGATGACTATGCGTTTTTATTACAAATACGTTGCCTGTCGGGCGTTTTCGTGACAATCCAACAAGGTTACCGGTAAATTGTTCAATGTGTATAAAATAATCATGTATCCTTCATCTAAAATCTAAATATTCTAAATGAAAACTATATTGTGCCTATAAAATCTCCCGAAATGTATGTTGATCTTAGTGATCTTACGTTTGGATATTACTCAATATTGGGTTTAGTTAAACGAACTATAGTGTCTATTTAGATTCCAAACAGACGATTCTAATGTATATTAATTTAAATTATGATCCTTTGAAGTTATAGCACTTCAAAGCACGTAAATTCATGAAAATTTGCAAACTTTTTGTTGTTAAAATGTAAAAAAAGTTTAGTAAATTCTAGAGGTTTGAAAATTTAAAACATGTACATTTTGCCAACAAAAATTTTAAAAAATGAATGTGATTCCACAAACATTTATTTTATCTTCTGCAGGAGCTTTCGAAATTTAAATTAATTGTATGGTATTAGTGGATGTTTGAAATTTTCAAATTTGTTTGTAACATGCTAGTAAAGTATTTTTAAGATCGACCAAAGTTCAAGGTTCTTGATTTAATATAAAATCTTAAAAAAGTCGTTTTGATAATTGTTCAAGATATTAAAATAATCACAATTTTTGTTTACAAGCGTATGAAATTCAAATTTAGCAAAATCATAACCTATTTAAATATAGAATTATAGTATAATGAATATTATATTATGGATGATTATAGGTATAATAACTTTAGATTATTTTGTTGTAATATCGAGGAATTAATTTTGGGAATTTGAAATTTTTACATCCATTATTATTCAATAGGTATTATAATAATAATATTTTACATTTTTACATTACATTTTTCAAAACATTAAAATTAATTATAAATTATAATATAATATGCTATTGTCTTAAGTGTATATAATGATACATGAACCTATTCTATTTACATCGTTCTATTTCTATACTTCTATAGCAATTTGGTATTGACTTAAAAGTTAATAAATATATCATATGACATATAGATATTTAGGTACTATAATAATAGTTAATAATTAATAATGTAATAAATGCAATGGTTTTAGTAAAAATTAACTCAATCTACGCCCTAGTGTCCTACTGTATTACTAATAGAAAAATAAATTATAAAAAATATAAATAAATAATAAAATATACTTATTACTAATAAGTTATTACTGTTATTAGTACTTATTTACTATTTAGAAATATAAGTGGAAGATTATAGAATCGTTTTTCGTATGCTACCTCATGTAATCGAATTCATATTTAACGCTTTCATTACTGGGATCTACTCAGTTACTAGTGTCTAGTAGATAAGGAATATATAATTTTGTTTTACTTATTATATTTATATCTATCTACAATTTTTGTTCCCACGTATAAAAAATCACAAACGATTTAAAGTTTTAACATGTTCAATGTTCATAACTCGCTTTGAAATCAAAATATAAACAAAAAACAAAAAACACCTACGAAATTCAGCATTATAATAAGCATAAAGCCATAAAGGAGTTAAATGGATTATTATCAGAATAGGTATATAGTTTTCCTTTTCCGTGTATCTATAATGCGTTTGTAAGACGGGGCAACATATGTATAGCCGTATAGGTGTATCCTCTTAATAGGTAGTTTTTTAAAATGACTGTTTTACATTATGTGAATCGCCTAATAGTGTCTTAGTAAACGTTTTAAGTTCTAATTTTGACAAGACTGCGAGTATTTAAACGAAAAATTCTAATTTTAGTCATTTATTATTTTAGGTAGGTATATGTAAAAAATATTAATCGTATTGACTTGAAACTCTACTTTTTTTGTACATGGTGTATAGGTTACTATTCTTAAAATACATTTAAATTTTAAATATTTTTAGACTTATTTCAAGAATTTTTAACTTTAAACCTATAATACCATTCCACAGTACGTGGCATTGATTTATAAAACACACCTTGAGTAATATAAACATATTTACAATTTTCAAATTTTTGTGATTTTGACGAATTTAATCAATTTTAAAATTTTATAAAACAAAGATCGTGACTATATTATTTTGAAATTGCTATAAGAACAGTTTTGTGTAATATTTTATTGAACTTTCAAGTCTTAATTATAGAGCTTACATTTTTTTATCATTACTTAAATCTAATATTAAAATATGTGACAATTTAAAATTATATGAATGGCTTGAGACTATAGCTACTTATCATAATTCATAATATAACAAAAACAAATATAAAACTAACTATAGAGTAACTTAATTTTAACTATTAAATATTTAAATAAACCTATCTATGTAAGTTAACATTATGTGTAAAAACCATCGTAAAATTACATGAGCATCGTTCCACATGTTTAGTAAAGAATATTACAATAATTTTGCGCTTTTTCATTAATGTAAATGTATTAAGTATTTATTACGTTATTAAAATTGATTATTTGTGCTATGTTACTTTTTATGCTCAATATTTCCAAATTTGATAGCCGGTCTTCAGTCATAGTCGAGCGAAGATATATTTTGAGAAGTTTAAAAGGCTAAAACTTCTTTCTGAAGTTGCACTACTGACTGTGGTGTATAAAATATCGGGAATGGTAAACTAAACCCAAATAATTGGGTGGATATTAGGGCTAGGTAATTTTTTAAGAGTATTTTTTAGTTTATCTTTTCTAAGCCTAAATGAAGTTAATCAGTGTTTTGTTAAGGATATCATGGCAATTTTCTACAAGAAATAAAGTACAGGTGTTTTTAGATTAAGTTTTTGAAACATATATTGACCCTTCTGGTTTATTTCCTCCCAATGTTTGAGTTAAAGCCAATGAGTTTAAGGCAACAACAAATAGAACAACAAATGTTTGCGAATCATTTTCTTTAAGACTAAATGGAATGTTTAATTGTTCTCATCCAAACATTTACAATTTTATTGATATACTTAAAGACATTCAAATAGATACATATATAAAAATACGTAGTAAACAAGCAGAGGTAAGTAATTAAAATGAAAAAAATAACAATAGAAAAAGATAATTTTTTGAGACAAGAAATGTTGAAATATGAAAATAAGGGCGTTCGCCCCCCCCACCTTCTAAAATTATCATTTATTACTAATTTATAAGTTTAATATCAAATTTCAAATTTATATTATAGTATAGGTAATGTTGTAAAAAATAAAAATTGTGTTTCCTATATGGCTATATTAACCATAGGCATATTAACTATATTATTTTGCCCTTTTAAGCTTTCTAAATACAAAATTGAATCTTCAACAAATTTATGTATTTGGTCTTCATGATTTGCATACAATGGGCGTTTACATTGTAACTGCTCTAAAAAAATACGTGTATTCAGAAAATCAAAAATATCATTAATTTTCTTAAAAAATTCTATTGTCGAATCACTATTTTGAAAACCTTCAAAAGGTTCATTTTTACACAAAGTTAAAGCATCTGCAACACTGGCACTGAATGTTTTTGCTGCTAAACTAACCTTCATTTTTTTTTTAAAGTACCTGGATATGTCGTCGTCTAAGTTTAGTTGCCAAATGTAATCCACCCTTTTCTTGCAAATCTACTAATTTATTGAAAAAATCCCATTCGATTGATTTCCCATTTTGGTCGTATAGTGTTCCCCAATCACCAAGGGTGTTCCTAACCAATTTTAATATATGAGCAGCATCTAAAAATATATATACGTCTTCTTGGGTATTTGGATATTTAAATGAAGGTTTGTTTGGTAAATTGGCACCTAATATTTTTACCATAGATATATTTGAAGCAGCCCCATCAAATGTTAACGATTTAACAATAATACCAGTTTCGTTCAAGTTTTGAAGACATGTGGTGACTAAATTGGATTTTTCTGCTGCAGTTGTACCATTCATTAGGAAGTATCCTACTGGAATTTTCCAATTGGAATTCAATGCCACCAATAAAAATACTAAGGCTTCTCTAGCCAATAGCAAGCTATCAGAATCTACTGTGTCTTGTCCAAAATTAATGTACCCTTGAAGGCGGTCACCATTATAATGACTATCTTCCCTAATAGACATCTCATCCATAATCAAACAACAAGAAAGATTTTTATTTTTTTCCCCATTTCTTCAACCTTAAGTTTTACAGCATTCAAACATTCAACACTAAACCCAGGTGTTCCATCAATAGTTGAATACCATTTTCTGATAGTACTTGGATGAGGTAAAGTTTTATTAAAAATCTCTCTAACATAGCTGTATGCAGCTGGAGAATAAAAGTTAACCCAAATGTCCTTAATTCTGCTGATATACTATTTCCTGTTGACATATTTAACTGTTTCATAATGATTTCAGTTTGAAGAGGTGGTATACTTTCCTATAAAAATGATCAACAACATAAATCATTGCCAACAAAAAATTACATTTCATGTTTATTTATATCATTGTAAAACCAATACATTCATAAAAAAAAAAAATTAAAAATAACAATATACATTATTGTAAAACTAATACATTCCTCCCTTTGCTAAGAAATACTGTTTAACAAAGTATAAGAAGTTGAACAACTGTTGTTTTTTAGTTTTTTACCTTTAAAACATATTTAATCTTCATTCAAGTGTTCAATAAGGCTGGATAATTTTTTTATTTTGTTCTGGAATTTTGTATTGTAACTGGTAAATCTTTTAATTTTCTTTTTTAGCTTTAAAATAACAAACTGTGAAGCATGCCAATACTTCAAGCGGCTTTTGGGAGTTTCTATATCACTAAGGGATTTAAAGTCTTCAAAATACACTTTCCGTTCCCTATAATGTATAAGAATAATAATTTTTTTTTTTTTTTAGTTAAAAATATGGACCTTAGTTTTATATAACTGTACAGTGAAAATACCTTTGAGAAAAATGGGTAAATCTTGAAGGAGGCGTGGTTAGTGATTTTTCATCAACCAATTCATCTTTACTCAATGTGTCTAAACTACTTTCTTCAACTAATATTTCTGAAGGTAATGGCACCACTTCTTCATCCAATTCATTATGTATTTTATCGATAGTACTTTCAAAACTTAATGAGCGCCGAGAACCTATATTAATAGTGATTGTATTAGTTTATAATATATTAATCAGGGTCGGACTGGCCCGGACCAAATATTTCATTAACTGATAGGTTTAAAATTGAAACTTTTAATTATATATCTACTTGATATTTGTGTAAATAGCTTAGATAAACGACTTATAAGTGATTCAAAATAACTTAGTGATTGCATTTGCTTAGGTCCAAAAAATGTTTAGTATAACCTAAGGGCCCCTTGATCAGATTGTAGACTGGGCCTTTTGACGCCAGTCCGACCCTGATATTAATAAATAATTATTATAATTCTATATTTGATCTTACTTATACACATTGTATTAATAATACTAGGGACTGCATCCTGCTTTAGTTTTTTTTGATTATTTATGCTAGTAATTGGTATTGAATAATCATTTTCACAAAAGTGACTTTCGCAAACTACGTGTGAAGGCTTCAGTTTAAAAAATTGGTCAATTAACTAAATAAACTTCAACCATTTTGATCGAAGTTCAAGATCTTTAGGGATCCTAGCCAACAATAAATAATAATATTATAAGACATAATTTAAAAAAAAAATGACTTATTAGTTTTTACCTGTGTAGTATTAACCCTTGACCAGCAATAGTTGGGCAAGTCTTTATGCAACAACTGCTAACCATATTACGGTTGCAACTACGGTTTTTAATTAAAAAATGTATGTATTACTAAATACGCCAACGTAATATGACTTCAACAGTTTAACAACAAAACGCAGTAAATTGTAAATACACAATGAAATTGAAATATGAAAATCAAACATCAGTTAAATCAAATAATAAAGATAATATATATGATAGCGTTCATGGAATATAAATTTGCGTAACATGTTATTACTGATTTTTCCAAGATGCATATTCTATTGCTGTCTCTCTCACACTATGATGACTGAAGTATACATAGGCGGGCGGGGTGGAATAATGCGCGGTCCATTAGTTAATCATGTCTATGATATTAACACTAATAAATACACAGAATTTCTATATAATACTGTATTATTATAAGTCTGTGAATAAATATTATGAAAACATTATCGGATAATGAGAGTTTAAAATTTTTGAGAATTGATAACCAATACAAATTCGCTAGAACCCGCGAGCAGCGTATGCGACGCTTGGGCGATGTTGAAAGTCGCTCGTCATATTAACTTACTAGTTACTATGATCGGAATACAAACACTAAGAAGTGGGAACACAATAATAATAGTAATAATACTAACTGGCGTCGGGGCGATGATTTTAATCGCCCGATATGCACGGATTCCGAACTTGCGTGTGTTTATTATTTATTCTGTGCGGTCTTAACTCGTATATGGATTTAATTAAATAACTATTATTAATATTAAGTTTGAATTCGATATTTTCCATAAATAAGCAAATTTTATATCGCCTTCCTACTTTCAAGCTCACGAGCTGCCACTGCCTAGCCCCTAAAATATTTTACACAAAGTATATAATAGTTTGGATATTAAGAAATCAATAGAAATAATAATACGTTATATATTATATATTTTGTCACGGTGATCACCGATTTCAGATAAATTGTGGCGCTCACTGGTGGTGTACGCCACACTTGTTTGACGCACACTCTACGACAGACGTACCGGTAGGTAACGCCAGGCAACCGGTTTTGGAAAGAATATTTGGCTCGAGGACCGTTTGTCACCACTACTCGGCTGTTGACACACGTCACAAATTTGGAAATAGCTATGCGATCACCGCGGCATATTTTGTCCCAAATGTAGAAGGTGATTTTATTATAGACTATAGTTATACAATCATTCATTTATTTTTATTTTCTTAGAGTAAACTAATTTCAACCCAAAAATTACAATCTTATACATATTATATGCTGTACATCCATTTTGTATCCATACAGAGGGAATAATTTAGTACGTGTAAATCTTGTAGTGAATCCATTTAATATTGGACCGATTCTCTTACATACTCATTGCTCTGAGACTCAGACAACTAGTAATGATTTCATGTGTTTGTGCATTTTAGCTTAAAGTATTAAACTTTTCTGTGTAACTAAATAAGTGTAATTGTAAAGCGAAAAGCTTCTCCGAAGCGAAAGGTACACAACGGCTAACAGAATGCGCTGTTAAGTGTTTTCGCAATAGTATCTTAATTATATTTAAAAACATAAACATCACATTTCAAAAATACATGGAATTACAAAAAAATAAAAATTATTATTTAATAGTCAGAAGTCTTATCATTATATTTATACACTTTAAGCGAAAAACAAACGTAACTTGTTGTAACATTTACCTCAGTAAATGAAGTATGTGTGAAAATTAAACATGAACTGTTATGATGTATGCACCATACATGAATATTGAATACTGAAAACTATTTATATATTTATGGCCTTTGGGAATTATTAGTATGAAAATATTACTATTTAAAAATGCTCATATTAAAAAAATAAAAAATAAATAAATCATAGGTACTTTAAAATTTAAATGAAATATGGAAAAAAGTCAACGTAAAACTTATTAATGTTTTTAATTTTTACGTTTTTATAACAGTTATATTCACTCTAATATTTTAACCAAAAACACTAGGATGGTTTTGTTGAACATAAATCTATTAGGTATTTTGGTATGTTGCGTATGGGTCAGAAAGAGAAACCATTGTAACACGATAACATGGCGAATGCTAATCGCATTTAACCTATACCTAACCATGTCTATAAAATACTTTGTTAAAATTAACATAATTTAATTTTATATTTGTTATTGATTTAGAGATTGGTTGATTAATGATGTTATTCTTATTACAAAACGAATAGCTGGTAAATATTTAAAAACAAAAAGTTAGGCAAGTGGATACCACTCTGCTGTAAATTAGGTGTCGATTGGGTCACTATTAGAGTGTGTTAAATTTAAATTCAATGATATATTATCTATATCAATTTAGTAATATAGTAGGTATACGAAAACGATTCTAACCGGAAACGGTCTGTCAGCCAAGTATATTTCATGATATGATAATAAGTTTATGGTATAAATAGATAGGTAATATCTTAAAATCAATATTCATATTTTGAAAGTTTAATTTTGTATAATTAATAATACACATAAGAGTTTTAAAGATTCCCTCTTTTCCTCAATTTATTGTTTGATTTTTTCCAATCATTAAACAAAGTACTGAGAATTTTGACCTCGATAAAAAAGTACATACTAGATCCAATTTTATATTCAAAACAACCGTTAAAGTTTAAAATCGAATCTTTTTTCAGCTATTTATATTGTACACAAACAAAACAAAAATCACGTATTATAAAATCAGTTATCACTCCATTCATTATTCAAAATAATAATATCAATAAAAATTAATCAACGGCAACAGACATCAGTCATACGTGACTGATGATATTAAATTATTATTCATACATTTATTTATATAAATACATGATACGCGTTTTATTTTTGTAGGCCATAGAATAAGGAAAATTAGTTCACACTTAAATCATGTGTTATTTTAAACGGGTCGAATAAAAAGTATACCAAAAATAGCTATGAAATTATAATATTTTATTTTTTACTGTTATATGCATAAGCACACATTTAATATACAAATAGTCACTTGTCAGTAATTGTCGGGTACCTGTTTATCGTATATGGATTCGGTAGAAAATAAAAATTTAGTATTAAGACAGGTACCGGGTATTCATCTAGCCAAAATTTTGTAACGACGTGCCGATCGGTAATACGCTCGGAATAGTATCGAGTAGCAGACTAGTCCTAAATATGACATTCAATTGCCAGGTATCCGGAATACGCAGTAAGTGAGTTGATTCCCGAGACCTACTTTATGTATTAGTTGATTCCCGGGTGATTAAGATGTATGTGCGAGTTGATTCCTTATTGTTGTATATCAATATACTGAGTTGTTAAAAGTGCAGTCGGAAACTTATTAAATGCAGGAGCAATGGGACTCTAAAATCCACGAAAAACCGAGAAAGACAAATGTTTTGAGAGAGTTGACATCACGGTATACTGGTAATTTCATTACCAGATACCAGTTTTTAAAAACAGTGTTTTACATTTTTATCTAACTACTCATTTTTTTAATAAATAGTAAATTATTATATAATACAATAAATAATTAATAAATACAAATTGAATGATTTTCAAAATTTCAAAATTAAAAGAACAATATTTTTGAGAAACTTGTAAGACAGCCTCCTCGTGGTGTCTCTTGGATTACGCTAATATGCTGAACATTTGACTAAATATTGAAAAAACTATAATTTAATGATCCGGGAAACAACTCGTATAGGTATACCTATTAATGACCCGGGAATCAACTCAACGGTATCGGTGTAGATAAACAGGTACCCGGGAATCAACTCGTACACAGCTCCGGAATAATATCTCTATTATCGATCCACCACCAATCGATTAAGCCTCGAAACGTATATATAATTTACATGGCCACCCATATGTTAATGACCCAAAGGTAAGTTAGGTTCTTGTTCCACTATGTTTATTTTATATAATACAAATTACAAATAGAAAGTCTTTTTTATTATTATATTTTTACATTGACAATTATACACCGTATTGTGTGCATGTTAATTATTTGTAATGGATTCTCAATTTAAATAACTTGTCAGAAAATATGTTGTTTTATACGAAACCTTGCAGAACTCGCCAATACAAAACTTGTTGTGATAGGTATAGAATTTAAACCAATTATTAAAGGTAATAATGTATTAATATAATATATTCAAATACCAGGTTAAGATATATATAATTATAATGGTTCAATATAATAAAGCGAACTGTATCCATGATTAGTTTAATACATTTTACGAAAATAACAACTTTCAAGAAATGCAACAACGATACCGTGGCCAAATTATAGACCTCTGGTATAGACTATAGAGTATAGGTATATAAGTGTAAGGAAGTTCACATCACGGAATTTTAGACGTACTGTAGCCGTTTGTACCAAATTATTTTCACGCCTCACATTATTGCACTTTTAAATATTAACTTCCGTTTTATTAAAATAAACAACCAATTCAATTTAAATTAAATTAAGCAATTATTAAATTTAATTTCACATCATTTGATCCATGACAGTCTATACGCTATATATTCCCACAAAAACCATGGCAGTTGCAAGCAGGCCGTTATTATTAATATAGTAATATTATCAGTGGCGGTTCGTGCATATGTGCGATGGTGCCGACCGCACTCCCCACAGAAATTAACAATTTATAGTACAAATATATTTACAAAATAAATAGGTACACATTTTAGTACATAGTATATTATACATTGCTAAATTTGATACCGTCAATAAACGATGGCGGCGCCGCGGAAGCAATGCGAAAGGTACAATATTAATATACGACTATACGAGTAATAATAATAATATCACGATGGATATAGAAGCTTATGATGTGAGGTGAATTTTGTCGCTCAAATCGGACGGCAACGACGAGCGACGTGTTTAATTTTGTATTAATATTTTATCATTTAAATTTTTTATGTGATGTATTATAGTTCTTAAATTTTTTCATTGTACTCCTGTGGTAAACTACTACGAGCCGCCACTGAATATCAAATATTTTGAGCAAGAAACGCTATTCATTATTAAATTTATATGTCTTTATTATGTGAGTGATTATATTCCAACATATAACCAGGCAATTTATTTATTGTAACTAGTTTTTATAGTTTTATCTTTATGTACATGCACTACTGATTATCATCACATTTTCAATGACAATCCCGACAGTTGCATACTAATTATGACCCAAAAGAGGAACCTATATTTTACAGGTAGTACATTTGACAGGTAACAATTGAATCCAATTTCTGGGACTTAAGTCAACTGTACCTATCGTTATTATCAAGGTAATCCCATTATGAAAGTCGTTAATTATTTATTGATTTCTTAGCATCTAGATTTATAAAATAGATAGGTAATCAAACAAAAAGAAGGAATAATTATGTAAAACAATATTATAATGAATTTACAAAATAAGTTTTTTTGTATTAATGATTGCATGTAATAAATACAAAATACTTATACAGTGTGTTCTCGCTAAGAGGTACCTAGCACTAAATATTTCAGTTGAATGATCTTGTATTGAAATGGGGTTTACGCTGAATGAAAGAGTGTACTTAAATACACATTTTCAGATAAATGTCAAATTTTTAACCATTTCAAAACGCGCATACGCGAACAACTTACTTTTTTTTACAGATGCAGATAGAGTATTTTTTTTTCAAACAATTTTTACATAAAAAGTTTTTTTTTAATTAAAAAATTGAAAAATTTATATTCTGTTGAATTTTTATTATTAAAAATTTTATGTATGTTAAATTTACACTCAAAAATAAAAATAATATTTTAGATATTTTTAAATATATGTTTTAGACAGATAAGAGTATAAGACATAACTAAACACTTATTTGTTTTTTAATGTTCTATGTACTGTTCTTTTTTTTTTTAATGATAATACCTGCATCCGAAATAAGATAGCTAAATATGAAGGTAATGAAAATAATTATAAAAATATAACCTTTTTGACCCGGACGCAACTTGCTTACCAATAATTAAATGAATACTGGGATGTAATGAGTAGTACGATTGATCTCGACTACAGGTTAGGTACACGTACACATATAAATCGGTCGGTCTATGGTATAGGTGCACACTTATTATTACTCGTAATTACAGAAACAGTAGGTATATATGTAAAAAACAAACAACAGATTTCTTTTAATTTTTTTTTTTTATTGAAACAAAAATAAAATACCACAATAAATACCACACCTTCCCAAAACCTGATTTTTCCCATAATTAACGTATAATATGAACTAAATATCTAATTTATGACCCAAACATTTAAAACTAATTTCATGAACGCATTATCAATAATACGTGTAATGTAAATGCTGTATTTAAATGCTGTAATACTCTTCAGTTGAATAATAAAATAGGTACAATACGCCAATTCATTCTATAATTCACTTGAGTATGTGTACAAAATAAAAATATCATGCTTTATAAAATATAATATATTATAATGGCTATCGATAATAACCATTATTGTTGTAAATAGATTCAATCCAGTTTGAGAGCATCAATTTTGCAGCCGATCGGATCAACGACCTTTTGGTTTGACCGTTGCTGTTTTTCGTGTTTTAATTTCACGATAATACATGTCATGTTATCGACACCTTTTGGGCGGCGTTCAGCCGAGAAACATTTGCTGAGTAACTAAAACAAACGGATGATTGTTATAATATGTATCGATAATTCGTTACGATACACAATAAAATCGTCTATAATATTATATAAAATTATGTTATCTTTACTTTTTCGCAAATCGACGAAAGTTTTATATTGGGTTCGTGGATGTGATTTGAAATCAAATCCACGGTAGATTGACTACTTAACGAGTCCCATATTCCATCACAACCCAACACGATAAAATCACCATCGTATGCATTTAATACTCTCGCCTGTACGTCAGGTAGAGCGATGATAACTTGCTCCGTCATTGGAAGCTTAGTGTTCTGCTTATACATGTGATCACCTATTATGTAGTGATTGAACACAATTGATAACATTTTATCGATTCGTTAGTGAAATGTACAATTAAAACTGTTACCGAAAGCTCGAGACAAATTAAGATCGCGATTGATTCGTCCGTCGAATGTAACTCTTGCTCCAGCCAAACGAATTCTCGATAACTCTGGTTCGTCTTTAGGCTTATGGTCTTTTGACATATCGACGGCTTTGGTACCGTGAACAGCAACAACGCACCTGGAATCCCCGATGTTAGCCACATAGAGCTTTTTCTTGTCCACTAATAAAGCCACGACCGCGGTGCTACCACTGTAAAAACCGTACTGTAAAAACAAAAAAATCAATACTGTAAATCAAAAAATACAATTTTAAAGCAAATATTGTAACAAATACATACTTTAATTAAACCTATTGCTATACTATACTAAAATAAAAATTGTTTATTTAATAATTTATCTACAATAGTTAAGCATGTAATTAATTGTATGCAAATATATATTGTATAGTTGAAATAATAATCCCATTAAAGACTAAATTTAGTCTATATAAATAAATGTTTTTCAAAAATAAATAATAGACCATAATTGGTTTGGTTTCAAACAGGTAAATAAACTAAATGAAAATAATTCCTAAACTATAATGTAATATCCTATAATACGTACTACATATAGATATAATCTGATTATACAAAATAAATTGTTAGTAAAATTCACAATTTTATACTAGTCACCTACCATTTTGTTAATGTCTTCTTCATCGACATTATCATCGTCATCATCATCGTCGTCGTCGTCGGTACTGTCATCGTCATTACCGCCTATAATCAAGAAAAAATATTTATAAATGTAAAGATTATTTAATAATCAATATGTATGAATCTATTTGTTAAATAATATGGTTAGGGTTAGGGTTAGAAGACTGAAGAGTAGTTCTAAATGTATATTATGAGTTTTCTGATTTTAATTATTTAAAAAAAGAATAATATGATTGATGTTTGCTGGTTTATTTTTTTTGCCATACTACAAGCAAAACGGAGATAATCGTTGTTTAAATATATTAAATCAATAATCAGCTATATACATTAATTGCATATATTTTGTAAACATACCATTTGCATTCGTTGTATCATATTGCTGTGCTAGAAGTTTCATTCTATTCAAAGCAGTCTTGGAACGCAAATATGCGTCGAAATCCAAATATGCGGTTTTTAGAGCATTTTCGTAATCGCCAACGTTAAAATATTGGTTTTTTATCATGTCGGGCAACTGTTCAACTGCCAACTTGGCTACTTCAGCACCACCGTGTCCGTCAAACACTCCAAAAAGCGACATGTTTTCATCGAAGCCAAGTATACTAAAATGTGCATCCTTAAACGAGAATAATATAATAATAAAGAAAATATTATATTGTCGACATATACAGGTACTCGTAATAATATAATAGGTATTTAATTGTGATGCATTGTTCTTAACAATCGTAATGATTCGCGAAACCATAAATAATAGAGTATATATTTCACTTAAAAATATTTAATAATATTATATAATATATTTACATAATTACTTAAGGAATACACTATCTATATGATATACATTCATTTTATTTTAAATAACGTGTGATAGGTATTTGAGTGTTCTTAATAATAAAATTAAAAATGAATGTGTCAAAGATAGTTATAGAAAATTGTAAATAGTACAAAATGGTTTTAATATAATATCAGTATATCACAATTTTTTGGTTAAATAAAAATACTATACGTAATTACGTAAGACATGTTAAATATTAACAAAAATATGTTAATAAAAGTAATGAATTCGGGAGTCTTAAAATTTTTCAGAAACCCAGTGTTTTTATTTATATTGTTGTATACTAATCAATCATCAAACTAATGTGTGTGGTTTATAAGAAGTAAAGATTAATTATAAAGATAGTACAGTTAAAGTGATCATATTTTCAAATGAAACAAAATATCGAGTGTTGCAAAAACATAAAACAGATGTTAGTACAACAATAATAATTATATATACAGTGAAATTTTTTAATAGCAGAAAACACAAAAAATTAAATTAAGGCCTCTGTTAAATGGTGTCCGCTATTAGGAGGAGCACTTCCCAACGGATATTTACGCTTGCAGGGAATGTGTCTGCTTTTAAAGCGCGCTACTAATTCCGAGAGGTGTCCGCAATGAAATGTTTCACTGTATTCTAAAGACTAGAGTGATGGTGCTTAGAACTCGCAGTGACTATGATATATCTGAACAAGTTGTATTTCGGACTTCCTAATATATTATAGTGTCTCCCTCCATACTCCTTTTCCTATATCGAATTCATTACTATTTGTTACTTTTATTATTTGAAATATTAGGTAGTTTCTGAAATTAATTATTTGCAATTGATAATTATTATAATAATAAACTTTTAGTATAAATCTTTGATTCATTCGTTTTTAAATTAAATTTCTGATTCTGATTGTAATTACTATTTACTAAGTATCCCCGAATAGGCGAATAAACATGCTTAAGTCTTAAATAGTACGTTTTGATGAAATTTTTGCAGATGCATTATGCATAATGCATATCCGCAGGTTAGAAAATACACTCAAAGATAAAAATTGTTAGTACAAATTTTGGTTTTGATTTTGAGTACTCATATCAAAATATATATATTTTCCAACCTGCGAATTTTAACATAATGCACCTATATTTTGCGAGTCCGTATAACATTATATTAAAACTCGGTCAGATGATCCAAGTAACCGGTGTTATAAAATGAGTTAAAAAAAGTCTAGTTTTTCCAATATTTATTATATGTTACTAGTATCATAATATTATAGTAAAATTTCAACGTAATGATGACTAATGAGAAAAATTGGGAAACCGATCCTCCTCATTTCCCCACCAAAAATCACTAATTTTTACTAACATTTAAATAATATATATAATAATAATTAATTAGTAATTAATATATATATATATATATATATATGAACTGTACTAGGTATAATATCATATAATATTACTTCTTGTCGGACACGCCAACCCTGCATGGAACTGACACCACACACCAACGTGTCGTCTTCCATGTCTTCTGAGACTTTTTCGGTAACCGGATTGTCCAAGTAAGTACCCATGACCGTAAAATATGTGGATACAAACAATGTTGTTAAATTGTACAATAATAATAATAACGATAATAACAGTATGTGGGTGTGAGGCGTACGATCCGTACGAACGTTAGTCACCCTGTATCGAATGACAACAACTGAAATCATGACGACGATCGCGATGCGGCCAGCTGAATTTTTATCCGGTAATGAGATGGGCAAGACTGCCAGAGGGGATATTATGGTACAGTCGGTCCAGGTAAGTGCAACGGTCAACATTAGAGGTGTAGGCATATACTATATAGATAATATTTTGAAAACATCGATAATTCACGTATTCGTTGTATCGATATAAAATTACAGGAATATCGAAAATTACGTTTATAAAGGACAAACGATTTTATATTGCTTGTTATAATATCACATACTACGAAACGTTGTGAGAAGTCTTAATCGATTTTTTAAAAACACTAATCTGTTAAATTATCATAATAATATAATATATATATATATTTTATACATTTATACCTACGCCTATTTCGTTGGGTTACGCAATAGGGCCGAGTCGTATATCATTGTTTTTTTTTGCTGGTTTTCGAGAGAATACGGTATTTACATTATGGCCATACCCGTACTGTTCATTATTTATTCTAAGTCCGTTGCCTATAATATATAAACACGGAACACCGACGTCAAAATAGTTTAAAGACATGGAAAAAAACCGGTTCCATTCAAAACTGTGGGAATTCGGGATCGCCAATTGCAGCTGCAGGAGATTAGAACTGGTTATGGTGCGTGTGTATAATATTGTTATTAATTATTATTATGTAATATTGTGTTTTATTATAATCGTGGATAATAAAATATCCGTGTCACATATATGATGCTTATATCTATAAGTATATATGTACACAGACATTCAAACGGATGCTTTCGATGCATCTGAGAATTTATTTTGGATTTGTAGTACTAATAGTATTTAAAAATTTAATAATTTAATACTACTGAATAATATTGAATTTAAAATTAAATACAAATATACATTTAATCAATGTCGATGGTTGGGAATTTATTGATTCTACCGAAATTACCTTATTTGGAAAATAAGGCTTGTGCAGATGCCTCCGGCCACTGTTCATAATATCTACGGCTGTCTAATCTGATAAACGAGTACAAGAATTGTGTTCGTACTGTAGATTAGATTTTTATAAATATATACATTGATTATACTCGTATCCTGTACTCCTGCAGCCCTGCTGTTCTATTTCAATATAAAACCTTTATTTTATTTCATTATTTAACTTAACTTTACGATATTGTATCAATTTTAGTTTATATGATGTTGCCAACAATCCTAAGTTAGTATACAACGAGAAAGGAAATAATGTTTCTATGTTGGGACGCAATTTGTATAGTGCTGATTAATATCGTCTAGATGCAATTCGTGTGATTCCGTTTTGACAGTGGTGAATGTAATATATTTTTTAACCGGACAAATTATAAAATTAGCGCTTTCTTATAACTCAGCCCTATAATTCAGACTTTCGGGGCAATTTCCCCAGTCTCCCCCCCCCTAGATCTGACCCTGCTGCTAGGTGCTGTTCATAATAAGTACCTATATTGGTTTCATTGAGTGTTAATTTTTTTTAAATTAAAAAAATTAATTTTTATTAGAAAATTTAATCCTCCGGATACTAGTCATAAACTCATAATATCCATCCACGGATTTCGCTTAAATTTAAATTATTAAAAAATGTATAGTTTTAATTTAATATAAATTTGGTTAGATAGAAATTATAAAAAAACTCATTGTAACAATTTTAATTAAGAAATTAATACATATTATGTAACACGTAATACAAATTCAGCACTCTGTAAACTAGATATTCTGACCTCATTAGATCATATTGACTAGATAAGAAGTAATATGAAGAAAAGTCCACATTTAAACGAGTGGAACAGTTATCAGAACAAATATACACATACGTTATTATTTTGTTTCACGCGCTAAATATTAATATACAGTGTCATTTTTTTTTATCTTGAATGATGGACCACTCATTATTTCAAAAACCATCAACTTTTTCAGTTACACCTAACTTTATGTAATATAAAGAAATAAAAAAATCAATTTATTTTTTACTCTCTTAAATAGAAATAATTTTTTAAGTTTATTTTTTTATCTTTTTTTTTGTTTATTTAATAAAATTAAGACTCAGTGGAATCGATAGGTACCTACTTTATATGAACAGCATCGGAAAGAATCAATATTCAACGAAATCGATGTATGTGTATTATAAACTGTAGCTGGTAGGATCAATAACCGGCGGAATCAACACATGACCTTGACTGTTAATCAAATAAAAAATGATAAAACTACGAGTATTTAGTATATAATATATTTATGTGAATTCTAAGAAAGTCTGGATTTTTACTGATGGACGTATCTGCACGTGTTTGACGCACACACGTAGATACAAACATGTACTACTCTATTTACTCTGCAGGTGCCCGCCACCTATATTTATAAATAAAATAACATGAAAAGGAAAATGAAGTTCCACAAGTATGTTACATAGTATGTCCGCTAATAAAAATCTACCTCGATTTGGGACATTAAGATTTGATAGATTATTATAGATTAGATAAATTGTTGAGGGATTATTTATGGTATTGTGAGAGACTACGTCACCTTTACCTTGCAATTAAACTACACAATATTTACAGCATATTCCCAAAAACGAGTACGCCACTGATATACGTACCTATGTTTATACACTAAACGACGTTTCACTCTATCATAAAATCTCACGATATTCTATTGTATCATACGAGTATACATTATTTTTACCTCGCAGGCCTTTTACTATGTAGATTTACCTACACCATCATAATGAGGGAAATACTTAAAGTCGGCTATTATATTATTGTTCTTTTAGGTCGGTGAAAAACTCAAAAATGTGTACTGTACCAGAAGCAAAATACTGCACACGCTTATATAATATATTAATAGTGATGTACTATAAGCTATCGATAGATTAGAAACGACTCCAATAACGAAAATTCTGCGGTGCGCATCACTTTCGTTCGCGGCAAAGAGACGGTGTGAGACGGTATAAAGAGCGAGCGAGTAAGTGCACCGCAGCATCGTCTTTACGCACTTATCTCCTTCTCTTCTCGACTGACGTAGTGACGTACGATGAAAGCATACGATACACCTATGCATAATATTATATTATAATTTAACACGACGCTCGTATGATGTTTCAGGTCTACCTTATGTTATTTCTATATTGTGCTTCATTAAAATATGTTCAATCGACTCGGAATTCGGAATGTGACCCTCGTCAGTCGTTCTCGTTAGCATAATAATATTTTACATTTCGTTATCGGTTATATTATCTACGATGATAGTAATAATAATAATATTATGCGTTCGGAGAACACCGAAAAACCGCTCTAGACGTAATTAAAATTCCATGTTGCATCACACAGCCCATTACGATAAATTATAATATAATATATTATATTATTACGTAAACGTCGAACGCTTTCCGTGTAAGCTCCGTTGGTGTGGAATATATTAAGTAGAATATTATTAGGTAAATTATTATACACGTGGCGTAAACAACCGATCCAGTTGGATACGCGTGTGTCACTGCAGCAGCGGCGGGTTCGTTCACCCCGAATTATTAACGAATTATAATAATATTAGGCTTATAGCTTATAGGCGTAGATATTGTAGACTGTAGTAAAAGCATGCATAATATAAGTGTGTATAATTCATACATTATCATAAATTTCAATGCTATTACGTACATGGAGAGGGGCTATGTAAGCTATATATTGATGATTATTTGTTAGACCATCAGTCGGTAAGCGATTCTTTTATAAAAGCTATAATATTATTAAACATTAGTATAATGTCGTAAGAACTAGTATAAAATATCGATTTCGAAATTTCGAAATTACATTAAAAAACCGTTTTTCACACAGATGTCACTTAACATTTCTCTATTTTTTTTTTTTTTTTATTAAAAAGAGGTTTTAAAAAAATATTTAAAATGTGAAACGATTTTTCAAAATAAATTATCAATTTGACTTCTAACCATCAATATTGTATATTATTTGTATAGTCGAGCACTATTGCTACTAAGTAGCCGATACATATCAATAACTCTGAGTCATCGTTGGCCATCCCGCCGGCCGGCGGCCACTACGCCAGTACCACTAAATAATAATATTCATTCATGTACGCGCAACTGCGTAAATTAACTATGTAATGTATTTAGGTACTTACTTAAAAAATATATTTTATCTGTATACATTTGTTTGAATATTTAATTTTATTTCTAAAATTAGTAGCTGTTTCATTGTTTGATAAGTATGCGCTTAGTTATGGGATCTCGAGACATGTATATTTTTATGTGTTTAGGACAAATATAACATTCAGATCGATTTTACGTAAGATCACGCCCCCTGTTATTAATTTTTAATTTTCATAAGGATACCTCTATACCTCTAACCTAGCAGGGATGGGCAACTGAAAGTTATTAGAGGGCCAATTTTTAGAAAATTAAAATTTAGCTGGCCAGAGTAGAGAGAGCAAAAAAAAAGGTCATTCAAAATATGCATTTTAATTCAGCATAGACGTAGCATAGAGTATAGACGAATGACTTTGAAATTGTATTATGTAATTTGAAAATGTAGCGCGGGCCAGATAAAATAGGTTCGCGGGCCGACAGTCGCCCACCCATGCTCTATAGCAACAGATGATTGATATAATTGTGTTAACATGTGTAGGTAGTAATCTTATTGAAAGGTTTTTTTTTAAGCGTAATATACATATTTTACATATTTAAAATTATGCAGATTATGATATATTACTAAGTGTCACTAACAAACACAATGCATGATTTTAAATGGCTAATATGAGATACAAATTTTGATTGGTTATAAAATAATTATAACTTTGACCAACTATTTTGAGCAAATTGTTTTGAACTACTCAGTGATCTATATTTTATTGTTCACTATTAAATAATAGTAATGATTTAGGTAAATTATCCGCATATATGGCGTTTTTCAGGGGGATCAATAACTGGAACTAAATCTACGCGAGCTGTATATGAATCACAATGATCTTGCAGTGTAGTCCGTAGCTAGTACTTTTAAGGAACGTTCACAGTTTTACCTGTATTTCACGAATAGAAAATAACAATACTAATGTTTGTAAATTTTTATAATTCTTTTGCTACCAGACAATATAAATGATAAATGTGTGCGATGTGCTTAATTATATCTGTATTTTATTTACATCACGTCAAGCAGTGAAATTATGGCGAGGAAGGGTCACCATTTTTATCACCCTTAAATTTTGCGGGGTGAGCAAGATATTATTGTGTCCGACCCAGATATGCTAACAAAAGAAATGTTTAAGTTTTCTAAAATAAAGAAAGAATTCAATACTACATATATTTATAAAATAAAAATATATTTTTCCAAAATTCTCGCATTTTCGTATTCACATTCAATTCGCGTTTCTTTTGTTGTATAATATGTTGGTATATTTTCTAACGTAACCGTATTATCTAGGTTACAAAAATCACCTAATAATATTATTTCATGAATTATAATGACATTATTTTTTTTATCAAGTTATAGCACTTTTTTTTAGTGAATTCTCTTACTTAAGTACTTATAATGTTATTTTATTTAAAGATATGTTTACTTATGATTTGTTTCTAAGCCATAAAATGAGTTTTAAGAAGACTAATTTCAAACAAAGAAATTGATTATGGTATCAATTTTGGTAAAAGTATTTGCATATGACTTGTACACAAAAATACAATTGCATGTACTTATAAGGAACGAACAGGTAACTGACGAGTCCATAATATAAAATGTATATTAGGTACTAATATTTAGAAGTGTAGACCATTGCTTTTTGTTCAATAAAAAATGTTGAATGAAAAGTTTCATTTTGTGAATCGGTGTTTCATTATTTTGGGCCTATGTGACCCCCCGGGTTGAGAAACACTGCTAAATAATATTTTTTGAAGCAATTCATCATGAAACTTACTTAAAAATGACATTTATATACATGTTTGAATTATTTTTTTTTTTTAGTTAAATGTTATTAACATTTTAAAATTCAAAATACGTATTCAAAATTTAAAAAAATCAAATTCTGTAATATTTAAATATTTGATTTGAAAAATGGATCAGGTTTTGTTTTATTAAACTTGCAACTGTAGTCTATAAAATATGAAACTATGAAGTATGAAGAATTTAAATAGTTTTAGAAGTTTTATCCTCCAATAACTATTAAAATATTATGAGAGTGGGTACATTTTGCAATACATACCTATAGATATATTTTGGTAGAAACATAGCAGGAATAAAATATTAATAAATAATACATTTTGATATTTATGTATGTTATAATTTTATATTTTTATGTAAGATACAAAAAAAAACCAATTGAAGTCTTCCATTTTTTTAAATACATTTTTCAGACGATTTGTTTCTGGTGGGCTAGGTATTGATTCCGAGCGGACTGTTATATTGTTTTGTCGCGTTTAAAATTTACCGTTGGCGATAGCTGTTGGCTATGGTAATATGTGTACTGCCCAGCCCGGCCTGGGTTTGCGCTTCGTAACCGTATTTATAGGCGCCGTCTCGCCTATCGCGTCGGTAACGCGGTGGCGCCCGACAGCGTTTGAAAAAACCCAACATTACACGGAGACAACTGCCATCAATCTCGGTGCCGACGGGTTAAGCAAGCACCGGCGGCTATCGCTGTCGTGTTCAGAGAATCCCAAGGTCATGCAGGGACGCATTATGATTTATACGGTGTTTGGAAAGAACATCGTTCATATATAATGAACGATATGTGAACATCATTGGTTTTTTTCAAATAGAATGTGAATATTTTTAATGAATTTGATTTGAATTTGATTTTTAAGACGTTCAATTTATTTATCATTTAATAAATATATATATAAAAAATATTAAAATAATAATGTTTTCCCATTATAATTTCTATGATATTTATTTAATTGTAACTCAAATAACATGTCAGCCGTCAGGTATTAAAAATGTAATTCAGATACTTTATAATTTGTATATGCTCTAAAGTTTAAATTGTATTTTTATTTTTAAGTTGAGTCGTATATGTTTATGGGTTTTTTGGTTTTTATATTTACTGTAGGTTAACGATTCATAAAAAAAAAATTTTTAAAATTAAATGAACGACCCAATGAACGCGCGTTCATTTTTTGAAAGAACGTAAACGTAAACGCGTTCGTTTGAAAAAAAACAGGAACGTGAACGTGAACGAATTCGTTTTTTAACGTTATTTTACAACCACATAATATAAAACGAAAAAATTCGAGGAAGGGGTTTGAACCTCCAAAACTCTCCCCCTAGGTACGGCCTTGCTCCGTATAATACTTAAGAGGACGTAGAACCTGCATGTGTTGTCTCCGTCTTACACACGTGCGACATAGCAAATTTCCGTTCACCATTTTCAATATTGCGCTGTTAGTTTTGATATTATAGTACAATTATAATTACAATTTAAAGTTAAGATAATTATCCAGGGCCACACGTAGCCTTTTATTTATATTATTATTTTTAAGCTAGTTATGATCTTTTTGAAACTATACATTTTTAAATGACCATAACTTACTTAAAAATAATAATATCAATAAAAGGCTACGTGGGGCCCTGGATAATTATCTTACTTTTAAATTCTATAATAGGTTAAAAATAAATATTTCATTCAACTTTAAAGCCCTAGATTTTAATTTTGTATTCAAAGCAGAAATGTTGAAAATATCTACAAATAATTAAGTAAATATCAGAATAATAAATAATATACAACTATCTAACTATTTAAATGTGAAATGAAAATCTTTGTACAAGGTAAACCCTGGAGCTCCTTATCAGATCTTCTTGATTTTTTTTTTTTAACGAAAGAGTATATTACGGAGAAGGCTTCTATTGCAATAGAATTTGTCTAAGTTAAAAAAAACCTCTTAATTAAAATAAACGTGTAAATTTTATAAATATACTTATACATATACATATACATATGTAACATATTCTATACTTATATAGATTATTTTTAACGAATGATACGTAATCGGTTAATCGATTAAAAAAATGCAATTCCAGGTGGGACAGTTATGTAAAATTTATAGGTCAGAGATATCATATTATCATCATATCTATACACCAAATCAGAAAACCAAAAATAGTTTTATCCTTACGCCAAATGTTAGCATTGTTAGCATTTATAGGCCCAACCAAACTTAATACGGGTGGATTTTGTACGGGTGACGAAGTGCACGGGGACAGCTAGTATTGTATAAAAACATCAAAGATTTATGTTGAGTTATTTAGTGTTGTGTTTACTGATTTAACATTATAGTAATGTGATATAACTGAATTTATTAAAAGTATTTTATTATTGTCCTTAGTCTCGGTGACGATAATAGTAAACATCAGACAACAGTGGCGGCTCGTGGTAGTTCAGCACAGGAGTACGATGAAAAAATTTAAGAACTATATACTACATCACACAAAAAATTAAAATGATAAAATATTAATACAAAATTAAACACGTCGCGCGTCGTTGCCGTCCGATTTGAGCGACAAAATACACCGCACATCATAAGCTTCTATAGCCGCCGCGCCATCGTGATAATATTATTATCACTCGTGTATTAATATTGTACCTATAGTTTATACGGGAAACCGGTATTTTTATGTGCGATTCAAAGTGTCGCACAAGCTGCAACGTTGCATAGGCCTATCTATATACCCGTATAATAACATCGCGAGTTCATAACGATATTCTAATAAATTATGAAAATAATTTTAATAATAATTAAAAATATTTTTAATTGTTAATTTGTTAATGTATAATATACTATGTACTAAAATGTGTACCTATTTATTTTGTAAATATATTTGTACTATAAATTGTTAATTTCTGTAGGGAGTACGGTCGACACCATCGCACATATGCACGAGCCGCCACTGGTAAACAAATACTGAAGTAGTAACAATTATCAAATATAAATTATTTATTTTAACACATTATCATTTCCATAACGTTGAACTTCAAGCCTATGGCACAAATTTACAGAGAATAATATTATATATTTATATTTAAGCAAAAAAAAGTAAATAGGGAAAAAGAGAAAGGTCGTTTCAGATCGAAAATAGTACTGCACATATTAATAATCATTTGAAGTATCTATTACTGTATTTTACCTATTTCTAAATGTACCACTATCATCAGACATCAATCATCACTAAACTACCGAACACTATTGCATTTTACATATTAGTATATTACATACATGTGTTACAAAATTACAATATATCGTATAGGTTAAATGTATCGTTTATTTATTTATTACACGATTTTGTGAGTTTTCAATTAAGTTTTCTTTCTTACTTATTAAAGGTAAAATTGTTATTACCTACTTTTTTCGAAAGACACCGTTAACATTCCTATCAAATAGTACCGAATGTTCGAATATGTTGTTATTAAATTTGTATTATTTTGAATGAAATGCAATAATCACACGGCGTCTTGGATAGACTATTTAGCTACACCATTATCACGGACGTAGTATTTGGTCAATAATCGTCTAAGCTAAGTGGTTACAAATGTTACAATATATTATTGTGTAAATAATAATAATAATGATAATTGGTTGCATTATCGTATCAATACATAGTTTTAAATTTTTAGAATGTGCAATAGTATAGTATCTATTGCAACGTCACAGCCGAAGATTTTTCAAGTGAAGTACATTTTTAAAACTTGAATCGACACATATATGGTTATTGTTTATCAGTTAGCTAATAAAACAGTACTTAAAGTTAAATTATTCATTTTGAATTAATTTAGTTAGGTATATGTATTTTTAACAAATATTGAAATACCGGCCTAAGTCTTGGAAAAGAGCAAAAGGTTTTCATGGAAAAGTAATTGTAAATAATTATGAATCACCAAGTGGTTCTGTAGAATTAATTTTTGGCCTATAATTATTTTTTTTGTGTCATTTATTTAGTAAAATTATGCATATTTTTATGGATATAATAATTATTTTGGTACCTATATACAATACATAATTATTGATTTATCACGTACAAGAGAAAAATTTAAATAATAATAATTTATTTTAGTATTAGTCACAATCTAGAAGAATTCTATTGAAGGTATATTGTTCAATGAATTTTAATGGATTACCAAATTACTACCAATTCTAAGAACTAATAGGAAATATATTGATGCATGGTATCTACTAATCCTTAGACTTGTTATTGCAAGTCATAATGCATCAAATTTGTAAGAGTATCTAAGTTAATATGAAAGTTGAAATAGGAAATTGATTAAGGTAGACGATTTTTTTTTTTATTTTTCCAAGAAAATATAAAATCTACAAAAATAAAAGTAAATACTAATGCAACATTTCATATGTATGTTTTGTAATATGCACACACTATACAGATGTATTTTTATAAAAGTGCGTATGTCTGTTAAATATGATCATCACTCGCCGTTTCTGACTTTCTGAGTTCATTTTTTCAATATAACTGCGAATTTCGTAATAATAATATAAAAACATATTGATTAACAAAATAAAATTTTTACTTTTGGCTTCATGAATCGAATATCGTCAAAAAAAACATTTTCATTATTTCATTCATCCTTATTATACAGATCATAAAGTCTGCGTTTACGACACAACGACTGTTTTAAGCCTATGTCATAAAAATTTTAATTATTTAATGTATATTCCTTGTATAATTTTTTTAAGAAATACTATTTATCAGCCGATCAGAAACTGAAGACGGGTTGTTCGGTGTCCGTAAAAAGTATCTATCCAGGATCGCACAAAATTGTTCGTCTTGGTCGGCAGTGTTTTCGTCTATCAGGTCAGTGCTATTATTTTGTAAATATAAAGGGTCAATATCTTTTAATGTGTTCGGAATTTTATTATTTAGTTTTTGAATCTGGTCAGTATTGAATGCCATTTGTATCACAGTATACTTGAAATCATCCCAAAACCTAAAATGTATTTTATCAATTATTGATCTATGTAAGTTACACTGATGCAGCCCACCATAGGCACAAATTTGAAGTATTGAGAAGCTTAGCTCCCACCCAAAGAATTCCAACACATACCATTTAAAGAAAATGTAAATAGGAGCATATATTATGTCTAGGTATAATTTGATAAGGAAACTATTATTATTGTTTTAACAATTTACATAAATACTATGGATAAGTATATTATTATTATTATTATTATTATTATGATTGTGAATTTATAGAAAAATGCATTATTTTTAACTTTCTAAAACATAGGTTTTTTTAACATAAAGTATTAGGATTAAGAGATATTATTCATTTTGATTTTTGATTTTTTCATGTAATTTTAGATTCTATACAGTGCAATGAATATTTTTTTTTTTTACAAAGATGCGTATTAAATTTTTTGCCTGTCATCACTTTTGAAAGCAATAAAAATTGAGAATACTAAGATTTTCAACTTCAAAATATTTGTAACAGATTGTAAATTAATTGATTTAGAAGTAAAAAATAAAAAAATCTAAGTACTTTTATTCTTAATAATTAAACCACCTTTTTGAGAAACAACAAATGTCAATAAAAGGTTATCCGAAAATACAATAAAAAACTGTTTTACTCTATTAGTTATATCCGATAAACACAATTCGATAAAAAAAAACTACATTTTAGCCTGGGGGAGGTGCATGTAGAGTTTCTGGACATACGTTTTTTCTCAAATAGGAAGAACAAAAAAAAATTAATTAAAAAGTGGAATTTTTACCAAATGTACATATTAGTATTTTACGTATTTTAAGTATATATTTTGTCTTTTTTTTAACTACATACCTATAGAAAGAAATTTGAACTGTAAATATCAATAAAAAAATTTTCATATTCTTGTTAAACTTTTATATTTTTTAAATTAAGATTTTTTTATTATATTTATAATGCATTTCATGTTAAATGTATCATGATCATTATTATCTATTAGATTTTTAGTGCGTTTTCACTGCTTATAGCCGAGTTTCTGTAAATATAAATACATAATTGCAATAATAATAATATAATGTATTCCGTATCAAACCATCAATTGGGACGGAAATAACATATTATAAATATATTATTAGTATTGTTATAGTTAATATTATTTCATTTGTTTTAAGGGTTAATAAAATACATGTTAGAAATATGTTTGGTTTTTTTAGAACATGCAATTTAAACAAGGAGAGATGTAGGGTTTGATTAAAAAAAATAGCAGTCTCCTTAAATTAAACATTCAATTTTCGACCTTCGAATAATCGACGATCGACCCACCCTTAAATGCACGCACACACACACATGTACAATATATATGTACACGCTATAGCTGTTTATACGAACATATCATGTAATGTGTTCGCAATACAAGCAGCCATTTGTAAAGCAGCCATAGGCTTATTTGAATCGGATGCCGTATCCTTCATGACTTTTGACGTGTATTTCACTTTGTTCTTGGTCGACGTCACGTAAGTCGTAGGTTCTGTACTATTCGGAAGTGGTATCATAAAATCTCCCGCATTTTCTAGCGCAACAATAATGTCCTTGCGCAATTTTTCGAACAACATTACTTTACCCAATTTTTCGACTAGATTTAAAAGCAATTGTTATTAATAATACAAGTATATTATCTATTTTGTTAGGTTTATATCGTTCATTATTAAGTACACTAAAATCCAAAAATAATTTTATCATTCAAAACTGGAAAATCGAGCACCTAGTTTTACTACATCTAGGTACATTGAGGAAAAACGATCTGCAATAATTTTTTTTTTTTTAATTTAATTTAAAAATAATAATAATTTGACTAAAACTTATTATTATAAAGTTATCAACTATATAGAGTGTGGCTGCTTCATTTAAATATAGATGAAGAATGAAAAACACTATTATACTATACCTACTATACCGTGACAACTGTCATTACCTCAATTGGATATAATTACTGATCTGTGATGCAATTTATAGTTTTAAGACAAATTATTTACCACATAACGAACTATAAAAGAGAAGTAATCAACAGGCAACGATTAAATTAATTATGTACAAAATACAAATTGAATGTATAATAATAATAATAATAATAATAATATGTCACGTAATAAGTTTAATTAACATATCTGTATTGCTTAATATTTTAAGTAAAAACTTTATAGATGGGCCTTCATACTTACGCCCTCCGCCAAGAACTATTTACTTATGGCCGTAAAACATAGCTAATACGATAGGTGCCGATATATTATTATATTTTATAATAGTCTATAATATATTAATATTATTTAATATTCATCATACCGATCACTAAAGATATAAAATGGATAATCCAACGCACAATAATGACTCCTTGCTGAACACTAAAACGTGAAAGTTGTATGTTTCTAACGACGCTGGAAAGCGTGTTGGCCAGCCAAAAATGTGTGAAATTCTCTTCAATATCATCAAGTTTTAATGTAGACGAAACTGACCTTTTACGTGATTTTAAACATTATTCAGAGTTGTATACAGAGTGATTCTTTTATCATTATTATTTTGTCAAGTGTTGACTCTTTTTCATTTTTTAGATTCTGAACGATGATGAATGTATTGATTTTACAATGATGTGTGTTTTTTTTTATTATTATTTTTTTTGCGTGTGCTATCACGTTTAAGAGTAGTAATAGTGCTTTGATTTTTGATTTCAGTCCCTTTTTGAAAAGAAAAGTGAATCTAGTTGGTAATTTTTTTTTTTTTTGAGGGGGGGGGGTCAAACGTAAAAATTTCCAGTAGTTTTCAAAATCGTCAGGAAAAATCGTGAAAAAGTAACGGAAAAACGGGAATTTTTACGCATAACCACTTCAAAAAAATCGATTTTTTGATTTTGCTGTTACTCAAAAACGAATCATTGTAAATACTTGAAATTTTCACAACATTTTTATATTAGCGTTATCTATTTACGATTAAATTTTCAAAATACTTAAATTTTTTTAAAGTTTTAATTCATAAAAAAAATAGCCCTATTATTTTATGGCATTTTAAATATAAGTTACCATTTGAAAATCAAAAGTTGATAGTGGTTTCATTATTAAATAAAAGGATGAAACAAATGAAAGTTCTTTATAGTTTGAGAAAAACATAATACAAAATATATTGAAAAAAAATTTAAAAAATCAATACTTGACGAAATGAATGTATAATGACTATAATGTTAAAAGAATCACCCTGTATAGGGATTAGGGATATGTTATTACTTATTATTGTTCTATTTTGTTATGTTATTATATCGTTAAGCATTAAGTTAACCTGCTGTTCACAATACATGTACTACAGTGGTGCCTTATATATATATTATATCAAATGTATAATAATTGCAAGGCAAGTACTCACGTAACGCACTCCTGTGGTTTCATATTTAGTACGTGAAGTTTAAACAAGTTTTCAATTTGTTTAGAAGTGAAAGTTATTTGTTCGTTGAACTTAATAAATGTCTTGCAAAGTACGGAACTTCGATCGATATTAATAATGGATTCAGACATTCTTAATACGATTTAATCATAACGTTTATTCAGACAAATATTACAGATAATATTATTTATTTATTTATTTTGTCACCGTGGTTAATAATTATAGGTACATTTCCGATTTCGTAAAACGAATCTTCTATTACGAGTATATTATAATAATGTGTATTATGTATAAAAGTTAATTATTTTAAATTTTCAACACTCATTTCTTCTCAAAAAATATTAATAGTTTTGGATATATTTTTTTTTTATTGATTTATACCTATACCTACATAAAGTTTACATATAATCTGAGATCACAAAAAAATAAAGCAATTTTTTACTATATTCTATTATTAAAATATTTTTTTAGGTACTTCTTACTTATTTAAATGACAGTTTATAGAATTATATTTTTTAAATCATATACCAAATAAAAATATTTTTCTGAGATTTTCAATGCGTATAAATTAAATTTGAAATGGTTAGTCAACTTATCAGTTTCAAGTTATTATTTAATAAGTGATATACACATAATTATTTTAAATTTATTTATTAATTATATTTCAAGCTTTAATAAAAAAAATTACAATATTTAATTTCAACATTTTCAAGTATGAAAATACAAAAATTATTTTAATTTTATATTTATTGTATTCTGTAGATACTGCTTAGTGCTCTGTATATCTAATATTTAAAGGAGTTCAAGTTTTAATGAAATGTATTCTTAAACGAAAATAAAAATAATATTTAATTCAAAAAATATTAATCCTACAGGGCATATAAATATTTCGACTTTTATCATAACGTTTATTATTATTTATTACACAAAATAACATTTAAAAACATTTAAACTTATTTTCCGTGGTTTTTTCTTTTTAATATTGCTAATTTTAATATAATTTCATAAATTTAAAGAGTACAAATAATTGTACTTAGATAATAAAAATTTTAAAACTATTTTATCTCGGTATATTTTTTTTACCTAATACCTATTATAAATCATTTTTAACAATTTAAAAATATACATATTAAGGCTTAAACTACATAGATTTTAACCGATTATTTTAACAATTTATTTGGTTACAAAATCCGAACCCTACCTAATTGATATACTATACACGTTTTTAATTTGATTTGTATGTATTGAAACTCTCAGAAAAATATTTTGTTTTAAAATATAATATTAAAAATGTATGCTGCTATTAATTAAAATTATGAAATAAAAAATAATTTAAAAAAATAATTTAATACTATTCGGTGAAATTAGTAAGTAGTTACATTTAATTGGGTCATTTTGTAAGTACGTTTACGTGAAATATAATATGAAATTTATTTACTCGATCAATATGGCGTGATCTCGATAATTGTGATCAATTTAAACAATATATGAGTACCTATACCTGATACAATATTATTTATAATGATTACAATCTTTAAAATATCAAATAAAAAAACACACGCGATATAATATTGTGTCACTGTCACATATGATGATTAGTAATCATTGATTACTAAAATATACTAATGTCAACTTTTATACTTAACCTCAATTATTTCCAATTTATAAACCTTAATGAGTCTTATTGTTTGTTGATAATAATTATATTTATTTATAACTTCAATACTAAGTCGTATTGGCATAGTCCATATAAGTTATCAATTGATCATCATTTTATTAATTATTATTATACAGATCTAGTTGTTTTAGGTTCTGAGCGCTCCAATGAATGTATTAATTTTAAAATGATGCAAATCTTTTAAATACAAAGGCATATTTAAAAAAAAAAAATATGCGGTTGAAGTTCAAATTTGGATGAAATTACATATTTTAACAATGAATAACAATGTTAATTATTTTGTTATATCTAATTTAAAAACATAACCTATTTATACCATGGACATATATTAATGATATTTTATGGTATTTACAGTACGATGTTATGAACTTTAAAGTTACAAAGATAGCAGTTTCTCTGCTTAGAATAGTTTTAAAAAAAAAAAAAAAATGATATGTCATTGAATTAAAATTAAGTACACCCATTACTGTGATCCATTCGACACCCGCTATCAGAGCGGTACCCACACGCTCACTTTTTTATATTACATTTTAAACTTTTACTTATTATTTTGGAATTTATTTCAAACTATCGATTTAAATATACAGTAAGTGTAGTGATATTTATAGTTATTAAATTCGAAAATCAAAAAGGTCTACTAGTTTACTACTTAACACTTAGCATCAACTAACCATATTTGTGTGTGTATTAAATAATCTACGGCAAATTTTAAGTAAAACAAATCAAAAAAGTACACTTTTGTACTTTCACAGGAAATGTACAGTGTTAAATTTATATTATCTGTATGGACCTGGGTTAGTTCTCTGATTTATCCATGTGATTTTTTATATAACTGATCATATCATTAAAAATCGAGTTTCTTACAGGTATTTATGTATTTTTAAAACTATTGAAACTTAAATATTAAATAATATTATATTAGGCGTGCCATTTAAAAATTTAAAATATTTTGAATAATAAGCTTCTACACCAGAATAAAAGGTAAAAATTTTATACGTTAATTCCTACAAATGACATGCGTTGGTCCTTAAACAAAAACGATTATATTTATGTAATATGTTATAATTCTTAACTGTCAGGAAAATAATTGTCTACTAAATAATTACAAAATTATATTATTGGTAAATATATTTTATAAGTGTAATTACTTTTTTACATTTTTAAGAACAAATATTAATTTTTAATTTTTTAAGAAAATTGTTATTATACGACTTTGTTTTTTTACAATATAATATACTAATATATATATATGTATAGTTACATTTACACATAAACTTACATAATATATATATATTAAATAATTTTTCCATCGTATATGAACTATAAGATATGTAACTTTTTTACCGTAAATAAACTTACATATATAATTTTTTCCACGACGATGACAGGAACTAACATAAAATTTATTTTTTTTTACCATCTATATACTATAGGTATCGTGTAGGAACACGATATTTATCCAAAAATATATGTATCAGCAATATAAACATTGCGATTATCGATGGTATATCCGTATAGGTATATCAGAAACAAAAACCATATTTATTCAAAACGCATATTATGGTTCATTCGTTCTAGGTACCTGAGGTTTTTTAAAAATCTTAACAAAAATTTAAAATTAATTATCGGTCACGTCACGTATAGCACAATGCCTGACAATCAGGAATTTAATTACGGCAAATACTTTCGTATATGTATGTACCTATTCCATACTTACATATTGCATAATATTTAATAATATATAGGTATATATTGTGTATGAATATGTACGGCGATTCGAGTTATTTTTCGGTATCGTCTATGGCCAGAAATATATCGTGTAGTAGAGATGAGGCTATGCTGTGAGAATCTAAACTATGCGCTGGGCATGCGGCCGCCGCAAATAATAAATAGAAAGGACGTTTCAATTTTCGACAAAGGTGAATTTTATTTTTAGTATCGTTTTCAATAACAAGTTGAAAATGTTGCCCTTTAGTATTTGTTTAACAAATAACTTTTCGTTAAAATGTTTTGAATCTTTGCTGTCCACTGTCCGCAAAAGATATGTCGTATTTAACACCTTGTAATTAATAATGCAATACATGGATAATAAAAAAGGATAGGTAAGGTAGGTACTACAATTCACAATTTTGTTGAATCGTAATTTTCCGCTATAAAAATAACTTTAGTAAAACTTTTGTTTTTAATAAAAAAAACCTATCCAAAACCATTTTTAAATAAAGTTAGTTTTCGTAATTGACGTAGTAATAATAATGATCCGATTTTAAACGTATAGGTATTTTATACACAATACACATGAGACATAACTAATTATTTAATTGTCGCAAAAAAAATAACACAATTAATAAGTTATAATTAATTACCGTGTTCCACAGATTTTTATATGATTATAAATTATGATATGGTTATGATCTACTGTTGATTTTTTGATTATCTACATTTAATATATTTATAGGAAGGGTGGATAGATAAAATTAGCATAGGTACTGCTTTAGTACTTAAAATGTTTTCATACATAGCCACTCGTTAATAAATAATTGTTTAAGCTAAAAATATAGAACATTTATGCTAAAACAAAATTAAAAGTTATACGTAATTGTAATTATTCGTGCTAAAAAAATTCCCTATATAATAAAAATGATTTAAATTACTTTGTGTTAGTACTTAGTTTGTTAGCGAATTCGGTGGTGATTATCTATCAACATAATATATTGCAATTGGTAAAATATTATTTTAAATAAGTAGAAAATAAAACCAATAGATTAAAATTTATTATAGAGAGCTTATTTGGTTGTCAGATATAAGTAAAACTCAAAAGTACACAATTTTAAACAATAACCGCAACTTGGTCATTTTTATTTATTATTTGATCATACATCTCTAAGTAGGTATGTTAATTTGTTCCTACATATAATTATCAAGTTTAGTCATACATACGATATCATACAATATACAGCCATAAATAAGATAGGTAGATACCAATAATTTTTACACATATAAATAGGATTACACTATTAAGTTAGAATAATTTTTTTTCTATATTTTTATCAATATTTAGTTTTTAAACGAATAAAAAATAGCAAAATACAGTAAACAAATAAAATAACTTTAATTTATAAACAACTGTAATATAACATTTCCAAAGAATTCATAGGATAAACTATGAAAGTAAATCAATTAAATAGCAATTAAATACTACGTACATTAATATAATATACACCTACTTTTAATTATGGACACAATATCGTCTACAATACTAATCAACAAATGTAAACTATAATAATTTAAAATCATAATTTTGCTCGATTCAATAACAATTTATCCTTCTAATAACCAGGTAATCAAATGTTTACAATTTAGATCAAAATAATCACAGCGTTGATTTACTTAAACGTCTAACTTATATTAGCATAACCATAGTATTATAATAATCGTATAATGAATTTAGCAAAATAAGGATTGGAATTAAAAATAATAATAATAATAATAATAGAATTATATAGAAGCTTGTATATAATATTATTATTAACCCAAAATAAGTATACCTAACCAGGCCAGCCACCTGTAGGTATCAAATGTTACACAATAGTAAACATAAAAACAAATAATGGCACTTGACACATCATTCGTTTTAGGTCTAAGAAAATACAAGATTAATACTCGATATTTTCAATAATAATAATATTAACTATGGTAGATAAATATAGATGATAGATAATAACGGGAATCGGGAAGAACGGTATTAAGAACACATAGTTGTATTGTAATTTATAATAATTATTTAAAAAAATAAGGTTACGTGATATTATCGTCCCTATTTCGGTTTTAACTTGTATGTATAATATGTAATATAATGTAATAATAATAATAATAATAATATCATAACAATAAAGAATGGATGAATTACTTAACAATTATAA
Source organism: Rhopalosiphum padi (assembly GCF_020882245.1). Classification (NCBI taxonomy): domain Eukaryota; kingdom Metazoa; phylum Arthropoda; class Insecta; order Hemiptera; family Aphididae; genus Rhopalosiphum; species Rhopalosiphum padi. The sequence continues at coordinate 52,499,435 of NC_083599.1, forward strand.
AATATACATTGAAAAGCTAGATATTTGAGTTTTTGTCAAATAGTTATTCTAAGTAATTTGAAAACATTCAATAGTTTTGTTGATATAGTATGATGTTAGTAATAATAGCAACGCAGAAAGCGTAATTTGTAACATAGTATTAGGCTTATTATTTTGTCCTGAATTACACCCGTCGAAATCACAGGTGAGAATACAACCGTTCATGGTATGGTCTTGGTATTTGAATTCACCGCACTGAGAGTCCATAGTTTTCATGGCACATTGTCTGATGACCATAATTTCATGGGTTAACACTGCAATATAATTATGAGTTATTATTTAAAATAACCTAACCAACTGTAACACGACGGCTATAAAAACCGACTGCTGGGACGCATAGACGCCAGAAATTCGATAAATTTTCACATTTCTAAATTAATTTTTATCAATATTAAAATAAAGATAATAAAAATATTGAACATTCATTCAAAGTCATTATTATTAAGAAAAATAACTAACCGAATTACATAAAAAAAAAATTAAGATAATGATACTTCAATCTATATATATATATATAGATGCTTTTATCTATCGCAATGTAAACGTTTAAAGGAAATTAAAAAATAAATAACAACAGTTTGCATAAGAACTGAATAGGAACTAATTATCCATTTATAAAAATAATGATGTATTTAGGTACTTTATTATTCAATGGATGATGTATTATTGATAACTTTCTCTGGGAAAAATTAATAAATCCTGCTTTTATTTAGCGGAAAATAACACTTAATCCACACTTTGGATTTTTATTTAAATAGTAATTACTTATTTTCATAAATAATATATATATATAGAATACAAGTACTTTTATTATAGTTTATTGTAGTAGTAGTAGTATAATATACATATCTCTTTGTTACTTGGAAAGTCGGAAATAATATTGTTTTATATATTTTATTTATAATTACAACAATAATTTAATAATCTTAAAGATGTTCATGTATAGGTAATAATATTAAATGTACAATAATTTTTTAGATTATAATAAAGACTAAAAGACCTAATATGATATTCAAACCTAACTTGTAGTTATAAATTTACAATTGACTATCATAACTTTTTATCATACTTCAAATTGAAAATAAGGCGTTATGCTATTTATAAATAGAAATTGAATATTGAGTGTGTTTACTGTAAAATAATTTCATATTTCTAAACTATGAAAAGTTTTAACCTAACGAATATATAATCAAACAAACAATAGCTAATTTTTAATAAAGCAATTAATTAATTGATTTATATATTCATTTATAAAATTAAAAATAGCTTAACAAATATTTTGGTATAAATTACTGTTTACTTTTTAATTTAAATGATACTATATATATTACTACTTATTTATTTATGTATATACGAAAATATATTAATATATATTTATATAATATATAAATCATAAATGATTGATTTATATTAAAACAAGATAAGTATTAAGTAAGTATATAGAATGGTTCTATGTAACAATTGAAATATAATATATGTTTTGATTTTCATGAAATTATTTTATATTTGATTAAAATATACATATTGTATATATATACAACCAAGTAATCAAAATTTTTGTATATATAAGAAATATAAATGATTTATTACCTATAGAAATACATAAAATTGTTATAATATTTTCAATATTTAATAAATTAATAAGAAATATATTAATATATAGAAAAAACTGCAGTATATATATTTATATTTTATACATAATTTGATCCAATGTAACCTTAAAGACGATATTTGGTTTTGATGTATTAGTTTAAGACTAATACAACAAATATCACCTAATAATAGATTTGTGTTTCACTTACCATTTCTTCCAATGATTTTAGTACAAAAATTTGCTGGAAACATTCCTACATGGCCTCTTTTTGGAACCATGCACTTTTCTATGTACGTGGACATTGCTGGGTTAAACGGGTCTTCACAATTTGCATTACTTCCATTCAAAGACGAACATTTAAAGCAATTTATACACGATGTGCCTAAAACAATAAGAATATATTTATTTATTAAAACTCAATGGACATAATGAGTAACAAATAATAATAATTATACCATTGAAAGTAGTTATTCTATCACAGAAATGTATAAATTAATTTAATGAGAAATCACAATATAATACAATTATTGTACGATACAGTAAATAATATAGACAATATAGTCATATTTACCTTGTAAAATACTCATTAAAACTATTGAGATATCTAACAAGTATATGATCATTCCTTAAAGAATTTGCCTTTGAAGGACAATACCACAATCTGAAAAAAAAAATATTTTATATTAAATACTTATATATTTTTGTTTTTGGTGTATACTGTATATATATATAACACATATATATATTTACTTATTTAAATATAAAACAATTTAACAACTTTAAAAACTTTTATTTAAAATATTTAATGCTATTTACAAAATCAAGTTCCACGTATTAAAATATCTGGAATCATTAAAGTATTGAATAAAAATGTAAATGTTTATTTTACCTATATTGTTTAATGGTTCCGATATGTATAACCATGTTAAATTTTAAAAAGATTAAAACTAAAATTATATTTTACAATAGAATTTACTGTTTGTAAAAAAAAAAATATATTAAATATTTAGTTATCAATTTGATCAATTTTTCATCTATCAAACTATATTTCTAATTTGTATAGAAATGTATTGATAATTAATATTCTCTTTTACCGAACTTAACGAATGTTAATATTTTATTTCATGATAATACAATTATAATAACTAATAAGGTAATTAATAATTAAATACTGTCATCGATACGCTAATAATGATTTATTTGCTACTTGTTAGAAATTGTTTGTTGTTTAACTTCCTTGTACTTAAATGATATTGTAAGTGAAATAGGAAGATAAAAAAAAAAAATAAAAACAAACAAACTATAGGTCATTATTAAATTTTACAATGTTTATTTTAATTTTAATGTATATGGGCGTAAATTATAAAAACTCTAAAAGGATTAATAATTAATGCAAGGGTTATAAATTATAGTATAGTTTGACGTCACCGTGACCATCTCCGATCAATTTAATATCCACGTTTCACTAAACAAATATAATCATAAATTTAAATGAAACAAAGAATATACCTATATGGCTCAGAACTTTTGATTAACTTGGTTGTTTTAAAAAAAAAAAAACAAAATTCAATCTTTTGGGAATAGCATTCCAATATTTTAACTGTAATAAATATTAAACGTTACATTAATATTCTATAGTCTGCTTAACTGTTTTCGAGCGTACTAATTAATTTTTAATGTAGCTATACAATTGGTAGAAATTATACTAAAGTAGTATTTTAAAATACCGAAAACTCAATCAACCATATATACAGATACTAAAATTGTTATATTAATATAAAGCAGCGTATTTAATTTTTTAGATACGTATTATATACACCTGAGAAAATACGTAAATTTTTAATAATAAATACTCAACTCTCGAGTGTTTTATTTGATAATATATTCATAGTTAATAAACAAATTTTATCGAATAACATTATACGAGAAGCTGTCAAAAAAATAAAAATAAATAGGTTTTATTAATTTGTTTTTAAATATTTCGTAATACATATCAAAAATACTACTTATATGTATATCGCATTACCATACTGTATTAAATTAACATAATGTATATCTACATCCTACCTGCAACCTACACACAAACAAAATAGTATTCATATCACATTGATAAAATATATCAACGCCGGAATCTGACAAAAAAATAATAATAATAAATGGATAAATCAATATCGTAATATGTAGAGATGTGAAAAGAATTTGAATAATTTATTTCTATTTAAAATGTAGGTATAGATACCTAATGTCAAAGCAAATAGTTAGTAAGTCCAGTAGGTTTTAATCTAATTGTCAATAACTAATGTTTTATTAAATTTTCAAATTAATGTGAATTTAAAATAAAAATACGATTTTAATTGTTTTACTACAGAAAAAATGAAATTTTTCCATTTATTGGCTCTGTGTATTTTATTTATAGTATTGTTTTGTTTCTCATTACAAGAATAATAAGTCTAAAAACTTAAATACTTTTATAAATAATAAACTAGCTAAAATTCATGATACCGATATAGTATATATTATAATACAATAGATGCTATATCCATATTCATTTCGCACATTTAAGACTTATAGTTATATTTGTTAATGTATACGAGAAAGATATATACACGATTAATATATAGATAAGATAAATAAAACTCGCTATGTGAAAGATTTTTTATTTATTATCAGAATATCTGAATAAGTAAAGACAAAAATTTACTTTACTTTGATCTCTAGTATAATATATATATACATATAATATTACTTGTACTGAAGTAAATTTCGTTGAAGACTGTTAAAGAAATGTTAATCGTTTTCTTTTCGCTATAGCTATTTAAAATTTGTCACGACGTTAATTCACCGGCGATATTATATAAATGAAATAAATCAACTCTCAATGAAAATATACGAGTATAATATTTCCAATCAAAGCATAGTTTCTTAAAATGTTGTACGTAAACGAACGCAATGTGCGGCACATTTGAGTATATTTTAAATTTCTTTACGCGAAATGAAAAACGTGCAATGATACGGCATAATATTATATTATATGTATCGCGAATCCGAATACCCACTGTACACTGATCAAAAATCGCGTGACACGTAACGCGGAGCAAACAGACGTACATTTAAGTCCAACATGATATCATATATAGTGCAGCGCGTATACTCACAGTCGTTTATCGAATCACATAGATAACTGCAGTATATATTCCACACTGCTGCGGCGTACGATTTCGCGTTGTGTAGACGTCCCGCTGCCTGGAAGTCGTGACGATGTTAACCGCGACGTCGGCTTATTCGCGATAGTACACTACGCGATAACATTTTCTCTTCACCAAAACAATTGCCGTGAAACATCGGTGTATGTAAATGATTTGAGTATACATTCTTTAAAATAATAATAAAAATTACTACGCTAACGTAATACTATCTACACACCCAAGAGGGTAGTCGGGTGCCGAACGTAATAATCGAAGGGATGATGACGTAGGCGGCGCCCTAGCAACCGTTGCCAGGGATGGGATACTGGAGCAGTCGTCTCTGTTTACAGTATAAAAAGAAAGAAAAAAATATCCCATTAAACTGTTTACCGAGAACCGCTATATACGCGTACACACGTATATATATATATACATATACATATATGATACGTCATGTCATGTATACGTAACGGTCAGAGCTTTTATTATTTTTAATTATTTATTTACGCGAGCGCACCAGTGTGTGTGTGTGTGCGAATAAAAGAAGAAAAAAAATGCTTTTATTACGACGTGAACGCGTATATAATATGATTCTGTGTATTGGAGAGATTATAGTCTGTGAACCCACATATATATATATATATATCGTATATACGTATTCGGTAGGGCGACGTGCGATCCAACGTGTGTGGCGGCAAACTGAATTATTCAATTATATATATAATATATGTATATAGGAGGGGCCGCAGTGTGAGCTTTCGGATTGATGTTCACAGCTGGTGTTGTGCACAATTTGATTTCTTTAAATAAAAAACTATTTTCGGCACCTACGCATTAAACATATTTTAATCGCGCCCTTCATCTGCAGTGTACGAGTGCGCTGCGTTTCTGCAAATAATATTTTTTAAATTATTCTGTGAATAGAGAATTCTAATAAAATGTTTAGTGAACATGTCAAGTGTTCACTGTCATTCCGTTATGGAATCGATTTGGTCGAAAACGGATGTCACGTGAATATTTCTGTTTTCATGTTTTTTTTTTTTTTTTGTTAGTATTTTTCTGAATTATTAATAAAGTACTGGGAATTTTCAACTTTTGACTAAAGTACCAATTATATTAAAGTAAACCACCCTCGATGCCGAAGATTGAAGCATTTTTATTACTCATATCAATGTCTGGAGACCAAAAGAAAAAATTATAACATCATTATAAAACCGCTCAGAACCTAAAATCTTAATCAAAATGATAGCCATTATTGTAGTTCCAAAAATATACATCGTGAATCATACATAATGTCATAATCATACATCATACATGTATTGTACAACGTACAAGTAAGTTGTGTGTGATAGAAATATACAATATATCTATTACCTATCTATTAGTATTTTACTATTTTGTGATAACATATACACAATGGTTGTAAAAGTAAATTTATTAATTAGATATATTATAATGGTGTGTTTTATTTTTACTCTTGTTTGTCCGGAATATGGTTTAGTAGCAATAAAAATACATCATTTAACTTTGAGGGTGGTTTCTGGTGGAAAATTTGATCGTATTAAACTTTATTAATTAAAAAGTGATCAAAAGTAAAAACTTCCTGGTTGTTTTCAAACTATTGTGAAAAACAACAAAACGATTACGAAAAACGAGTAAAATCAGTATTTGACAAAATCGAAATTTATTTTTGTTATAAATCAAAAAATGAATGGCACTAGAGAATTTACATTTTTTACTCCTAATCGTTGTTTATATGCTATGAATTATTAACATTGAAATCAAATTTAACACATTGCAATTACAATGACCTACTCAATGGTGTACATTCATGTATTATACTCGAATCCTATTACAACACAGTGACTTCTCTACGTTTTAAACGTACATTCAATCAATGAATTATATTAATTCACTTTTCACACAATGTATCTTATTATTTTTCCAGTTAAAGTTAATTTTTATAATAAATTGTTAATTGTTAATCTGATTTATTGGAATTTGAATACAGTGACTTAATTTTTTTCGGACAAAAAAATACCGATTAACCAGCCAATCCAATTTCGTGAATATAGGAATAACGGAATAAAATAGAATAAATTACATTTACGTAAGTATATTAAGTTTCAACTTTCTAATTTTCCTCGTCATTGAGCAGGTCACTGCAGTAATGATGGATGTATTACACAAAATCATTGTATATGAAAAAGATTTTGAGAAGAGACTGTTTTTTAGCATCTTTTTTTAAAGATATTTTATAATTTATTAATTATTGTATTATTAATATTTCTATTTATTCTATTGATAAATACAATATGATATTATATTAAAGCGACTTTAATAATAATTATAGTGAGTTTAATAATTTCACTATATTTTTTCCAAAAACATCCAAAATACTCATAGTATTGTTATTAGGTTACATATTATAGGTTTAATATATACAATAATAGTATTGTATAATTAGATGCTGCTTAATTTTTATCGAATTGTACCTATCAATTTCTATATAAAAAAATGTCTTAAAAACATAAAAAAAATGCACTAATTATGTCAAAAAATGCAAAATAAATTCTTTGATGTATGAATTAATTAACTTTGTGCTTGGAAAACACTTTTTTCAATTTTTTCAGAAAAAAATTCAATTTGCATTTAAATCCGTTCTTTACATAGTTACATATATCTTTTTTGAAGAATTGTGAAAGCAATCTATCAGCATATATTTCTAAGAATATTTTATTATAAATTTTGTTAGTAATAAATAAATACAGTAATACAATAGGTTTAAAAAAGGTTCCTTTGTTAAAAACGAATCATTAGTAACTATTAAAATATTATATCATGCAATATTACAAGCTGTTATTAACTTCTACCTATAATAAGTCAATACAAATGTGTTCGTGATATAAATAGATAAAATTATTATAAATATTTTTAAAAATTCATTGTGTATTGTAAATAATAATTTAAGAAGTAACGAAAAGTATAAAGTTTCAACGAATAATATTTTTTGGATTACAATAAAATAATTAAAACTGTTAAATTTTGTTTAGTATCAAATTTCGTCAAAATTCAACGCACTTGTACAAGAACTATTACATGCGATTTTGTATTATATGTTATAATTTATATGTATATGTTATAATTTTAAAAACTATTAAAAAAATATAAAAATCGCTTGAAAATGTATAATACAAATATAAGAAAAATCATTCAATATAAAAGATGTCAAATGATATTAATGAAATGTTTCATGTTCAGTGTTATTTTAATGGTAAGAAAATAACAAAAATCGTTTAAGATTAAGTCGTCAAAATTAAAACTCATATATACAATAAGCTCATATACAATTTATGGTAACTATTTTTTAATATAATTTATTTAAATTATGAGGAATGTTGTACTTATAACATCTATAAGTTATAAAAGACAATAAATGACGAAGTAATTTTGAACATAAAATATAAAAATGTAAACTACTTCAGACGACGATGTAGTATAGGTAATATAGTATAGTCTATATACTATGTAGTATAAATAGATAGTCTAACTTATATGATATAATAAAAATAAATTTAAGACATTATTATTCAAGAATTATCAAAACAGCACGTTTAGGTGATAAAAAAAGATAAAAAAAGTTTACTTAATTTCAATCAAGATGCTACAAAACTAATTTATATATAAGAATATTATCTTTTTATTCCACCAAAAAAACATTTGTTACAAAATTTGAGGCTTATATAAATCATTAGTCGTTATCCAATCTACAAGAACAATATAAGAGTGCGCTGTCCAGAACTACAATTCTTCGATCATAAGTAGGAATAATATTTAGTTAATATTTTAATAAACATAGATTCCGAGATAATAAATTAATAAAAGGTTTCTCGTAAGTATTTTTTTACTGAAATTTAAATAAGTTTAGTATATATTATATTTAATATTTAATGAACAATCGTTCAAATATTGACTACATAATATAATAACATAATAACGATTTTTCGTCAGTTTTTGTTATTTTTTTTTTTTTATTATTTAACTCTAATTCCCATAAACTTATTCATACTGTTTCTCGGTACGTCGGAATTTAACTTAGAAAAAATGAGTTCAACCAATTGTATTAATAAACGAAAAAAAATATTGTTGGCAATATTAAATGTACCTAATATAAAATATCCTTTGAAACAACACGTTTAAAATTCAAGCAGTTACGCAGTCACGCAAATGTTTTATATATTATTGGTATTCTTTGTCTACAATTACTACTGAAAATCTTAAACATTTCACGCAATGTATTCATTTTTTTAAAAAAAAATTGTTTATTAGCCAAACATTCGTATAAGTTGAACTAATTGTTGGTTAACTAGTAGTACCTAACTTATTACACAAATTAAATAAAAATATTAATTTGATGCTAACTATTAATTAAATTGAGTCTAATATAGTAATATCTACTTATTATGTGTGTAAAAACTACAAATGCGTAATGTATGTTATAATATACAAAATTTTAATATTTTTTGATTTTAATATTAACATCGTAAATAATAAATATCACTGAAGATAATAATTTAACATTATTAAATTTTTTATCACTTGTTGTGATATACACTGATAAGAAATGATTTTGATTTTTGATATAAAATGATTGTGACATTGTGTACCTAATCATGTTTATTATTTTATGGATAAAACATTTGAATAAACCAAAATACAGTAATACTAAATAGTAATTAATTAAGTTATAGAACTCTTTTAACCCTTTTTTGTTATTAATTAGTTTTATGATATTTTGTATCATTAAAAACAATATTTGATGGTATGTGTTACCTACTTTAATTAGATTATTTTTGTTTAATTAAATTTAAATTCTTAGATTTTTTAAAACAGTAAGCATTAATGTAATATATCAAATGTAAACTATTTGTACTTGTTTTTTTATTCAAGATTATAAACTTATTACATTTAAATTGTTCATTTTATATTAGTTATAAATCAATACAACAATGGAATTCCAAACAACAAGAATCGAGAATAAAGATCTTTGCAATGTTCTTCTGAAATGGGTTTGTTTTATTTTACATTATTAATATTATTTTGTCTCTATAGATTACTTACCTAATTAAGTATGTATTCAATTACAAAAAAAGTATATATATTTTAGATAACATAGTTTGAATGCATGAATTCAAAAGCATGAGTTTGATAAGCTACTATTACAACAATATATTATTTTTAAATATTTAAAATTTCTAAACTATTAAAACACAAAATAAATAATACACTATTCGTTACAGATATTTAATTTTTGATAATTATTACTCAGTTTAATGATTTAACATGTGTGTGTTTATATTTTATACATTTTAGTTGCAAACATTACATCTCAAAACTCCACATCGAACTTTATATGATATTACTGATGGTGTAGCACTTGCTGAAGCATTGAATCAAATGTAAGTATTAGCTAAATTAAACCAAAATATTTATAATTAGTAAAATTTAATATATATTTATTAATTAGTAACTATCTACTAATTTATTATAATTGAACTGTAAAAAAATAAAAATGTTTGATACTTACCTATACTTTCAGTGTTGGGTAGTAACGTAACGTGCGTTACTCGTTGCTGTAACGTAGTTACAATTTTAATTAACGTTATGGTAACTTCGTTACTATTATTTTTGGGTAACGGCAAGAGTAACGACGTTAATTATTTAGAAGTAACTTACCAGAAGAACGCGTTACATTATCAATTTAATTATATTTTTGTATTTTAATTTTTTGAGGGGGATATGAGTGCTAAGAACACGTTATGTGAACAATATTTGAAGATACATTATTGTATAAAATAAATATAAAACATGATTGATTTAAAATAGACTTTTTTATGAAACTTTAGTTAGAGTAAACTCTAGTTTGAGTAAAAAAAAAGTAATGTAACGCATTACTTTTGTTCTTAAATAACTAACAAGTAATCTAGTTACCTTTTTTATTTTGTAACTTGTAACGTAACTTAGTTACTTTTAAAAAGTAACTTATCCAACACTGTAAGTTAATGAAGCTGACATATTTTATTTCTAGTGCTCCAGAATGTTTTGACGACAATTGGTTTTCAAAAATAAAAAAAGATGTTGGAAACAATTGGAGACTAAAGGTAATTATTTGTGCTATGAATCTTTAGTAAAAGTAATAGTTTATAGATATTAATACTGGCAATACTGCAACCAAGAGTATTGTTTATATATTCACAAACCTTTTCGGTATTTTAAGAGTTATACTTTCTTATGTTTGCCATATATCTATAAAGTGGTGTAAAGTTATCATTTAACACAATTAAAATTATTTTAAAATATAAAACTACTTTTGTTAAAGTATTAAACTTAAACCTTAATGATTAAAAAAAGAACATCATAAATTATATAATATTTTTATTTCAGGTTAGTAATCTAAAAAAGATTGTTGAAAAAATTCAAGATTTTTATCAAGATTGTGACACACAACATATGGGAAACTTTGTAAAACCTGATGTTATAAAAATAGGTAATTTTCTAAGTTATTATATTTAACTCATAGAGAGTATGAACATTTTTCTAATTAACAACATATATTTATTCTATGAACAATATTAAGGGTTATGTGAAAACATGAAAAAAAAATGAAATGTCTTAATTTAGAGATTGATTAGGTTTATTAGGTCTTTATTAGCCTTTTACGAGTATTTCAATGTTCATTACTTTTTTTAAAATATTAATTTACGTCAAATAAATTTTTTATACACATTTTATGAATTAAATTTATTTATTAAATCTTATTAATATATATATATATATATATAAATATCCTATCATACTAAATTATTTATATCTTTAATTTAAAATATAAAATTAATATAATATCAAGTATTTACCAATATTCATTTTTGAATAATAACAAATTGAGATGATCGACTGTCAAAATTGGTTTTGCTAAAAATTACAGTTTTTAATTATTTTTTTCGATTTCCTCAATAATCAAGAAAAGTACAGGGAATTTTTATGTTTAACCTCCCAGGTGATTCACTTTCCTACCTGTTTCCTACTTACTGATCCAAAATTAGATTATGAAAGAAAGAAATACATCATTGTAAAATCAATACATTCATTGCTGTACTCAGAATTTAAAAGAAAGCTATATATAAAATAAATTTTTTGAAATAAGATGATTTTATTTACCTAAATCTTTATGTTTTTAAATAAAATATTTTTTACTAGGAGACCAAGATGATACAATGGAATTAGCTCGATTATTACAACTTATATTGGGATGTGCTGTTAACTGTCGAAATGCTCAAGGTAAAAAGAAAATAACATAATTTTTTTTAGAAATAATTAATTTAAATGTGTTCATTATAATAGATTACATTACAAATATCAGATCAATGGATGAAAACTCCCAAACTGTAATAATGCAGTCTATACAAGATCTAGAAAGGATACAAGGACATCCTCAAAGTATTATTACTAGCCTTGGAGTTGATACTGATGATCACCAAGAACAAATTCAACAACTTATTGATGAACTTCAATCTGTAACGAAAGCTAGAGATCAAATGACTCAACGCTGTCTTGAACTCGATTCTCAAGTAATAAGAATACATTTTTTTTATGCATAATTAAATATATATTATTTATACATTTTTAAACTTTATTAATACTATAAGTTATAACAATAATAAAATTATGTTAAAAATTTAACTTAATAAAATTATTTAATTCTTTTCAGATAAGTTTGTTACAAGAAGAAAAAACATACATTTTAGATGAAAAAAGACATTTAGAAGAACGACTTTTAGAAAGTGTTGAAGATCCCTTGAAGGGTAGTGGTCAGAGAAGACAGATTGAAGAACTAAAAGAAGAATTGTACAAAGCTGAAACATGTAAGTTTTATTTATTAATTAGTTATAACACATAATGTATAAATATTACAAAACATTTAAATTAAGTATTATTATTTATTATAAAAAAAAAGTCTCAGACTTACAATTTGCAGGCCGGTTCTGATACGTCAAACTTTTCGAACCGACCTGCCAAGCTAATTCATACTTTCATTTTTACACGTCTATTTTGATAACCACTTGTTTAAATATTATTTGAATCGTCTGATGCTATTTTATACTTTCAATTGACATATAACTAAATAAAGTTTTGAAAATATAATACATGCAATATCATCAGTATTCATAAAATTAGCATTGCACTCATATAATATTATCAATAATAATATTATATAATAAACTTTATTTATTTATAGAGTTATTACGTATATAAATAATAATGAAATGCAGAAAAAATTAATTTTTAAAGAAAATACTATTAGAAATTTGTTTTATGAAATAAATTCTTATAATAATGCAGTTTTTAATTATTAGTGTTTGAAATATTTATGATATAAAACAATTAAATAAACTATTTTTATAAATTGAAAAAATTATAAGTAATTTAGTGTTGGTTTTGATGTTCTATTTTTATTATATAATAAATAATCAGATAATTGTGACATTCACTCAATACCTTGAAATATTACTCGGCAATACCAACAACTGGTTAAGCTCAAAAATCCTAGTTATAAATACATCAAACTCATCAGTCGTTGTACTAAAATTAGTAAAATTATTTTTTAATATATAATTATGGGTGAAATAATATAATAAAAAGATTCTTATTCTTCTCTTTTTTCAATCTCATTACATCTTTATCTCTCCCCAACAATGTCAAAATAAATTCAGTTTGCTGTAAAACAACTTTGGAGACCATTGTTATAGAATACTAATAATAGATTATATATTTTAGCTAGAGATGATTATCGAATAAAACTTAAGACACAAGAAAGAGAAATGGCCGATTTAAAAGTTAAATTTGATTTATTACAAGAAACTGCTGGAGAGGCGAGACTTCTTAAAGATGAATTAGATATTCTTCGAGATACAGCTGATAGAGTTGAAAAGTATGAATCAACTATACAGTCCTATAAAAAAAAATTAGAAGAATTAGGTGACTTGAAAAGACAAGTGAAAATATTGGAAACAAAAAATATAGCTTATATTCAACAAAATATGGAATTAGAACAGGTAAAGATTTTTTTACATATTTATGTATATATAATAGACTCAAGTATCTCAAGTAGCTATAGTTTTACTTCTTGGCTGTTGTTTGCTCAAAATTCATGATAGTTCAATTGGTTTTCAATTTCTTATAACTTTAATTTAGGTAACAAGTTAATATTTTATTCACTTTTAAAGTATTATAATAGTTTAATATTTATACTTAAATTAATTTATAAAATAAGTGTGTTAATATTTATGTATTTAGGAAATTAAGAAATCTTCTGTGTGGAAATCACAATTAGAAATATATAAAAAACAAGTTACTGAACTACACCATACATTAAATGATGAGACAAACAAAATTGATAAATTGGAATTTGAATCAAAAAAGTTACTGGAAAACCTGAACACCTTACAGAAAGAAAAAGATGTAATCTATAATAACAATTTTTCTGTTTTAATTTTTATTAATTTTAAATTTTTTAGAGGTTAGTTATTGAGAGGGATTCGTTAAAAGAAGCAAATGAAGAATTAAAATGTTGTCAAACACAAATGAAAAAGACCAGTACGCTTGAACATTCTCAAACAACTGCTAGCGATGATATGGAATCGGCAATGGACCTCAAGTTTGTTAACATGATAAAATAAACATTCTATCAACATTCTATTTTATTTTATTTATTTTCATAAATATACAGACAAAAATTAGTAAGGCTTCAACACGAGAACACAATGCTAAAAATGAATCAAAAAGAACCAGAAGAAGATAAAATATCGGTACTCCAAAGTATTTTGGATAATACAAGACAACAGTATAATGAACTGCGTTTGGATAATAGGTACAATTTTATATTTATTATACAAAAAAAAATTAAAAAATTTGTTTTTCAAGTTTATTAAATCTAAATTAAGTCATTTAATTTAATTACATTTATTTATATTTTCAATAACTTGCTATGTTAATACTAAAAATCATTGAATTTTAGAAAAGCTAATCAAAAGATATTGGAATTAGAATCTGAATTAAAAGAACAAACAGAAAATAACAATGAATGGAATTCAAAAATTAAAGAACTACAAAGTCAACTACAATGTGAAAAAGATACAAGATCATTGGATATTGAAGAAAAAAATACAACAATATCAGATAAAGGTGGGTGAATGAAAGCTGAGTTATTGAATACAGATTACTCATTAGTAAAGTCGACATTATTGTATACAAATTAATGTTTACTTCATTTATCTAAATTCACATATATATATAATATATATAAAAATACATTTTTTTTCAGATCAATTCATAAATATTTTGCAAGTTTCTCTTCATCAGAAAGATATAGAAATACAAGAATGGGAAGAGAAACATAAAAAATTCATAGAAAAAGCTAAATCAGTTGTTAAATCTATGGACTCCAAAAATGTATCATTAACTGATGTTGACATAAGTGTATTAGAAAATAGGTTAATGAAAGCCAATAAAGAAATAAGCGACTTAAAGGTACTGTAACTATTCAATTACTGTAGATGTATGTATATGAAATTCCTGTTTTTAAATTATTTGTTTATTGAATTGTTTTGTTCAATATATTGTATATTGAACAATGTATATTGTTTATATACATTAAACCATTAAACATGTATCATTTCGTATTGATATTTCAGAAAGAACAAGAAAATGACAAAGCATCACAAGAGATTGAAGAAAAATTAATATCCACTGCATTTTACAAATTAGTAAGTTGTATAATATATTATTATGTAACTAGTACACAATGGTGCAATTGTGCTCTGTATTTAATATGTATTTTTTTTCATCTACCATCTTTTAATAAAAACAAAACTTTAGAATTTCAAAAAGTAATAGTAATATCAAGAAAAGCATTTAAATTTTTTTTCCATTTTTTACTATAAAATTTTTTAATATATTCATTTATACAGTGAATTGGTTAATTTAATTACTTATAGAACAATACCTCACGGCTAACCACATAATTTATGTCATATTGTCATGTATCACATCACAGTAAAAATATAGGTTTTTTGTAGATTTTAATATATATTAATTTATTATTTTTTGTGCAAGAATGGGATAGGTACTTATATTTTATTGAATGTCATTATAGTCATGTTAATCTTTCATGAGCTGCCACTAAC
Organism: Rhopalosiphum padi; assembly: GCF_020882245.1. Taxonomy (NCBI): domain Eukaryota; kingdom Metazoa; phylum Arthropoda; class Insecta; order Hemiptera; family Aphididae; genus Rhopalosiphum; species Rhopalosiphum padi. The sequence continues at coordinate 52,515,496 of NC_083599.1, forward strand.
ATAAAAATATTAAACATGTTTTAATATTTCAAAATGATGACTGCTATTTTTTAATTATTAAAATTTACTATTAATTTTGTATGTATTATTTATAATATTTAGGCACAAACTAAGATGCAAGAATCTGTTGACCAGAGAGTAATGAATCAAGGACTGTTACAATCTCAAACATTCCTATCAAAACACAGACAGCAAACAAATAAAACAGTTGAGTTACTTATTGTTTCAGTTATAATTTTGTAAAAACCATAATCCTCAAAAATCAAAAACCATCTCCTTGTATGAACTATTTGATTAAAATATTTTCTATAAATAATAAAATTATACTTTTAATAACAAATAAATACAAAGTACGCCTAGTATAATATCAAGAAATAACCTTGAAACCAAAAAGATTACGTATTATCCGTTAGACTGTTTGAGCCTATGCTCACTCTGTCATTTCGGGCTGTAATAATTTATATAATATTAATGTATAGTAAATTTATTTGCAATGTATAATTCATAAAGCATTTGCTTATATATTTTGTTTGACATAAAATCTAGCTGAATGCTATGAAAATGTATGCCATGCTACTATAATTTAATATATATATATTATTTTTACTTTGTTAATAAATAGGAAGTTTTTGATAGTAGTGAATTACAACTTTTGGGTTTACATATTATAATTTTAGCTTATTTCAATATTTTTAAATACTTATTTTGATGATTTTTTGTACTTAAAGTACCAAACTCTGTTCAAAATAATAATGTCAATGGTAATAATAATAATTACACCTGTAAAAATTAACATATTGTTTTGTTAAATAAATTAATTGGGTGTATACTGTATAGACATGGTTATTGGTTATATACAGTGTGATCCCTTTTAAAGGTAACACTAAATTATTCTGTCCAGTGACATCGGATTAATATGCGGTTTTCGTGATGAGATAGGGAATTTCTAAATACACATTTTTTGATAGTTTTAAAATTTTTAACTTTTTTATTGTGTGCATGCGCAACAGAACTTGCATTTTTTTAAATAACAACACTTACTTTTAACAACAGATTTGGATAGACAGACATTTTTTATGTCAATTTGGTCATTTTTACCATAGCTCTAAAATCAAAAGTAACTTAATGACAACGAGTTAAAGTTTCGATTAAAATTATTGAATTTTTCTACAATCATCCTAGAATTTTATGAATTGTCATGCAATTTAAAATTAAAATTTTATGTTCCTACCCATTCTACTGTCCTTAGAATTAAGTTTTAATTAATAATTATCTAATAGTTAATCTAAAATAATATGTATTTAATGAATTTTTTTTTTACCCATGTTTTAGGTGGTACAAAATCACAGAAAGTTTAAATCTCCATAAAATAGTATTAAGAGAGTTCATTCATCAAATACTCTAAGTATTCAAGAAAAAACAATAAACAATTAACAAACAAACAAGCAAACTGTAAGTAAGTAGTATACATACCAGTTTAAATACCAAATTATCATTTTCATATAAATTGAATGGCTTAAAAAACTATTTCTAATATTTAAATAACTGTGGCAGTGACACATCAGATGCTTGTATGAATTTTTTGTTTATTAACTAGTGGTGAAAATTATTAGAAAACCCACTTAAAATGCACAACATTAAGTAAATTCTACTTTAAATTTAACCCTAATCCCGAGCTTTTGACAATAACATTGATAACTTAAAATAATTTTGATAACTCATTTGTCTCCACTAAACCATTTTAATTTAAAATAGATAATTAATTATTTTTAGACATAAGGAAACCGTTAATACTTCCAAGTAGATCTTGGATACAATACTTCCATTACTCTAGTATCCTATTAAATTTAAAAAGTGCTAGGCCGAAGTATTTTATTCTTAAAACCATTGTTCCTACTCCAACTAATAAGTAACTATGAGAAGGTATAGAAAGTTCAGTCTTCAGAATATATTATATATATACTTTTGTATATTATCTAAATAATTTGTTCAAAAATTTGGTGCTTTTATAAAATTTACAAATTAGTATAATATATATATTAGACAATAATAAATTAGGTAATAATATCTTGTAAATATAAAAATTAAAACTATAGGCTTTGACTAAAAATTTCAAACTATCGACTTAACTTATTATATACCTATGATATTTACTTTTTATATATTTCAACCTTATTGAATTATTTAAGTTTATCATATCTATATAGTAGGATAAATTTCAAAAGCTCAATGTAACACTTTATAGTATTTTAGTATATTAATGTGTACTATAATGTTAAAACCTAAAGGTAAATAATATCAGTTTGAATAGAGATTTTTCAAACAAAAATTAATTTGTATATTCATAATTTCTAAAATATTTTAATCAAATACTAAATATTCATACCTATTGCCCTGTCTCACATTAATGTTCTTTGTAATAGCCTCTGAAAAAGTTATTTCTTGATGTTTAGTAGTAAACATTGTATAAATCAATCTTACGGACTTGCCACTTCAGTAATTGTTTTTTGCCACCTAGTCTTAAGATCTCTCAAGTTACTTTTAATCAATTGTATAAAAAAAAGTGTATATTATCATAAGATATGCAGGTGGTAAAATATTATAATTGTAAGTTTATTTAAACAGTTAAAGAGCTATTTTGAAAAATAGATATAATTTAATACCATTTTTTATATACATTTAATATTTTAATATAATATAAAGTCTTAGGTATTAATGTCTAATAGTTATTAGATATTATAATTAAGTATTTGCCTACCTAATATGCACTTATGTGCAACTTTTATTGTGTACAATAGCGCGTTTAATTTAAACAAGAACTTCAATTACTTTTGTTTAGCACTCATTGTGTTCTCTAAAAAAATTAATATTTTTATAAAAAAATGTATACGACAAAGTTAACATAATTAACTTGATTATTAATAAACCATCGTGTGAAAATCGTATCTCGTGTTTAATTATGATAACGCTGTTTATAATTCAATATTATTGCTCAGAAAAAAAATGTACTTAACAGTAAAATGTAATCATCGTTTAAAAAAATTGTTAACCTTCTTTGAAAGAACTTCTTTTGTTATATATATTTAATAATAGATAAACAATACTTATAGTTAAAATTTATTTTAACAAAGTTATTTATTATTGAGTTTATTAATTGTCCACCACTCATCAGTTATTAATAATTAATATATATATATATTTATAATAATTATGTATTTGTGTGTGTGACATGTGTACACCGTCCATATATCTTAGCTAAAATCAATTGTTATGTTAATCACTGTGTGTCCGTGTCCTTTGTGAAAATGCGAACCATTAAACTTAAGTATTACTTGTAGACAATATTATCATATTATAGAATTAGTTTACCTAAATATTGTTAAAAATAATTATTTTGATGTTTGATACCGACATACCGCAATTATGTATTGAGTCAGGGTAATTTTATTTTTTTAGTTTACCATTTGATCTTTATAGAACGCAATTACACGTTTTATTGTAATTAGAATATTAGATACATACATTTTATTTATAATGTCAATACTAAAATTTATTTTTTTAGTGTAATACATTTTTATATTTGCCATTATTGCCATTTATGTCGAAATAGCTGAAATTGTTAATTCAGTAATATCATATTATATCATTGTAATACATCATAATAATAATTGTACGAAATATAATAATAATAATAATAATATAATGGTATTTAAAAAATTTTGTTTTTGGTGTTTTCGTACACAGTGCGATTTCCTGATCGTTATGAACTACCTACCAATTACGTATTTACCATCTTACTAGCTATAGTTGTAGCTATTGACGTTATTAAAAAACAATTTATTAATTGACTGATTAATAATAAAAAAAATAATGGATGAGCCGATAACTCGTTGTACGCCTTACGCCTGTCACTTTGGTTGGTACGCCGTACACGTTTGTTTGGTCGATCAACATATTTTTATTATTTTGTTTGCTGCGTAGTTATATTATTGTTTAATTGAAAGTATTTTTCCGAGCCGTAGTCTTTGTGTGTAGTATAGTGTATACACTACTATACAGTGTGTATTTGTAAATAATAATGATATGTTCATATTATACCTAATAAATTGATGATTTGTGTTTTATTTATTTTAATTTATCACTATTTATAGTTCTTATTTAGACATGACTACGTGGGAAAATTAAACATCGTGATATTAATTAAACACGATTATACATATTTTTAATATATTTTGTTTGTGAACAAAACATGTTTAATATTTCAATGTAAATATATAATGTATATCAAATATATAGGTGCTATAGTGCATATGAGCATAGTGTTTTATTGGATAGAAATGTGAATGAAATCTTTTCATCAAATTTAAACGCAATTAAACATCTGGCTATTATTCAATATCGTTTGATTTTTAAGCTCAATTCGTTTTCATTTCCTCGTTTAATATGTATATTATAGAAAATTTACTAATAAATATGACAGTTAAATAATTTAAATTAGTTTGTGTCACCATTAGTTGACATAAAGATTGTTTCATAAAATAATAATTTACGAACAGCAGATCATTTTTTTTCTATTTTTTATAGTCTCGATTTATTCGCGATTATCATTGCAGCCAGGATGTTTTTGTTTTATATTATACTAAACAGTAAACGTGAGTGGAAGGCCACAAAAATCAAAATATTGATAGAAATCGTAACATTCAAATCATAGTACAGAATGTTGAGAACTTGAGAATAGCATGATGCAAATATGCAATGACCAATTTATTTATATTTTTTATATAGGTGAACATTTCGTGTATTGTTTTACCTATTTCATGTTTCAGATAGATATCCAAATATAAAATAATATAATCTTTTGGTATAAGTTTGTACCTTAAAAATACGACTTAACATAATTTTATTAATTACCTACTTATATGCTCGCTTTTAATATTAATTATTGGTTAAGTAATACCTAGGTTTAAAATGTACATAGTTAATATTTAAATGTATTACATGGATACCTATTGGCTATTACTATACTTCATATTATCCTTCAATCATATATTTTACGATTTTACAATTTTGAAAGCATTAAACCTATTCATGGTTTGAGATTAAAAAATAAAAATATAGTACTTAATTTGAATCGCATAAAAGAAAATCAAATTCCTATTTTTTATTAGATATTGTTTCTAATTAGAAATTCAACTATAGTTGTAATTAAAATAATGTATTTTTTATTACATAAAAACTGCCTATATTTTTCTATTGAAAACTCTAGATACCTACTAGATATTTTGTTGGTGTGTCTGTGTAAAAATGATTGACGTCTTATATCCGTATATAATACACATATAGGTGATATTTTATACTCTAGAACTTGCCTGTGGTACTATTAAGATAAAAAAAAAAGCTACTACGTTATATAACATTATACGTTATTCATTACATTATTGTTTATAATACCTTCTTATAATCTTATGTATAATGATAACATAAATGGCATACGAGATATTGACAACTTCCTGCAGATTGCCATTTCATATGCAATAAGATATCGATGATAGTGTTACTATACGAATTGTAATGGACTAATGACCAATATACACTATGATAATCAAAATAAATGATAAAATACTTAATATTCTATAACAATCGATAATTTGCATTGAATAAATAGAAAAGTATATATATTTTTTGTGGTTATTTTTGTAGTTGATTTGTAGTTGCATTTTATAATTAAAATATAATAATTATTGTACTACGTATATAATATATAATTTAATAATAATCAGGAAAATTGTATGGTTATGAATTATGATTTATAAATTATCCAAAATTCAAACCAAATGACATTCATTTACTTAGTGTATGGCCTACTGGACCAATCGTTATACACTGTAATTTTATAAGATAAAAATATAATAATTTTATATTCGTAATTTTGTGACCTACCAACCGAAAACCGAGTTAAGTATGTGATCTACGTGTGCTTGGCCTTGCTTGGCCCAACAACTAAACATCAGTTTACAAACAAACGACAGAATATTCATGGTGAGTATTAAAAACCAAAAATACTATGAAAATGCATTAAACATCAGCTGATATTTTACCACATTTGAAGCATGTGATATCGATTTATTTACAGGGAAGATCAATTTTTTTAAATTTATTAAGTGATATACAAAAAATGTATTGCTAATTACAAATTTTTTTTTTAATGAATAATAACTGACTAATTATTTACACTTACAGTAATTTTGTACAAAAATAATTGATTTTTTTTAATAAATAATGTTTTATGTTATATTTGTTTTTACGATTAAATATGATCAATAATTTCTTAAAAAAAATTCTTGGTACCTAATTTATAATAGCGTTATTACGCGGTCCGGTAGATTACATACTAAACGAATAAAGGTACTAATTATTTTAATTATTCCAAGTGAAAGTTTGTCAAGTTTACATGAAAGATATATTGGCACAACTCATTTATCTAAGAATCATTCAGAACATTTTGTAAAGCATGTAAAAGAGGCTAATACACAAACATGTGAACAATCAAAAATTCAAGATTTTAATACCAATGCATGGAATCCATGAAAATTGATTACCATATACCATTTAGCTGAATGTTATAACCACAGACACCACTCAATAAAAATAAAAAAAAAACCAAACTAGACAATCACATATATGAATATTCATAACTTTTTTGGAAGATGAATAAAGTTAATAATGTCTATATTATACATATAGATTGCATATATAATATTGCATAATAAAAATTAAATGCTGTTCGTTGGTAAGCGCATCTGCACTGTAGAACGGCTGTACTGATATGTTTCATTTTTATTTTATGTTCGTATAATAATCCAAAAAAGGTAAGAAAAGTTGAAAATTCATCCAGAAATTGGACAATTCGGAAAAATTGAAAGTTTATTTTTCTATGGAATTTGTATATAAACTCGCGATCATATGCGTGGTTTTGTTGAAATCTGGAATACACGTAGTTTTAATGACAACACTAAAAATACTATATTATGTTTTAATATTTAATCATAAATATTTTTTACACTTGAACACTCTGTATGCAATAATATAATTTCAACCATTCTGTATATTAGTTAACGTATTTTGGCAAAGAATGTTTTAAAGAATCCAAAGAGTCCATTTCGAAATTCGAGACTACCTGACTATATATATTGGATATGAATATTTTTAATAAGCTAATTTAATCTTCTAGAAGAATCGCGTGTTATTAAACATGTAAAATTTACTTCGATGAACTTAGCTCACTCATTTTATCTAATAAACAAATATATAATAAGCAAATTCTGAAAGTTGATAAAAATTAGATAGCCAAGTTCACAGACGTTACAGCTTTCTATCGGCTGACTTCTGAATGTACTCCTTCTAACACTGAATATCTATCGACACTATCGTTAATAGGATACAATGATCACTCCGAAGTAGATATGCACTATGTTTTTTTACTTACTTTTACATTGTGTACACATTTGACATTTCCAATAATTTTTCATAAATTCACAAAACAATCACAAACAAATGTATTGAAATTTGGATAGGACAACGACTATGTTGGGTCAGCTAGTTTAATAATAATGTATAAAATATTTTATTTTTTACATTTGAATAATATTGTTTTAATTATGTGTAAATAATGAATTTTAATTATTTCTCTGTAGGCTATAGGTCACACGTTAAACGAATGCCAATTAAATAATTTATCAGTGCTTTTAGATATATAAAGACATAATCTGTACTAATAGTGACTTTCTAACTCTGATGTTATACTGTATTATAATCATATTTTGTTTTAGGTACTATTTAGTACAAAATTACAAAACAATGATCAGTGATATTTATTTATTATAGATAATAATATGTATAGGTTAGTATCTTAAAATAATTTAATAAGACGATTAAAGGTTTTTTATATATATATATATAATTTGCAAAACTTCTTATCGTGCAGTTGCAGCTTATAATAGGTGCCTACTGCCTACCTATTATAATAGGTATGCAATTATCATCATGTAACAACTTTATTGTCCTTATTCATATCATTCTTAATTTGCACACCATCATTTAATTACCATAATTAATTAGGCATACGACAAAATCATATATTAGCGATATTATTATGGACTGTCCATTTAAAATAACAATATTATTTTAAAAGTACATACTAAAAAAAAACAATATAGTTACCGACGTACCGTAGAACTATGAACAATGTTATCATATACAATTATCAAAATGTATGCATAAAGTCTATGTTTATACATTTATATTTATTCTATATTTATGAGGTTAAAAATCCAAATTATTTTATTTGTTTTACTTTAATAGAATGCGATAGTTCTACCCAAATAGATATTATAAATACATATATAATAAGGTGTAGTTCGAACATTAAACATAGTATTATATTGAATTGTCTATACAATGTAAACTAACGACTTATGTTATAAATTATTATAATTTATCAAAACTACATGAAATAGAACATAGTATAGTTTAAGTTATTGTAATATATTTTTCAATAACTTAAATTACTTGCAAATTAAACGTTAAGCAAAACTTACAGTGTGTCCGGTGTAATTAGTGGTGGGGGGGGGGTGTAGGGCTAACTTCACACACGAATCAATTAATTTAATGCAACTATCGGTTACTAACAAATCTGTTATACGTCGAAAGTTCTAATAGTTCTACTATGGAAACCGAAAATAAGTAATGCTGTATAGTCGACTATATAAGCTTATGTATAAACATTTTTGTTTTAACATTTTTCTTTAAAACAAACGTAATTTTTAATGTTTTATTTAATGGTAGCAAGTACCTAGGAATGCTATTCAATGGGATTCTTTTGGATCGGTTATATATTAAATACTCGGTCGATTATTTTGATCTATTATTAAAGCTAAGCTAACAACATAATATCGGCTCTACTGAACGCTGTTGTAATGTTGTATAGGTAGTAAGACGGAGAGTCAGAGACAACACCTGTTGGTGTAGCAATAGCACCCTCTTGAATCTTGATGATACGTTATTATAATCTACCTATTTGCTGTAACATGATCTGAGTATAGTCAAAACCGCATATCCCCCTTTCAACAAAGCCGAATACACCGCTGCTTTTTATTTTCAGATGTTATTACTCTTAAAAATACGCAGTCATAGGTAAAATATAATTTCTTAAGCGTTTTATGACGGTTTTTTTCGTAGAATGTAGAAGTGTATAGGCATTGATTTTGTTTTTAAATTTTAGTTTTCTAGACATGTTTAAGATATATTTAAACATTTTAACTGTCAATCAAACGTGCGCCCGACGCGAGTTTTAGGCCGCTGACGCCCACTCATTAATATAAAATTAGTATACACTATACGTATACATAATATCTTAATCAGCCACAGCGTATATGGCAGACATTGATTTTACAACATAAAACACAATGTGCAGTATATGTACGGCTATCGGGCCATATATGATGTTATTGAGAAAATAATACATCTGTATTTATAAATGCAAACAGTTAACGTTGCATTACGTTGTTGACATTTGACAGCAGCAGCTGCTCGTGTCTACGTGGAAAATAAATAGTACAATAACAATAGTATGGCATTGTGTTCTGTGCAGTCATGCACTCGTGCCAAAGATTGAGATTTCGCTATTTCAGAGCTGCGCAATGATAGCTATACTTGCTACTTCAGAACTTTATAGATACTTGCATGTTGTTATTATTATGTATAAACACTATAAACAATAATATTATAACTGCGTATATTATACCGACTGAAATCTTAGATTTGCGGTGGAAATAAGTATTTATACATAGGTAGTACTAAAATGTAATAACTACTATAACCAGTAACCAGGGTATTATAGACGTCTAGATTATATTATTACCTACTATACTAAATACTAACACTAATATAATTATATTATTTAAGTAGTATACAGATAAACTGTTTACTGTATAATATTATGATTTATGACGTGTCAATCAATGTTCAGCATTAAAATTGAAATATTGTTATTACTTATTAACAAAATATAATACGTACGTATATGAAACTATATTAACTGTTTATCCACATAATAATAATATATATAATATTATAATACATAAGTAGGTATACGCAATACGCCCTAATCATTGTATTACAGTTAGACCTATGTAATCATCAATCGTACGAGTGAAAATAACGCTTACGTAGTGTACGTTAAACCTATACTATTATATTATTAAAATATTATTTCAAGTTGTAATATCAATATATAATTGTGTAGCGTCGGTGCGTAAATAGTCTCAGTGGCGTAATATAATATTGGGAAAACATTGACAGCCTCAATAATCCATCGCAGAGACGCAGAATATCAAAACATATGATCGCATAATTATATATATATACCTATTATAATTTAGGTGTACTAGAAACACAGTCAATGATGTGAATGTCAATGATAGTAATTATATATCTACTGATTACTTCTACTTATGGATATTACGGTGTACTATGAACAAATTACTGTATAATAAATAGATAATTAAATAAAAATGAACATTTAAAATACAATTAACATGAGATAAGTCTTGTTGTGTTATAAACAGACAAACCAATAGCTATAATTTTATAATTTTTATAATATATTAATATATACTCGTATACATAAAAAAATTGGTATGTATAAATTAATTAATATAACCTTGTTTAGGCGTATAGTTGATGCTCAAAAAAAAAAAAAAATTAATTAGGTAATTAAAAATTAATCAAACTTTTGTATACAACCAAAACGGTAATGTTAAAAATATTTCTTGTTTCAAAATTTATAGAATTGGACAAACGTCTAATCTATCTAAATGATGTCATTTAATAGCTAAGTACCTATAGGTATATAGTCTACAAGCTCATTTATACAAGGTAAGTCACTGGCATATAAAACTTTCTTTTTTGGGGGGAGGGAGACAGACACTTCTATCCTTACTACTCCTTTATGATCAAATCGGTAATTATATAATTATTTATTTTTTTACTTATTTCAACTGAAATTATTATTTAATTATATATACGAGTTAATAAATATTTTTAAATTATCTACAGTCCAATTCATTGTATAGCCAGTAAATAAATATCAAAATTATTTTTGGTTTCTTATTTTAATACTCCATAAAAAATATAAAATAATAAAAATGTAAACTTTATCACGTTTGAATTCACAAATTTACTCTTAATCAACCGACATCAAAAATGTAAAAACAGAATTCGCTACTACGCCACTGCAGGGGTAGGTAAATTTTCCACTAGGTGTTATACCTATTATCTATCCACTGTCGACCATATATTCCTAAAATATATTCACTCGCTTTCTGTCGAAACGTTATGACTATTTGATAGTACCTATATTTGAAGTATCTACTTGATTATTATTATAGAAAAATTAATTAATAAAATATTATAAAATTATGTTCAACATGAATATGCAATATATTACTAAATAATTATAACATTTATAACTAGGTATATAAATTATATTTTTTCTGATTTTATAGATAAACCAAAAAAATAATTTAAATGTTACTATGTTACTAAAAATAATTATTAAATGGATTTCCGGAATGTATTTCAAAAAACATTATCAAGAATCTAATCAATGACCTATCACACATTCACATACACAGAATGTTGTACACATCAGGGGCATAATTTCAGATATTCAATTATTAAAGACGATTAAGAGAAAGGCAATCATTTAAATCAGACCAATTTTCCCTCCACCAAGCCACTTTGAAAGCTTTCAATCCGTGATATAGAAATTTTAAAACTGTACATCTTACTTATAATTTTACAGAATAAAAAAATGTTAAACTCGCTTAACATTTATATTCATATTTCTACTATTTTAATTTTACTTATAGTATTCGACTCAAAATTGTGTAACAAACTAGTTATGTTCAACTATAATACAACTTTTCATTTTCAATCTACATTATAACACAATAACACAATAACAGAATAGATACATTATGGTAGTTGGCAGTTTAATCACAATACAAGAGTACATGTCATACTCAGTATGATCTATACTATAGTATCACACGTCTATTTATTGCTGTGCTGTGTGTTCGGGACACAGAATAATCCGTCTCTGACTATTTATTATATACATAAATATAATATGTTGTCAATTATTGTAGCTATTTAATTTTTTTTTATTGATGTGCATCACGCAGCGACGTCGATAAAGTAAAGTTGGTCAGTGGTAGTTGGCGCAATATTACAATAATAACATTTTATGCGGGCCGATAACACACTTATAAAGATATAGAGCTGCAACTAGCTAGAGTACAGCCGGAATCCATCAAATCGTGTGCTCGGAGGCACGCACTGTGCTCGGTGTATTGCGCGCTTAACGCTCGTCGATGCCTACTCTATCGATACGCGCAGGTCGTGAAATCAAAAATCACATTTCCAAAAATTCCATCGTCCCGATTATTACGAAACGTTATATTATTGTGTTTATGTTTTATAATGCACCTACGCGGTTAGGTCAACATACTGCAGTGTTTGAACTCGTACTTATTATAATGGGTAGTATATTATGCTGTATGTTAATTTCTATATTCATAGTTTCCTAGAAAAGCATTTTACCGGCCGTCGTTTACATAATTGAAATAGGTATATATATGAAATGAATCAAAACCAGTCCAAAATGTTTTCCGAGAACATATCAAATTATTTCACACGCACAAAAAAGAAGCCCAGTCGCAGCATTCTTGAGAAATTATTTATTTATTTTTTTGTATTTGTTTATTAACTATATTATAACTATATTATTATATTTTAATCATCAAACTGTGCTGCAGATACAGGATTTTACTTTAAATACCGATGACAGTAACCTTATATATTACCTATATGCAATATTGTCGTGTTGTATATAGCACATATTATATAATATAATTCGGTCGCGAGTCGTATACAAATAGGAGACGAAATTCAACGTCAAATCGACGACTAGGTAATAACTTTGAACGTCTGTTCGTCGAAAATCAAATTGAATTTACTTAAATTTCACGATAAGGTATACCTACGCACTCAAAGGTAGAGAAATGTACACTAATAATAACAGTATTGAATATAACACGCCAAATCCATAAACATTTCCACCCACACCCCACCAAAAAAATGCAATAAAAACAAAAAAAAGTTGTCTATATGCATTATGCACTCTTTATAATGTCTAATATATGTAAAATTAAATTTCGTGATTATAATGGTAGGTACCTAATACGTCTTGAACTGTTGAATCAAATTTGTATTTCACTATTATACGTATATAGTTATTTGCATTCGGAACACTAGCGCGTTGACATAATTAATGATCATTAGAAAAATCTAAATCATGTACAAAAACAATCATTTTATTAAAATAAAAAATTATTATAGTATGAAAAAAATAATTTTAAGTGAGACTCGACTACTCGAATCCTCTAAATTGCAAGGTACGTCTGTATTATGGGTATCATGCAGTTATATATATACTTCATACAATAAACATATAGGTACTATCATGTTATTTTCTGTCACCATTGCAACTAGCGCACATTCAACTATCGTCGTATGGACCTGGCAACGAATTAGTGAATATCGACAGTTAGGTCTATTATTGTACATTGATCTTCTGACCTTATGACTTATGTATAATGTACTATAGCAGAGTATTAGAGTATATAATCATAATTACATAGAGTACATATAGTAATATAGTATTAAATATATGTGGTTATTACTGGCTAGTAGCTATATATTTTTTTATTTCATTATTATTATAATAATTATGTATTTATTTACGCTAAAACAATTTATACCTACAAACATATAATATGAAATAAAGTAACACTTTTAGTTATTAGTAATAACTAGACTAATACATCATACAGGATATAATTTAGAATAGTAAGTCAAGATTATAATAATTAATAATCATATACATATTTAGATTTAAGTGGCGAAGAATCCTGTGCTTAGGATTATTATAAGACCATATAGTCGAATTAAATTGGACAACAATGATAGAACGGTTTCGTGAGGCATATAAGGGAGCAAGGAGCCCCAACATTAATAACAGAGATCAACGGTATGTATGTTGTGTACCTACCTATGTATTACGATTAAATAAATACAACAATTTATGAATTAAAACAATATATTTTTTAGCTATTTATAAAAATTAAAAAAAGTCCTTGTATTATTGTTTATTCACAATATTATATTAATATGCTCCTGGTTCAGAATGAAATTATTCTACATAGTGTAAAATCAATAAAATCACAGTAATATATTATGGCTGCTGACTACAATGATGTATGTTTTTTATTCGTAAAATATCACAACAAGTAAACATCACTCGAAAAAATGTATCCGAATACATTTTTTGGGGAAAACTTATTTTTGAATATATCTATATATTCACTATAACGAGTCAGAATTCTTTCGAAATCTACAGTTCTCGGTATGCCACACCTAGCTGTGCGTTATAATAATTAATAATAAACAATATATATATATATAATATAGGTACATCCATATTATTTACTATAGGTATAGGTATTATAGGTGTAAATATATATATATATAGGTAGCTATATACGTGGAGTTGCATCTGCAGGCGGTGCATACGAAAACCAGTATTTTTTTGGATATATTTTATAGGCACGAGAGTATGCATAAAATTAAAAAAAAAAATAAAAATAAAAATAATAATACTTAGAAACTTTCGAAATACCGGCTTGGAAGACGCTACACGATGCGTCGATAAGAGTGCCATTGCCGTCCATAGTCTTCGAGGTCTTTCGAGGTCTTTGTCTTTCGTTTTTACATATTACTAGATACCTCAAGTTTATCCTATTATGTATAAAAGGAAAAACTGGTTTCTGTTTAAAAGTAATACTACACTTCCGAGAAACGCACACCACAGCCTAATCCGTGTGCCTAGTCATATACAACTATAATAGGTAGGTCTATCTATTATATATTATACATATTATAATACATGGTTGGGATTAGATGTTATATTAAAATTCCCTGTCAACGAAACGAATGGCTAGTTATAAAAATGATATATATATATATATATATTATATTATAAGTATTCTATTTTTTTTTTTTTTTTTTAAATCTGTTTTGGAAATACTTGTTTTGTAAACGAATTAATGCATTCACATGTTCACATTCTTTCGCAGACAAAAACAGAAAAACCTGCCTACCTAATATTCTATAATAATTTTTTTAAATATTTGCTTCTCAACAAATTATTATATAATATTCAATAAAATGTTTACAAGAATCATTCGACAAATAAATATTAATTATCAAAATCGTAGAGATACTACACATTTTGAAAAAAAACTAGTCGGTCTGTAAGTACATTGTGTGTAATAATTTGTCTGTAATATGTTTCAACTATAAAAATAATAATTAAATAAGAGTATTGAGTTAAATACTTCTAGAGATATAATTTAGTGACGTATACGGCATACTTATATTTTAATATTTTTTCAATTTCAAAATCCAATAAATTTTATATTTATTTAGGATGAATTATGAATAACTAAATTGATAACTAATAACTATAAAATAGTAAGTAAATAATTATTGGTTCTCTTCTGTTGAGTTAAAGTTTGAACTAATTATCAAAATACATAAGACTCGGAATTGGACACAAAAACAATCACCCAACCGCATACAATAGATAAATATTTTAAAAAACGAGATAAAAGTCGTATAATATACATATGGAAAATTACGATTACTTTTCGCAGAATTGTTTTAGAGTAAAAACAACTATTATAAATATGCTTAATTATTTTGGAGATAACCTTTTATCCATTTTTTGTATATTTAAAGTAATTTTTCATAATTTGTATGCATAAAAAACCATTAATTTTACGTTTTTACTATGCAAAATATGTACAATTTAAAAAAAAGGATAATATGACGTTGTCATCGAAATATTCAAATTTTGTAATTAGTAATTTTTCTCTAAAACCATTATAAAAAGAGCTATTTTTATTTTTGTGTGTATGTTTTCACGCTATAAAATTGCTGGTATGACGTGCTCTTAATGAAAAAAAACTCCTGTGATTTACAATAACAAATTTTAAATCAACAATAAACATATTTTCATTGAATGGCGTACATATTATGAAGTATATACTCAGGAAAGCGAAAATTATAGACTTCCGGTACCCGAACCTAACCTGAACCGAAATGCGGGTGGTCAGCTCGTCGAAACAGTTTAAAGTTTCGCAAATTTTACAAACAAATTAGCTAAAATAAAAGGGATCTACCATTTTTAGTCTCCTAATAAAACTTACTTATAGTTCTACTAATTACTATATAGCTTTCAAAGTATAGTGTATTCTCAGTCCCTACAATTTAAGAAATTAGTTCAATATCCAACATAAATAATTCATGTACCTTTTTTGAAACCGATTTATTTGTTCGTTTTAAAAGGTATATTACCTATCAGTGATACGCTATCACATAATTCATACTTTGTAATAATTTTACATTTTTACATCCGTAATACATATGTCTATAAATTTAACATTTAACAGAGCGAATGTAGGTATGTTCCCACACGGACCACACGAGACATTGTAGGTAAAAAACACTAAAATGTAAGTTCCTAAGAAACATAGATGCACATAATATATGTTTCCGACAAACGTTTCTTTGGTCTGGATGATGCAACTATGTACTATGTTTCGACTGTGTGCTCTTATACCATACCTCATTATTGTATTACTTACCGTATTGATGCCCATAAGGCCATAACAGGTGGAAAAACTAAAAATGAACTAACTTAACATGGCTATTAGATACCTATATGTCGTCGCTTTTGATTAAAATCTAAATTTTGACAAAAGCATTTACATATTTCCAATAACAGTTTTACGTATTGTATTCAGTCTTCTACAGAAAAATAATGTTATCAGATAAAACGTTTTAATTTATAACAAGAATAGGCTCAACGTTATCTATTTTTTTTTTTGCGTAGTCTATTCTGCTACGCGTCAAGAGCTTTATAATTGTCATATACAAGTATGGGTTAGTAAATCTGTAAATGTGCGTCATAGATGATAGTACAATAATACATTAATTATCTATCACCTACATAGGTACCAACAGTGTTCGAATTGCATCCCTTTCATTGGCAATTTGAGTTTTAAATTTGAGGGGCCATTATAATTTTCATACATGTGTTCTGTCTGTATGTTCCCTGAAATTTATAAAGATGGAAGACGATATATGCAAACCATTTTGGGGGGCTATGATTGATTTTGAGGGGGCTTAGCCCCCCTCAAATTGCGCTTATGATCCCTTTTAATTAGGTATTTCCTAGGGTGTGCAGTAGCATATACTATGTGCAGTAGCTAATATTAAATGTGCAGTAGCAAATTTAAAAGTGCAGTATTTTTTTGGATTTTTTAAATTTTTATTTGATTAATATTCAATGTTGATTATTAAAAATTATTAATTAGTAGAGCACGGATGTTGTAGTACTAAATAATTAGTAAAATTGATTGCAGTATTACACTAAAAAATACCAAAAATTACACTTAAAAGTTAAAATATTGAAAATTGCATTAAAAAATTACAGCGTTTTGTTATAAATGTTTTAAAATTATATTTATATAAGCACACTGAATACTGAATGTAAAATGTAACAAATTATTTTTATAACCAGGCCTGTTCTAAATTTTGGTCCTAGACACGCCTCTGTGAAGACCAATTAAATTATAACAATATAACGCATAACTGTTAAATAGTCATATTTCAAAAATTATTTTTATGTTGTATTAATTTAAGATAACATAGATGTTACGACGGTTGAGTGTCGACTATATAACTAAAATAGTTGTATATAAATAAGTAAATTCAATAAAATTTCAAAAATTGCAAAAAATTGCACTTAAAACTTTTAGATTTTAGTTCGTACTTACATGACATGCATTTAAAACGTACTTAGCAGTATATTAAAAAAGTAAAAAAATGTTGCAAATGCAATAACAGCCCTGCCCTTATTATTAATAAGTATTAACAATTATGTAACGAAGATTTATAATATGTGGCATGATATGCGTGCACTACTAGGTCTATGTTTATTATTTTGAAATATTTTGGTGTGTGGAATTAGGTGTGCACTGTGCAGTAGCAAAATACCCTAATTTTAGGCACCGGTATTTCCAATAAAACGATAGGTACGTTGTTTCTTACAAAATATTTTTTTAACATGCATAGATTTTGTAATTAGTAATTTTTATTACGCAAAATTGTATTGAATAGCTATACATTAAGAATTAATATGACTGATTGTACAACTTATTATAATATTATGATTTATGTTACTGCAATTATATCTATGAAATGTAATTAAAATGCAGTTTAAAAAAACATAAATTTATATGGATATATTTTATAATTAAATGTATCTTTAATGTTTATTAATTACTGTAACATATGCATTGTTGCATATTTAAATCGCATTAGTATTATTATCGCGCACCCAATGCAGTTGTCGTTATCGGTTAATTACCTACTATAATATTATTTATTTGAATAGTGCATGCATATTGATGGTGCTCGAATTGGATAACCGAAAGAAAAGGCTCTTAAAAATTGAAAAAAAGTTAGCGTCCATTAAAATAATTAAACTCAGCTTAACTTAAGTTGTTGTTGGGTTGGGGACCAGTACTAGTAGGCCAGTAACGACTACTTAAGAGCGATTAAAATAATCGATTTTTGTACAATATAGATAGGTAGTTAATTAAATGATACGACTTTTGAGGACCGAGGAATAGGTAAAGATTAAATAAACTTCATTTAATCTGTATATGAATGCATAGGTAGTCTTAGTAGTGTCTATTGACCATTATTCAGTATGACTATGGTTCAACAGCTAAAATGTGAGGACTTGAGTTCATTGACTTACAATTTAAACACGCAATTATTAGTAGATAGTTATACACAGACATTTCGAAATTAACTATAGGTATTGTACCATTATAATAACATATTTATTAATCTTAATTTGCATAGTTATAGTCTATAGACTATAAGTAACAAATTAGCTTACAATACTACCTACATTACACAATTTTGGACAGTTGTATTTACCTAATTACAAAAATAAGTAATATAAAATAATTGTTATTTGTATTGAAAAATAGTAATGTCGTTTATAAATGTTTACATAATGTCATAATGGATATGATAATTGCAGCTGTATCCATAATTATTATTATCGTTACAGTATTATAAATGATTAGCAATACTTGGTTAAATACCTACTACAGAATTTTTAAATGAGTATCAAACTCATAAAATTCATTAAAACACTTGTATGATAATTGTTTTTTTTTTTTTTTTACCAATATTATTTTGTATTGACAAAGATCAGTTTTTTCCATACGACATAATTCCATTTTTTTTTATATTAAAGAAGTGCCAAACATTATGGTGAATAATATATGAATAGGATTAAAAATTTATGATTCCTTTACGACATTCTTTAATAATTCAAAAATATAGATAATTTATTATCATTTTCTTGATAAATTAATAATTGATACATTATTCAAGTAAACTATTACCTTTTTTTAAAATACCATACATAACAATTATCTGTGTAATATTACATTGTATGTGTTGTCCAAAAATTGTTAATACAATCACCACTAAACCACATATAAAAATGTCAGGTTAAAATCAACACGACTGATGGTCAAATATAATCATAGACATATTAATAGGTGGAGTGCGCATTATGTGTCCTTCATTTCCTGGCAACCTTGTAAGAAAGAGATAGTCAATACCTATGATGGGACCAAAAAATATGCTATCTTTTTCTAAAAATGTTATTAAACTTCTTGTTCTTTCTCTCACATTATTAATGGATCTAGACGGTCTTATGGTATTTTCTTCTAACCATCTTAACCTTCAGGTCTCTTTCTTTATTCTACGTAGGTCTACAAATACAACAGGAAAGAAAAAATTTAAACTCAATTATAATAAATAAGTAGTATATTTTTAAATAAAAATTGAATAATTTCATACATCACAAGTAGTTTAATTGCACAATACACCTATATTGATACTTGATGATGACTATTATTATTTTAAAGAATGATACAAAAAATAAATTTTACAAAATGTAGTTTATAAAAAGATTCCTACAATTTTGGATTTTCATTTAAATGTAATAATAAAATTAAATTGACATTATTATGAGTAATAATAATTTGTTAACAAGTAACACTGTTAAGACTAATATGGAGTATTTTAGGAAATGGTTTTAACACAAATATAAATGAGTGTAAGGATTATAAAGAAAAGATGATGTCTAAGGTATTTTTTTTTATGTGTCACTGTGAACCAGTGCTTGAATAAAGGGAAGATAGAACTCCTCTTCTTTAAAAAAATTTTATGCATACTTTTTTTAATTGTGCCTTATATAATCAATACACAACACTTAAATATTTAGGTAAGCAAAATTTTTTTTTAAACTTGTATCCCTCTTAATTTTTTCTCAATTCAAGCACTGCCGTGAACACATACAAAGTAATAAAGGATAACAATTTGATTTATCATGATTGTTTTTAAGTTCTGGAGTGCAATAATTACTTACAAATAAAGTAATAATATCATATGTTTAATTGGATTAAAATTAAATATTATGGCCAACAATATTAAATAATAATTTAATTTTACACTAATTAAAAAATATTAATAAAAAAAAGTCATGTAATACAATGTAGCTATAAATATATATTTATTTTTAATTTATGTTTGTGAAAAATATAATAAAATTGTATTTTAACATTTACCATGCTCTAATACAATAATTGGTTAAGTTTACGAATAAGTTTATCTATGAGTAATAATCATTTTACATAATTACATTTTTTTTTTTAAAAATGTTTTGGGTAATGTTCATAATTAAAGGTAAAGTTCATTATTTTGTTCATAAAAATGTAAATTAAACTGAAGCTCCAGACAAAAGTTTCTTGTCAAAGAGGAACTCACCGAGAGCTCCATGTGCTTCCAACATCTTACCAAGATTGGATATTTTACCAGCCAAGTCACGTTGACCTTCATATTGTTCAGTTAAGAAATCACCAGTCAACCAATCAACTAACTGAAAATAATCAAATAAAATTCATTTATTTAAATCTGTGAATGGGTAAGAAAAATAGGGGATTGTAGTCACTTGGCATAACAGAATTTGGTTAGTTCAATAGTAACAATTTTACAGAAAATATTTTTTTTTATTAGTAATATTATAATTATTATTATTTCAATGAATAAATCTTTCAGTTTTATTATACCTAGATATTGAATAAGCTAATGTATAGTGTATACTTAATACAAGGAAACTAACACATACCTAATTAATCACATTTATTTTTATAAAATATAAGTAGACAATGAATCAAGACATAAAATTAGTTGATAATGAATATAAGGGATACATATTTTTATTAATGAACAAAGTAAAGAAGAACATGCCAAGTTCCTTATTTTTATACATGATTAATTAGTATATAATCTAATTTAACCGTATTATTGATGTTATATTTACCTAAACTATATATTGTTTAAATATTTATTTTATCTACTTAAATAGTGAGCATTATATTATTTAATAACATAACATAAATTAATAATGACAAATTAAAGCTGCTTTAGAAATAAAGTAAACATATAAAACACATGTAGAAAAGGAAATTAATTTTAAAACTTATACCAAAAACAAACAATGTCAAATAATAGTTGTATAAAATCATTAACTGTCTTGTTAATTATGGTAATACTACATTTGGCGACAAGAACAATCTTAAATAACAAGCTTATAGCATGGCATACCAAGTAAGTTGTAATAATAATAAAAAAAATTGATAATAAAAGAAACATCAATGGCAATGGTATAATTTTAGAAACAAATGAGAAACCTAGGGCTTAGATGCTTAGAATATTAATCTTGATAATAAAATTAGCTAAATATATATATTATAATAATATTTTATTGGACCTGTTCAGTTAGCAATTAACCATAGGATCAGAAAATTGTAAATGTAACATATATTATGAATTGTCTACCACTTGTGTATGCTTTCAACGTTGTACATAATTATGAACAACTCAAACTATATTCTTAAAGATACCTGTCATCTTATCTTAGTAATTTTTCAATAATTTATAGAAAAGATAATGAAGGATAGAGTTTTCATACTTAATGATAATCTAGATAAACTAAAGTTTTGGAATTGTATTATGTATATATTAATCTACAATTAAATAATGTTTGATTTATATTAAGGGAATAGTTCAAAGATAAAATGGTATCTTTGTATTAACAGTACTTAAAAAGTGCATACTATTAGTTGAACTATTTTTAATAAGTCTTAAATTTGATATATTTATTTTTGTGATTAGCATTTCATACCTTCTTTGTTAATATAATACTTAACACATTATTGTATAATAGATAATAAATAATTAATATAGTTGAGAGTTATCATAATGAGTTAATTATTAATAATGATAACATATTAATTAATATTCAAAGTATTATACATACATACATATATATATACATTAAACTATTAGTATTATATAGTTATAACACCATTAAGACTCAAGTGATCTCAGAAACACTCAAATTGATAAAGCCATAGTGACAAATCAACAAAGAATAAATGTTGAAGTATTATTTTGATAAAAATTCTTAATTAAATATCCATTCATTCATTATTTTTTTTTAAATTATAAAAAGTCACGTAACACTGATAAAATTAAATATTACTCACATGATAGTCATTGAAATCTTGTCCCTCACGTCCAGGTTCCTCACATGTGGTGGCAATATCTCTTATCTTACGTGTAACGTGAGCTTCCAATTTTAAAGCATCCTTCAATGCACTTAAGCCATCAGCCCATGTTTCAGACAAAGGTTGCTGTAAATATATATATATAATAAAGCAACTAATAAAAGTTATATAACATAGATTATAGATATATTTACATACAGGGTCACGGATCAATTGACTGATATCTTTTGTCAAACCTCCTCTCATCAACAAATATCCAATAATTTTAATAGCATGGTCACGTTCTTCGCTGGCGCTATCAAAGAATATTTTTGCAAATCCTGGACGATTCACTGTGTCCTTAGAAAAATGTGCTCCCTAAAAATACACAATTTCAGCACATTTATGAAATAGTTTTATTTGCAATTACATAATTTGAGCTCTCTCACTGGATGTACATAATTAATTTTTTAGTGTAAACCAATAGACAATCAAAAATAATAAAATTATTTCTAATCACCATTGCAAAATATGTCATTGCTGCAGTGAGTTCTTCCTGGACTTGCTCTTTCATTTTTTTCGTACACGGGGAAACCATGGTGATCCAATCGTCTGGAATCTGGACCTGGGGCAGTTTACCTGTGAAAGGAAAAAAAAAACGATGTAGATAAGATTGTCACACACGTAAGCTAGCGATCCGCAGCGTTTTAGATTCGTCGCGAATAAACGACAACGACGATATATTATACTTACAGGTCATTTTTCCGTGAGCCTCTTGGCTGGCCACGAACAGAACGGCTGCCACACAGAGCAGCGATAGCTTGAACATGATTCTTGTACGCGGAGAAACGGTGTAGTTGAAAACTTAAAGCGCTGACTGACACTGAAACGAAAAGAGGAAAAACGAATGTAGCGACAATAACAATGATGATAATAATAAATCGTGCGCAACGGTCGGCGGGGGGGGACGGGTGATAGCGGGTCGCAGAATATATTAAGTCGAACGACGGCGGCGGCGGCGGCGGTGACAATGACGGGCAAACGATTATTATAAACCGTATATATACGTATAATATCGCGGTTTAAAATGTGTACGTTATAATAATGTGTGTGTGTGTGTTTTGTGTTCCGAGAAAATAGAAATTACGAGTCGGCTCGGCGGGAGAGAGGGGGCGGGGCGAAGAGATGCGGAAAGGAACAAAAAAATTAATAATAACAATAACAACGACGGCGAAAATCGTACGAAAAACCGATGTGGACGACTAGCTATTGCAACGTATTGCGTACACGCCGCAGTGTGTTAACTGCGTAGGGTGGTGTTTTTATTTTTGGAAAACGATGAAAGCCGTACCTGTTCCACCGGAGGAAAAATTCTTCTGTCGACGGGCACGCGAGCTGCAGCTGCTGTAGACGAACGATATGGAGTCGCGACGGGAGGTTGACACACAATGTAGGTGCACGACGGCGGGGATTAATAACGCCGTAATCGGTCGGCGGCACTCGTTATCAGCGGTCCGGCGGCGCGCTTCGGACGCCGCCGCCGATGCCGATCGCGCGCCCTCCGCCGCCGGTTTGGGGGGGTACGCCGCGGGCGACCTGCAGCAGCTGCTGCGGCCCGTCCTTCCCGCGCCACGGTCACCGCCCCCCCACGACGCAGCCGAACCGCGGCACACGGTCGCACACCGAACACCCCTCCTCGGCGCCGCCGGCCCGCGGCGGTGCCGTCCTACCGACAAAAACACCGAACACCGCGAACCGCCGCCGCCGCCGAGTACTCGTTATCCTTTCCTATTTGTTTTGTTCCCGTCGTCGTCGTCGTTGTCGTCGTTTTTTTTTGTTTGCTCCGTTGAATTAATCAGCTGACCTGCGCAGGACACGATATTCTGCTCTGCGATAATACTACTCGTCCACTGTTAGAACATTATTATACATATATATATATATATATATATAGTGCACTGTCGATATATTATAATATTATTATCGGTCGTTGTATTATTCTCTCCGTAGTGCGTTTTATCTAATATATTTTACGGCGCCGATTATTTTTGTCGTTCTATTGTGCATCGACGGCCGTCCGGCGTACAGCGCTCGCTTTGTATTCGCCCGCCGTTGTTTACCGCGTCCCGTCGTCCCCCCGCGCGCCGTCCCGATTTCTTTCTCGACGTCACCGCTTGAATCGCTTCGAGTGCATTTATTTCGTGTCCGCCGCCGCCGACCAGTCCATTACGTCGCCCGCGCTCACCTGCACGTCTGTTTCCGCGTCCGTCAGCCATCATCGTTACAAGTGCACAGCGTGAGTATGATTTATGATCCTTTTTTTTTCATTTTTTTTGTGTCGAACACCACCGTCGACATTTTTTTTTTAAGTCTATTATACATATGTAATACTGACTATTATTGTTATTATTACGATCTGTGGCTATGTTTTTGTCAATCCTTTGCTACCGTCGTGCGTAGTAGAATACGACTACCCCCGTGTACAAATCACACAGTTCTACGACACCCTAATATCATTGCTATTACCACTTGCCCGGCATCACAATAATAGTTACAGACAAAAGTATTTCGCATCGTAATACGCTCCAATTCCGTGTCACAATAATGCACCTATTATTGGTGTGGCGCAATCGCGTTTTGGTTATTGACGATGAACAGCCACTATTGTAATACAATTATTAATATTATTAATATTTTTATCGTTATTATGACTATATGCGATATACTATAACGTCACGTACGTGTTATTGGTGCCAATGTGTTGTTGACTGTCGGTTTCTTTTGTCTCGTATTTTTATCTTATGTAATTATTAACTGTTAATTAATATAAACAGTCTTTTTAATATATTCATTATTCACACTTTATATAAAGAAAAAACATGATTTTATTTTTCAAAATCGTACAAAGTAGGTACCTGTTAATCTTATTTGTAAGTGAATAGTTGTATAAGATTAAAATACTAGACAAGAAAAACCAATAGACAAAAACATAATAATATGATCTTGTATTGCAACTTCTATTAAATGTAAAACACCTAATATTTTGAATGTCTTAAAACTGAGAAAGGAGATTATAGTGAGTGATAGTAGTGTTGAACATAAAAATATAAATGTCTACATAATTATTAAAATTATGATTGCCAATTATTGACATTTTATTGGTTTTTTAACAACAAGTTAATCATTAATTAATGCTCTAGTGACATGTTAATCAATATCAGTTTACTGTTGTAGGTTTTAGATAGGTAATTTTTTGAATCAAATGTTTTGTTTGATAGATAGTAGAGATAGGTACTACAATTTATTTTTTAATTTAAATTAATCATAATATAATATAATACATACTGAATTGTACATCATTATTTAACTAAAGTATTATTCATTTAAACTGTTTTATGACATTGTATATATTCATATTATATTTACTAAGAATCTACATTTGGGCAGATAGGTATTATTGAGAATATTGAATAATTAAAAAAAGTTTATCAAATGAATGGTACACTTAAAATATTGCATTGTTTGTATCTATATTAATATAGATATATATTAATAATATATCTCAATATTAAAGAATGAAAATCATTTTCATATTTTATAAATTAAATGCTGAATTATAAATACCTTATTAGTTAATAAATAAACAAAATTAAACCACTTTTTTAATACTTATTAGATACCTATTCTGTCATTTTAAGCAAGTGCCATAAAACCAATATATTAGTTTAAGAAAAATGCAGTTTTGTATTTTTCATTTTATTGTACCTTTATAATATTATCTATTAGTGTATTTGATTTAGTATAAAACATATCCATCTTTTTAGTTTTTTTTTTACAAGGACTAATAATGAGTCAACGAATGCAATGGAATAATAATTTAGTAGTAATAAGTATTATTCTTCTATTATATGAATAAAAGTTACTTTTATGTATTACTTAGCAATATAAGCTATTTAACATGTTAGATAATGACACCGTAACTCGGCTAGATATAGAAGTGTTATACGCTGTATCTATAAACATATAGTTTAAGACGTTCATATTTAGTATTTATAATTCTTTTTGATACCTACTGCGTTTTCAAAGAAAAATACC
Organism: Rhopalosiphum padi; assembly: GCF_020882245.1. Taxonomy (NCBI): domain Eukaryota; kingdom Metazoa; phylum Arthropoda; class Insecta; order Hemiptera; family Aphididae; genus Rhopalosiphum; species Rhopalosiphum padi. The sequence continues at coordinate 52,542,480 of NC_083599.1, forward strand.
TTATATTTTAATGTAATTTCAGAGGTTTTTACTCTACAAATATTGTGTAAAATAGATAAACCAACCTATAAATCATTTATAAATTGTTTTCAAGTTATGGCACTTTTCCTTAGCAGGACAGTGTATTGTTAAGATATTTTTGTTGACTTAAAAAAGTTTTAAGGAGTTAATAATTTAAAAGTTGGTGCATACTCGTGTTATAAGATATAAGATATTTTGACAATCAGACCTCAAAATGTAATACTTTTTATTTTTATGATGTCTTTTTCATCTTAATCTGAACGATATATTTTGAAATTACTATCTTAGTACAGTTTTGTCATATTATATAAGTAAGAACTAAAACAGTAATTAATGCTGTTGTAGTGCCCTTTACATTTTTATACATAACATGTTTAATATAGATTTTATAGTTTTATGTACATTGTACATTATTAATTTATTTTATTTTTATATCTAAACTAATACATAATAATTAGTTTAAGTAGTGCTCATTCACATATTATAATTTAAATATAATCTTAATGCTGATAATAATAAAATTTAAAAAACTATGAAATGCTAGTATAAGTAGATTTAATGACAATAAGATGTTATGTGTTTAATGATAAACACTCAAGTGGACAATATTATTGTCTAATCATAACTTGCATAATAATAGGTAATATGATTTATGCTTATAGTTATTTATTATCTTTAGGTAGTTTACTTAATCATAAGTATTTGTACGTGCTAATTGTGTAGTGGTTAGGTTTAAATTGCATGCCTTGGTTCAAGTATACTTACATTATGTGTGTAAAGTAAACTGCATACACAGTTTAAATTGAGGCTGTAAAATAAATTACATTTGATTAAAATATAGGCAAAAGTTAGGTTAACAAATTTTTTTATTTAGAAATTTTTTCTTTATTCTACACTTTAAATTTTTAAATCAAAAGAAAGAAACATAATTGTTATTCGCATTATCACTTTAATTTGTTATAATAAATTGGTACATGGTTATATTACTCAGAAGCCATTAATTATAATGACATAATTAAAGAAACATATGTATGCATTTATAATCCTCTATTATTATTATTAAAACAAATATAATAATTGAGGATCTAACTTCGGCATATAGTTGTTAATTTTATGGTCGAGTTTATTTCTATAGCTATTTTTGAATAAATAATGGTCATGTTTTATCATTTGAATACATTTTTTATATGCTTTTTATAAAAATTTACCATAACTAAAAAGAAAACAATTAAATATATATTATTTTGATTTGTCATATTATTCATATTATGTATTATGTTTCTACCTATATAGATATATCTAGTTTTTACTAAACAATTGCAATGGTGGCTACACGATAGTCCTATATACATAGGTCATTTTATTTATGACTTGTTTCAAACAATCGAAACAACACTAACTTATATGAATTTAAATAATATAAATACATATTTATCTAAAATTGTGTTAAAAATAATTATTAAAGGGGTTGAAGCCCATAAAAAAACATGTAAAACGACCAAAATGTCAGAAAAAAGTGTGGAATTTGTATTTGATGGATTTTCATTTAGAAAACAGATTTGAATTTGTTGTATTTATGTCTTCAAATGAAGGAAGTTCATGGTTTTTTTTTTTAATGATTAATTTGAGTAAAATTTCTTTGACTGAACCCTAAAAGACTAGATGACAAATTGAAATCTGTTTTCAAAAATAAAATCCATTAATCCTAAGCTTTGTAATTTTGTCTGGCTTATTGGTCTTTTAGACACTTAAACAAGTTGTGTCAATTTAATATCAAATTAATCTTAGACCTTATTACTCGTACCACCACTCACCAGTGACATTGACACATTGTGTATTTCATATTTATTATATATATTATATTAGGAATAAATATTTACTTGGTATATTATTATTATTCAACTGCAATGATAATTGCAACTGGTGCAAGTACACCTATTAATGAATATTTATGATAGATATTTAGAAAAATAATAATATACTTTTTTCGGACAAATTGTCATACAGCACAGTTTATTTTGATTATTATTGTAATTCAAGAATTTAAATTTTGTAAAAAAATTTGACAACAAATTACTTATAATTTAATTATCATACATTAAATGGCCAAAATGTACATGTAATGTGAAATGCCTAAACACTATTATAATATGTTCTACTACAGCCCCCTTGAGGCATTTTTGAAGTTTTGTAATATTATTAGTTTATTAATTGTTCTATTATTTATTTATTTTTAAAAACATTTTTCTTATATTAAAGACATTTAAATGGGCGCTTTACTATAATAATTAATTAGTTGAGACTAATAAATACTAATATAAGTTATACTATAGTTTAATTAATTTTTTTTTTATATAATTTTCAGTATCAAGATGAGTATTAAATTGTTTGCAATTTGTGTAACCACTGTCCTCTGTGTAGGATATGTTACTGGTGAATATTGTTATAATGATGTCGTTGGTGCATGCAGCCCAGTTGGTTTGTTTCATTGTTTCTCTTATGTAATCTACTGTATTTGTTTTTCATATTTAATGTTGTATGCTTATTATAGGAGGAGAAGTTCAAAACTGTAATTCAAGATATGGAGCTTTCAAAGGTGATGAATTATTGGCAAATGTACAAGGCTATGCAAACACACATATTTTGCGTAGTTTTCAATTTTTGTTAATGGTAAATATTTATTATTGTTTATTTTGTTATTTTATTAATTTTAAATTTAATAATGTTATGGTACTTTCCTGTTATACGAAACTACGGCTATTTTCGCGACTACCTCCCAAGACTACCTCCGTTATAAAATACTACCGCGGTTGTTTTGTGAAACACCACAATCCCGTTTACATTTACGAATTATATATAAAAAAAAAAAATGTAATAATATTAGTGTCGTATAATCATTTTAGATGTTTCTACATCAAAAAACTTTTGTATCATAAATTGTTCTCTATTTTGAATACCGATGTGTTAAAATGGCTGTAACATAAATTTTGAATTGCCCTGTATAAATATATAATAATATAATATTAATATAACAATTGTGAATTGCTACGCTAGAACGCAGTGCGTGGATATCGTACAGCTAATTGTGGTAGTCGCGATAAAGAAGGTAGTCTTGGGTGGTAGTCGCGAAAACCATTTTAGTAGTCTTAAATAACAGGATTATGATGTCAAAAATCATGGTAGTCTCGTATAAATTGGAAAGTACCAATGTTATATTTATCTTCTTAATAAGCAACACAAATAAAACAAATAAGATAGTTATCTTATATTTAATAATATCAGTGGCGCGAGGTGTATTTTGAAGCTTAGTAAACACCAATTTTACTACACCAAAATTACTTACTTTGTTATATGTTTGTTTCTTTTAGTCTTCTCATTTTGGTAACTTTGAAAAGAACCGTGGTGGTTTCGAAAAGCTTTATAAACAATTGTCTGACAATACATGGGAAAAAGCCATTGATCTCGTGAAGTTTATTGGTAAACGAGGAGGTCACATGAACTTCCGTGCACGTAAAGACGAAAAGAACGAAAAAGTAAATTGAAATTTTTTGAATATAAAATTTAACAATTAGTATAGTTAGTGTTTGAAGTATGAAATATTTCACTATATGCTGAAAAATTTCACAAAAACGTGAAACATTGAAATTTTTTCTATAAATATTAATGGTGGTTGTTTATCAACTATTAATTATATGATCTAAAAGTTTTAGGTAAAATCATTGAAATGAGTACCGTGGTTGATATATTTATACTATATTGGGTCTTATTTTCGACTATTTATAGTATTATAGCGAAACTTGGTTTTTTCCTAGGAAATGACTTATTGTCGACGACGTTGACAAACAATGTATCATGTATGATGGTAGTATTATTAAGACAAACATAAGTGTAATATTTGTATTATACTGTTATTGACGGTTAATGCTTTATTATCGTAATCTAAACGTTGTAATCTAGGTATACGTTTATAATTATGTATAACAAGTAAATATACACGGACACACGGTTTATTATTATAAAATTATAACTATTATGATGTAGTGTATAGTAGGTATATATTAGTGTAGGTATACAAACTTAATATTTAGATACTGATTTATCATAAATTATAATATCAATCATTATTAGTCATTAGTTTACCAACGTTTATCCAGTGCTCATATTTCACAATTTTAAATTTCATGAAATTTTCAAACACTAAGTATAGCTATTATTTATAAATATTGAGTTAATGAGTTAATATATATATTCTTTATTCCAATAGCAAATTGATTTTGAAATGTATGAATTGGGAAGTATGGCAAGAGCTTTGGATATGCAAAAAGGTTTGGCCGAAGAAGCACATTTCATTCATGCTGAAGTCACACGTAGAAAGGAACACGATCCCGAGGTAAGGATTATTATTTTTAAATTCATTTAAATAAAATAATTTTTTGAATAAAAATTGAATTTATGTATGTTATTTTATCATAGGTTGCATCATATTTGGAGAATAACTTCGTACATCAACATTCTGATATCATAAGAAAATTATCTGGTCACACTAATGATTTGAAGCAATTGATTGCCAATCAACCCGATCCAAGCTTGTCCCTTTATCTCTTTGATGAATACTTACAGAAATCATTATAAGATAATTACATATAATTTTGTATGCCATTTATTATTCAACAACACTTTATCATTAAACTTTTAATCCCAATATTATTTTGAACAAAAAAAAATTATAATATATAATTTTAGTATTTAAGGAAAGTATTTATAATCTTTATTATTATTTATTATATCATAAACATATGTGAGTTGTCATTTTTTGACAGCTTAATTAATTATTATATGATTGAACACAATTAATTTTTACTATTTTGTTTATTCATGTACAACTCACTTTGTAATATTAAAAATATTAAATACTGCATATATATTGAACTTTTTAGGGTTAAAAAACAACTTTTTTGGAGATGTTATATTTTACAGTTTGTAACTTGTCTAGAATACAAGAATACATTATTTGACATTTTGTTTACTTAAATAAAAAAATATTTTATAACCTTTAAATTATTTTGTAAGTGTACCTAAAAAACATGATTAATATACCTACATTTTTCAGCAATCAAACTTAAAATGTATAAAAACATTAAATTCGGTTCTTGACCAAAATAATTACACGCGTAATGCCTTATTAGTGTATTATTTTTCAACAAATCTCGGGAAAAATGTATCCAAAAAACATTTTATTATATAATTATAATTATTTAAATTATAGTCATTTTAACACGTCGAGTGCCACGTAAATTTAGCGCGCGTAATCGGTCCCACAATGACGTCGTCCTACAGGGCAATGTGGTGGTTATTTCGCTACAAATATACATATAACATATATCTGCTTGTTATTATTATTTAGTGCCTGAATGATTAATATCCAATAATAAAATTTACATATATCTTTACCAGTTATACCTGTAGCCATGAATAATATATATACGAATTAATACGAAATAATATTATGATAGAAGTTCCTTGTATTATTTTCGTTTAATTAAAAGTAAAATAATAACATTTATAGCTATATACAACTGGATATTATAAGAATAATGTTTAGATATAATAACTTAAGCTATACATACGAACAATCACCGCGGCGTTGTCGTCGCTAACGATTATTTTCTGGGAAAAATAAACGAAAATTTAATCCGAATACTGTTTAAAAGTAGATATTTCACTGAATAACCACGTATAAAAACAGAAGAATTGCTTTTATAACCGAGTAAATTATAAGACCATAAAGATGCTTATACAAATTGTCGACCGTGGTACTCAACGTGTTAAAATGTGTATTATTTTGCTCACTAAGTACATTATTAAAAACTAAAATGATCGTAATTAATCATAATTTTATTACCGAATAATCGTAAAAAAACCAACATACAAACAGATAATATTCTAACCATCAAGTTTTATTATGGGTCGATTAACTCTAATTTTTAAACTAACGGAGACAGACGTGATCTGGTGAGCATAAATTTGCCATGTTGTGCACTTTTAAGACATAGTAAGTTTGTGTTTACCAGTTTCAATAGTGTGCTTTTAGTTTTGATATTAGAGTGAATTGACCTTATTAAACTTTTAGGTAAGAACAATATCTGTGTTAGGTTTTTACGATATTTTAATTTGTAAGTGAGTTCTGACTGTTCTGAGTATGAAAAATATTTGAAGCTCATAATTCGCTTAATAATATGTTCTTAAAAGAATATGTTAGCTTTAATACTAGAGTAAATTTACCTATCATCAAATTTAAAGGTAAGAGTATTACCCAGACAATATCATATGCTTTTATTGATATTATCATTTTAAAGTGAGTTATGAACGTTTTAAAGTTGTAATATTTTACATAGCTATAACTCACTTTAAAGCGATAATATCAATAAAAGCATATGAAATTGTCTAGATAATTTTATCTTACCCTCAAATTTGATGATAGGTAAATTTACTCATTAAAGCTAACATCACAATAAAATGTGTTCTGCTGAACGCAAATTTGCTACGATGTACTTTAGTAAGACAGAAACAACACGTGTGGGTATAACGTCCTCTTAAGTATTTATATTAAATTAACGAACACTATATTGGGTTCAGCGCCTCACGCAGAATCAAATTAGGATCGGTAAAAATATGTGTACATCGTGCAGAGAGGTTTTAGCTCCGCTCCCGCGCTGAAACGTACTATGATCGGGAAATACGTTGCCAAACAACAATCACATATGTATTATTTAATTATTTTTGATGTTATACATTTATAACATAGACATCTGTGCTGGCAGTACCATTGAACCACGGTCTTAGAATATGAACTAATTTGAATTGAACTAATAATTAACTATATGATACAATATCATATTCCTAGTTCAACGGCCAGTACACGATCCGAAATAATGGAGAAATGTTTTATTTTTTGTTATCTTCTTCGATAAGCCTACCTTTTGGCACAGAGTTCTATATAGTATTATATAGAAGTCTGTGCCTTTTGGCGACCATCTGAGAAATTAAAATCTAAAATTTTATTTTCCACGCTATCAAAAATTCGTAAAACCTAGACACAGGTCACATGCCCGGCTCCAATAGGTATGTCACACGTCTGGGGCGGCATTTAAAATTAAATATATATATATAATATATATTTTATTATATGTGGTGTATTAAAAAATATTGTTTGTTATAATTTTTATCAAACGACACTTTGAACTTGTAAATAATGTTAATGTCCTTGAGGTTGTGTACCAATAATTAATATCTAGTGTAATTGTAAAATAAATTGTTGAAAATAGTGATGAAATAGACTAAATAGAGACGATAGTACGATAGTCAGTTTACTGTTAAGCAGCATTATGTTTGAGATCTAAAAATAAAAAACCATTGTGTTATGTCAAAGTGACGTAGTGTTCTATGCTAATGTCTAGACAAATATCCTTAGCCGTCTGCTGATAATACCAATTGACGATTATTATATCGATAATATAATTATAAGTTTTATTTATACTGTCTCGTCAATTTTCAGATAGAATATTTCTAAATTAGGTGCTCTCACTGCTTACACTGCTTACAGGTATCTAATTATGATGATAATATATTCTTTTGAATTGTACAATAATACACTTACTTAATTTGTTTCTATTATTTCCTGTGCATAAATGCACCATGACACGGGAGTACGGGACCACCACATTGTCTAGACAGGTACTTATATGATGAGCAATAGGCTAAAGCTTATAATTAAGTATATTATATATTATGTTGCGACGAGGCGGTTTTCAGTTTATTGTGCATACGCAGAGTAAAAAAATCTACAACTGATTCTTAATAGTTAAGCAGACCTATGCATCTATACCTATCATAATATGTATTTATTTTTTCACACAAAATTATTTTATAAAAATAGGTGTATAATAAAGATGGAAAGTACTAAGTAGGTCACTATAATGGATATGTTAAATTTGAATGCAATGACAGGTATACAGGTATTCATTGTATACGAAAAACTATTCTGAACGTAGATGATTTGTCAGTCTAGGATAATTAGTAGGATATATTATATTATTACCTATATTTAAATTGTAATATATCGTTATTTTACTCGATTTCGTAAAAAAATAAATTTCATACGCTCATAATTTTTTTTATATTGACGCTGGAGTTTTTTTTTTACAGTTATTTGAAGAAACAATTATGGAGAACCTTGTGTTGGGTTTTTTAGCCTTAGATATAAATTACAAAATATTATGAATTTTCAACTTCAAAATTCCTTGCAAACTAGCGATTTTGACATATTTTGTAAACATTTGAACTTTTAATGCTTATAAACAAAAATCGTGACCAACGATTTTTGATTTTTTTTTTACTACAATAAGAACAACTTATAATAAACCATGTATTAAATTTTAAAAGTTTTTTGGAAAGTTAAATTTTTTTTATCGGCATTTCAAGAAAAACAATTTAGAAAAATCGAAAATTTCAATGGTCTATAAATAGTTTAAAAAAAATTCTAAATATTTTGAAAATTAAACGTATATAGATAACGCTAATATAAACATTTGGTGAAAATTTCAAGTATTTCTAATGATTCGTTTTTGAGTTTGAGCAAAATCAAAAAATCGGTTTTGTCGTAAAGTACGGTTATGCGTAAAAATTCCCGTTTTTTCGTTACTTTTCAGAGCTTCCAATGTACCAAGTACCAACTAGATTCGATTTACTTTTCAAAGAGAGGCTGAAGTCAAATATCAAAGCACTATAACTACTCCAAAACGTGATGACACACAAAAATAAAAAAAACACATCACTCCTTTCAGAATCTAAAAAATCTCATAAATGTGGAGAAAAAATAAAAGCTATACAATTAACACGATAAAACATTGGACAATATTATGAAGCTGATTGGCTGAACGTATCATTATCATTATATAATTGTATATAAATATTGTGATCATATGTTTTGGATATTTTTTTAATTGATATATGAACAACTTATATTTAAGTATTTTTTTTTACTTATTATTATAAATGGAGCTTAGTTGTGTTACATATAAGTATTATATAATTACACAAAGTTGTTGTTGTTCACAGATGATTAAGTAATTAGGTAATAGCAAAATTAATAAACATCATGTAAGAAAAATATAAAAGAAAAATACAAATAATTACTATGCTGTACATCTACATAATAATATACAGGTAAATCAATAGTGCTAAATCTACAATCTTCTGGTTTGTCGAGCTTGTATTATATTATAGTTATGATTTTTGACTGAGCTATCAGCTATGCATTTTTATCGGTATTTATAGGAAAAAATTGAAAATGTTGAAAATATCTTTAATTAAGTGCTTTAACTAGGTATAGCTCAAAGAATGAGGGTATCTTTAGTAAGTTTAAAAATAAGAGTAAAATATTTGCGTTCTGCTTCTCTATTTTGATAAAATTCATGTACCATGTCTTTTGAACATTTCAAATATTGTATCTATTGATTTGCTTCATTTTTATCTTGAAAATTGACTCCACCAAAGTCGTAAAAATTGGAAAATCATTTGCAACGTTAATTGCATGCGTGTGGGACACAGTCTTACAGATCTACTTGAATCACCAATAAGGCAATAATTAGTGTTAGGTCGACTAAAAAAACATGAGTTTTCTATTTAAATAACGTACATTTTTGTGTTTTTTTTCCAAATGAGATAACTAATTATTTACTGAATAAATTAGAATTTTGAGTAAATGATAAAAATAAAAATTAGAATATTGTGCAGATGATCCTTTTGTAAAAATCACCTAAACCTTGCGATTATAGAATCGAAGTAATTAACGAAACGTGAGAAATTTTCAATGAATAATATTGAAATATTTAATTAAACTAATTCTAAATCAAATATTTTTTTTTACTTACTTTTTATATTATTAAGTATAGATACTTGCATAATAGCCACGTGAAAGTAAATGAGAGTATTTTTTAATACTATATGAAAATCCAATTTCGAATAAATAGTGAAATATGGTAAAATCTGACCTTTAAATAGGTATTTACTTAGGTATACGTTATTACTAGAGTCCGAATTTATATTCTAACGTTTGAAATATGATGTTTATATGCAGCTAAAATTGATGAAATATTCCCAAAAATATTCTTAATATTCTCAAAATATTCTGAAAAATATTGATAATACTAACTAATAAGTAAAAAAAAATGCAATATGATTATTGATCATGATTATGAATTTATAATTTATCATTATTAATGAATAATATATTTGTATCTTATGTTACATTATGCAATACATCAATATATATAAAAAAATATATAGAATTTTTTTAAAGAAATGTACAATAATATATTTTTCCAAATTTTCCGGAGTAAAGTTAGTACGGTGGTCCATGATTATTGTCTTATATATGGTGAATGATATCTCAACATCGACAGATGTTATAGGAGCATTTTTCAGGTCTGCGGACATACTAGGAGATAAATCTTGAGGAAATGTCATGCTGTTGTCCCCGATTAAAACTTTTACAATTTGTATCATTAATTTAAATCCTTTATTTTTTTGCTGAAGTTAATAGTATTTTATTTTTTATTTCAAAAACTTTGATGCCAGGTATACTTTGCATACTTGAAATAATATTTTGTACCATTTCAACTGACTCAGTTAATGGCAAATTTGATTTTTCTAAGTTTTTTATCGTTTGAACAAGAACAAAAAGATGTGATTTTAGAAATATTAAATCATTCTGTACCGATACCTGGGAAAATAAATAAATAAACCAATTTTTTCTCAAGTTATCTGCAGTGTTCATTCACATTATACTGTAGAAACACGCAACGATTGAGTATTCACGACAATTGATGATAATGTGAATTATCAAGGACATAAATAGGTCAACAGATGTAATGCATATAAGAAAAAAAAATTATCAACTACCTACAACTCACGCGAGACTCGCTGACCAGCTGAACTACGTAAAACCATTTTCAATAACTGACCTATAATCAATCGATGTATTTTTACACACATTGTATGACAACTTACTTTAAATATAATATATTTTAAATAATTCAGGGTTTAAATGTATAATTCAGTATAGTATAAAACATATAATCGTGTATGTTTTACACTAAATAAAAATATAATTCATATTAAGCAAAATAATAATTATTATAATTTAAATTAACAATAATTGAATAATATAATACACGTATTATAAATTATAAAAAGAGATAAAAAATTAAACAATATAGTGGACTGTGGTGCTTTTATGTATATTATGACGTATTTATAAATCATTATATAGTGATACTTATAATATTTTTATATTAATATATTATACTCAAAAAATAAAAGCATATTATATTATTTAAGGCTTTTGAAAGTGGGCCGTTTTTTCGTCATTTTTCGTACGTTATGACCAATAAGCGAAAGAAAAAATTACCCAGTAACAAAATTCTTATATTAATTTTGAAAACATATTTGAATGAAATTCTCTTTTCTAGGTTATGTAGGAAATGGATTTAAAATATTATTTTTTTAGTAACTCGAAAGTAAGGTGAACTTTGAAAAAAAATTATGTACATATAATTCATTTGTTACTATAGTAATTTATTAAACAATACAAAAAAATCGAGAATCCATTTCCTACATTACCTAGAAAAGAGAATAAGGAATTCAAATATGTTTTTAAAATTAAAATCGGACTTTTGGTACTCGGTGGATTTTTCTTCCGCTTTTTGGGATTTTCATTCAAATTTAGTGACGTGTGACTGCGCGTATGTACGTTACTGATTTCAAAAAATCTTAGCCGTAGTTCATCTTGAATAATTACATAAAACGTTTGGGGAACTCACCCTCATTAACAACCAGTTACAACAATGAACACACACAGTTACAGTAGGGCTGGAACACGATTGAGCACGATTGACCTTTTTCACAACACGATTGAGGACGGTTACGATAAAACAATAGGAACCCCAAAAAAACTCCAAAAACAACAAGATTGAGCATGAAAATAGGCGCGACGTTGCCACTTGATACCGTAGAATATTATTATTAAAAAATAAAATACATTTTAATAAAAAATAGTTGCAAAGTTTCACTCATACATATAAAAAAAAAGTAAAAATTCAAATTTCTTTCCCTAAATACTTATTTCCGACTTTTAATAAGTATTTAAGTAGATTGTCAGCATTTTTAGATTTAGAATACTCCTAATAAGCCTTTATAGTGAAGATAATTTTTTGGTTTTCGAATACTAAGTCGTAACCGATATTTTCACGTATTTTATTAAAACCACCGTTTATTCCTACAAAGTACCTATACCTATTAATTCATTTATAATATAATATAATATACCTAGTAATTCATTTATAATATAATATAATCGAAACTATAAAAACTATAAAAATATAATATATACATTAAATCATACGATCAATAAAAAAGTGAAAATCTGACTACGTTGTACACAATATTTATATTTTTTATTGTGTTCAATCGGGTCGTCAAAAAGGTCGGCCAAAAACAACCGTGCTCAATCGGGTATCACCGTACAGTAGTTACACAACACAGTGACTCACAAATCACAATGGATATCGAAAATTACCTAAATACGACACCTTGTCAAATGGTTCGCTTTCAACAGCCTTAATATACCACTTACTATAACTACACAATGCTTTGTCGGTCGAACGATTAACGCGCGCACGTTTGCATTGGACCCTGGTGGTTGTAGGACACTTTGTACCGTCACCCGGAAAAAATGAAAACCGCCGACAGTTTGTACTATTTCAGAAAGTCATAAAATTTACATGGCAGGCAGTTTGTACTTTTAGTTTCAGGTAAAAAAAAAACGTTGAGAAATGAAATGTTGGACATAATTTGTCATTACAAAACACAGGTAGTTAACAATGTTAACATACATAAATAATAATAATAATAATCAGGGCTAGGATTTGTATGCAATAAACAATTATAAAATATACATTTTATTTACAAAAAAATTCAAAAATATGCATTTAAATTGTTATAAGATAAATACAAAAATATAGTTACAAAAAAAATATTTATTTATTGAATAAAATACATCAGTGATTGGTTGTTTGTCATAACATAATATAATTGAGAAATTTAATAATTTATAAATAAAATTTATAACTCACATTCAATAGTGGAAATATTTTTAATTTTATATTTGAAAAATTGGAAAATTTATGTTTGACAAAAAAACCAAGTTTTATACTTTAATCAGCAGGGCTAGAATTAAATAAGAAATATACTATAAAACATGAATTTTTCGCAATGATATTAATTTTATCCAAAATATGCAAAAACATGGAAAATAAAAACACCACCCATTTAAATACCGTACAAAACGTCCGCGATCGAATTTTACCAATTTATTATCACCGTACAAAGTGTTCGCGATATGCAACTCAAACAATAGATAGTACAAACCGATTAGTTACGACACACAAATTGGAAATTTAAAATTCTGATTTTTAATATTTGATAAAGAGTAAAGATAAAGATTTAAGAGGACGTCACACCGCCCGTAATTTGATTATAAAAAGTGTTTTGCGCGGGACAATATTTCTCGCACTATATTTGTTGTAGAGCTACCAAATTTTCACAGCACATAAAGAAGAACTTTATCTATGCAACATCATGCTCCAATTTTTTATAGCACTGTCCAATAATTTTTTATAAGGAAATGAAAAAAAAAACAAAAAAATGAAATGTATATCACATACTACAACTACACAATGCGTTGTCGGTCGAACGATAAACACGCGCTCGTCTGCATGGGACCCTGGTAGCTACGAAACAAAAATTGGCATCAGGAAAACGTTGCACGAATATAATAAAAATAAATATAATATAATAAAAAAATTAAAATTAAAATTATAAAATTAAATTAATATTATTATTATTATTAATTATTTTCAACAAAATTTAAAATCGGATGTTTAACAGGGTTCGTAAGTTCTAAAAATGCACTAAAAAGTTCGGAAATATGCATTTATATTTGCTAACATTTTTAAAATATGCACTATTAAATGCAAAAAAATCATAGGCCAATTTTTAATATTTGATAAAGAGTAAAGACTACTTAATAACTACTTAATACGTTCATTATGTGTATGAATACTACTTATTCGACACGTACCTAATTATTTGTGGTACTTATACATTTACTAATGTTGTAACAGACTGAAACAGTTATCTTATATAATGATTATCTACAGACTACAATCTACGTACGAAGTGATTTTCACTATTTTTTTAAATAATTCATGTTACTGTTTATTGATGATAGAATAATTTCAATTGTGTAATGAACAATTTTAAGCTAAATAAATAGAACAAAATATGTATCCTATAAGGCTATAAATAAATGTTTAGTTACCTAAATTGTTATGCAAATTTGTTCATGTAATAAATAAATATGTATATGCAAAAAGGAAACTACATTTTTTGTATTTCTGTTCTTACGTATTATTTAGAAAGAGGTTAGTGACTGGGATTTTCTACGCAGAAACAACCTTCAATATTTAAGATTCTTAAGAAATATTTTAAAGAAGTATATTTTCTGGTATAAAAAATTATAAAACATAAAAACACATATTATTGTAAAATAAAATTAAAATAATTACTATACGATGCAAAAAGTGGTCAAGTTATAATGTAAAATTTAAATCAAGTAAATTTAAAATCATACGAGATTATTAATTGTTAACACATAGTTTATCTAAATCTAATCCTAAAAGTTTAAGCCAATATCTAAAAATAACTGTACATGATGTGTCTAGATCAGTTAAATAAAGTCAATTGATTTCTTTAATCTTTTTTACAGTACTTGGATCACATATTATGAGTTACCTATGATTATTATGGAAGTTTTAATTATTTCGAATATATGCACTTTACAGTGCAGTAGTAAGATGTTTGCGTATATAAATTATAAATTATTAAATCAGACATATGGTTGTAATTAAATAAAAGATATATTTTTAATTTTAATCATGGTTAGAGTTATTTGAAATGTAGAAACATGATTTTTAACTATGCATTATAAAAGAAAAAAATTAGTACCAAACTATTTAACCACGAGTTAAAAATTTAAATCGGTCACGGATACCTATTAGTAATCGTTGTAAATTAAAATTTAAATAACGTTTTTACAACAAAATAGTGGTTAAAATGTAAAATAAACGTGACATTATTTTGAGCAGTGGCGAATTAAGCTATTTGCAGCCTACAAACAGGAAATTTGCAGCCTACAAACAGGAAATTTGCCGCCGTCTCAAATTTTAACATAATATTATAACTATTTTTATTACTGCGGTTGGTCTTTGCTTTTGCTTTATACCCCTCTACGGCGTTCGGCCCGCGCGGACCTTGTCTCGGCACGCGCCGCCGTCTTCGCGTGTGTTTTATATTTTATATTTGTGTTTTATTAGCCCCATTCGACGTCCTGTTCGAGCGATACGACTCATCATCGACACCGACAATCCGTCGTGCATCCATGTGTGTTCACGTACTCGTGAGTCGTGGTCCATTAAATCCGTCACGTATAAATGTGTCAACAGCAGTGTGACTAGTGTGAGGGAATAAAGCGTTACATCGCTCACGCCAGTAGCGTGTCCAGCACAAAATAATTGGGTAGGCTCGTTTTGTTCTGTCGTGTGAATCACAATTTTGGCGTCCCAGATGCAAAAATATGGCGTCTTTTTTCCCCTTAAAAAAAACTTAATCCTAAAAATTTAACTTCTAGCGCGGCGCTTCCAGGGCGATTGCCTCCCTTCGTTCCTCCCTAAATATGTCTCTGAGTGTGTGTGTGTGTGTGTGTTTATAACTATTAGGGAAGATTGGTCATATCACATGGGAAATGGCTATAATAATAATATTCAATAATAAATGTGAATAATAACATTTTTATTTGTGATGACAAAAAGTAAACAGTTAAATAAAAATTGGACAGGCTCGGGCCTAGTCGGCCTGCCCCGTAAACACGCAATTGGCACACGCATACTCTTATAGCTTATATAGTCGCGTGGTCCGAGTGGTCCGACGACAATATTGTATATTTGTATATTATACATTGTTGTCGTCCGATATTCGCCGTGTTCGTGTGTGCCACTCACGACCTAGATGTGATCGTATCACATCGAGTCTTCTCACTCTTCTCAAGCTGCTGTCGCTTTACCAGCGCGGAGGACCAGCACATTCAATCAGCACATTACATTCACAGTAATAGCCCAGCCACATTCAATATACCTAACCTAACAATAAATAATAACGAGTAACGAAATTTTATAGTTATATGAATTAAACATTATAGTTATAATATAGTACTTATATAAATATACTGTTAAAATAACTATATTGTTAAAATAACTATAAAAGTTTAACCATTACAATTTTGTAATTGGAACTAAATTTATAGCTTTCACATATGTAATTATAATTTACAGTTAAATTAACTATCTATTTTTTTCCGTACCTCCCGCAGCCGTAGATCGTCATGTCACCATCGCAGCCGTAGTAATCATTGGTAACGTTTTATTTTGAACCTTTTCTCTGTTGTAAGCTTCCCCCTACACTACGGGCGGAGCATTGCTATAGGTAAACTATTATATTACATAATATTTTGTATATTTCGGGCGCCCATTAATTAATTATTATTATTTATTGTACATGCCAACTTATATTTATAATTTATTATAACTTTGTGTGCATGCCGCTTTAAATTGGTTATATTATTGACTATTGCAGTTATATTGTTATATACCAACCGGTGGGTAACCCTTATAATTCACTATTCCATCACCTCGCAAGTCGCGGCCGACAACCACCGTCCTCAACCTAACCTCGAGCGGTAGCGGCGCAACAATTAGTTTTTATTCGAAGAAAGTTGTATAATACTTTGCTTTGCTCATTAAATTATGTAAATTATTTAAATATTTAGGTATCTAAGTGAAAATAAAAAAGAGGCAGTACGACAGTGTATATATTATTATCTCTGTTCAAACGGCAGCCTTCTTCGGTACTCCAGACTCCCGAATCGGTATCTGCGATAACGCGATCGAGAACTTTCGATCCCCTATGTCTCGTCATACCCTGCTTATACGCGACGGCTCGGCTTTTGCTGGTCCAAATCCAGATCAGTCCAGTTGTTTTTCGGTTGCGTTCTCCGTGTTGGATGCTGACGCGCCGCTGGATCGAGTGTCATCGCCCACGTTTTTTGTGCGATACAGCCGTTTGTACCTTTGCCGTCGGCCTTTCCGGATTTTCGTGTCGGACCGTTGTATAAAACGACAATCTTTGTCGGTTCGATATCCGTAATTGTGCGTAATCCGCCACCGCGTTGCTTATTAGTTATTAGCATAACACGTGGTTTTGTCCTCGGAGCCGAACGGGCACCGGCAATATAATTATTTATATATTTATATGCTATAATTCGTTTGTGTATTAGGTAGTGTGGCAGCGAATACGCCGTATTTATTGTGCGTTTTCGCGAATTCGCCAACGGACGCGCCGTGCAGTGCGCCCTTTCTTAATTATTATAATATATTAAAAACCGTCGGTGCGTGTGCGACACACATATATTGATATCTAAATCGGTCGTACGGGTCATTGCCCGCTGCCGAACAGCTGTACCGTGTGGATGTCCGTTGACCTCGCCATCAACAATTATCAGCTGCGTACGAGTTGCCGCCGCCGCCGATACCGCACCACGGGATAACGGATAAGTGTTAATATTATTATAATTGTCTAATTATTATTATTTTTATTATTATCATTGCTGGTTTAGTAATATTAATTACCTTTTGTAAATGCGTGCCGGTCAAGAGACGTCTTGTCGGTAGCTGTTTATTTTATATACTATATATATCTTTTTATTATAACTGAACAGCTGCACATATATATGGCTATATACTGTGTTATACTATTATTGGTAGATTGTATTGTCACCCTCATTCAGGCACGTATACAGGGGAAGGGGGTTTGGGGTTCAACCCCCCTCCTCCCGAAATATTTTCGAGTAACGAGGTAAAAATTGTTTTATTATGTTGTATTGCTAAATTTTGTAAAATCCCCCCGAAATGTTTTTTTGTATACGTGCCTGCCCTCATCCCCTACCGGTGCGACTTGTAACCAACCGCCATACATTGTAGGAGTTACACGACGCCAACAATCTCCAAGCAGGAATTGCCCATTTGAATAGTGTACATTTTGATGTTTTTTAACCACACCTAACTAATTATCTACTGAGTCAATTAATACCTAATAAATTGTAAAAAAAATTAGAAATATTATACAGATGATCCTTTTGCAAAAATCATCGAAATCATACAGTTGAAAATTAAGTTATTAAATGAAACGTGCAAGGTGCAAACTTTTTAATGAGAAATCATAATGAAACCTGGAATCACGGCGGCTGCATCTCGCGTTGCGGGGCCGGCCGGTTCACCCCTCACTCAATTACGACGCATTTCATTATTGCTATCCCACATTCGGGTATTAATTATATTTGTTTGATTGTTTAATTTCGTTTTCGAATTATCGTCGGTGCGTCGCGCGATTGATGTATATATAAAAAATATATATATAATAATCATAGAAAGGAAAAATTAAAACAAAAACTTAGTGATGTAAAAAATTTGTGATATCACTAACAAAAACACTTCGTCAAACTACGTGTTAAAACGGCTAAGTAAAAAAAAACAGTTCTTTAAGCACTATAAGACTATAAAGATGTGATAATGTCATAAATACGTAGATGCTAAATAAATTGATTTAAAGTATACATATTTTGTTTCAATAATATATTTACTTTGCGAGAATTGAGAAAACTTATACTTTATATGAAAGTATGAAACTGTACACGAAATCACACAAACGCAAAAAAAAAAGGTAGGCAAGTAGGCATTGCTCTGCTGTATAGTAGAGATAAAGAGTAGGTCACTGGATGTGTTAAATTTGAATGCAGTAACAGATATCATTGTACACGAAAAAGATTATGAACGGAGATGATTTGTCAGTCAATGATAATTAGTAGAATATATTATATTATAACTTATAATTAAATTGCAATACATCGTTATTTTACGCGATTTCGTAAAAAATTAAATTTCATACGCTCATTAAATTTTTTCTATATTGAATGGAATTTTTTTTCACAGTTACTTGAAGGAAAACTTATGGATAAACTTGTATTGGGTTTTTTAACCTTAGGAATAAATCACAAACAAATTTAAGAATTTTCAACTTCAAAATTCCTTGCAAATTTTCGCGATGTTGATATATTTCGTAAACATTTGAACTTTAAATGCTTATAAACAAAAATTGTGACTAACGATTTTTGATTTTTTTTTATTAAAATAAATACAATTTATAATAAACCTTGTATTAAATTTTAAAGATTTTCTGGAAAGCCAAATTTTTTTTATATAAATTTGTTTGCAATATTTTTATTTATCACTTTATTAGAACATTGTAAGATACATTCATATCCTGGTAGAAGCTTCTTGGGGTGTTTGTCTCTCGATATACATATAGTAAAAGTAATGTAATATGTATATGAATCTATCTGCAGGATAATGGACAGAGTATTTTAATTAATGATGTTTCCTGCAATCATACAGTAGCATTAATTATTATACGATTGCTAAGTTTTTGCGCTTGCTGTGGCTGGACAACATAACCTAATAAGTATTATCTGATAAAGTACAGCTTTTTACTCACTCCCCTAACCCACAGATATTTTACACGTCTATTATGTTTACGTTTTAATACATGATACATCACACATTTATACTATTGTATTTAAACATCATTTTTATTTATTTTCAATGTGCAATGCAGATGACAAATAAAAATAATATGTA
Source organism: Rhopalosiphum padi (assembly GCF_020882245.1). Taxonomy (NCBI): domain Eukaryota; kingdom Metazoa; phylum Arthropoda; class Insecta; order Hemiptera; family Aphididae; genus Rhopalosiphum; species Rhopalosiphum padi. The sequence goes on from NC_083599.1 coordinate 52,562,426, forward strand.
TTTTTCCTACCTATCGAGTACCAATAAGGTACTATGAAATTATAAATACTTTCAATCAGACTTAACACTTTTTTTCATTGAAATATTGTACACTAATTTTATTATTTCACACATTTTCAATGCTTTAATGCAAATGCATTTCGTGCATCAAAGTAATGTAAGTTATATTAACAACTAAAATAAATTAAATTCAATGTTTTTTGAAAAATAACTCACCGGTTAGTGATTATAAATATGAGTGCCGTCGAACTTGTTTTTTAGCGTGTTTCGTTGCCTGAAGTACATATTTTCAACGAAATTTAAAATTCTGATTTTTAATATTTGATAAAGGGTTAGGATAAAGATTTAAGAGGACGTCACACCGCCCGTAATTTGATTATAAAAAGGGTTTTGCGCGGGACAACATATCTGGCACTATATTTGTTGTAGAGCTACCAAATTTTCACAGCACATAAAGAAGAAATTTATCTATGCTTCATCGTGCTCTAATTTTTTATAGCACTGTCCAATAATTTTTTATAAGGAAATGAAAAAACAAAAAAATGAAATGTATATCACATACTACAACTACACAATGCGTTGTCGGTCGAACGATAAACGCGCGCTCGTTTGCATGGGACCCTGGTAGCTACAACACAAAAATTGGCATCAGGAAAACGTTGCACGAATATAATAAAAAAATTAAAATTAAAATTATAAAATTAAATTAATATTATTATTATTATTATTAATTATTTTCAACAAAATTTAAAAATCGGATGTTTAACAGGGTTCGTAAGTTCTAAAAATGCAATAAAAAGTTCGGAAATATGCATTTATATTTGCTAACATTTTTAAAATATGCACTATTAAATGCAAAAAAATCATAGGCCAATTTTTAATATTTGATAAAGACTTAACTACTTAATACGTTCATTATGTGTATACGTCTATGAATACTTATTCGACACGTACCTAATTATTTGTGGTACTTAAACATTTACTAATGTTGTAACAGACTGAAACAGTTATCTTATAATGATTATCTACAGACTACAATCTACGTACGAAGTGATTTTCACTATTTTTTTATATAATTCATGTTACTGTTTATTGATGATAGAATAATTTCAATTGTGTAATGAACAATTTTAAGCTAAATAAATAGAACAAAATATGTATCCTATAAGGCTATAAATAAATGTTTAGTTACCTAAATTGTTATGCAAATTTGTTCATGTAATAAATAAATATGTATATGCAAAAAGGAAACTACATTTTTTGTTTAAAGCCAAATTTTTTTATCGGCATTTCTAGAAAAACAATTTAGAAAAATCGAAAATTTCAATCGGTTATAAATAGATTTTTTTTTAACCTACTTTTTATATTATTAAAGATAAATAAATGCATAATAGCCATGTGAAAGTAAATGAGAGTATTTTTTAATTTAAAAATCCAATTTCGAATAAATAGTGAAATATGGTAAAATCTGACCTTAAAATAGGTATTTATAGTTATAACTATAAAATCCGGATTTATATTCTGTTAAAACGTTTGAGATATGATGTTTATCTTTATATGCAGCTAAAATTGATGAAATATTTCCAAAAATATTCTTAGGTTACGACCTGACTTCAAATTTAAATTAGGATTTTATTAGGTTATGTAGGAAATGGATTTAAAATATTTTTTTTAGTAACTCGAAAGTAAGGTGAATTTTGAAAATAAAATTGTATGTACATATGTATATTAATTTGTTACTATAGTCATTTATTAAACAATACAAAAAAATCCAGAATCCATTTCCTACATTACCTAGAAAAGAGAATAAGGAATTCAAATATGTTTTTAAAATTAAAATCGGACTTTTGGTACTCGGTGGATTTTTCTTCCGCTTTTTGGGATTTTCATGTAAAACCTTATTTTCATCGCAAAATTTAGTGACGTGTGACTGCGAGTAATGTACGTTACTGATTTCAAAAAATCTTAGCCGTAGTTCATCTTGAATAATTACATAAAACGTTTGGGGAACTCACCCTCATTAACAATCAGTTACAACATTGAACACACACAGTTACAGTAGTTACACAATACAGTGACTCACAATGGATATCGAAAATTACCTAAATACGACACCTTGACAAATGGTTCGCTTTCAACAGCCTTAATATACCACTTACTATAACTACACAATGCTTTGTCGGTCGAACGATTAACGCGCGCACGTTTGCATTGGACCCTGGTGGTTGTAGGACACTTTGTACCGTCACCCGGAAAAAATGAAAACCGCCGACAGTTTGTACTATTTCAGAAAGTCATAAAATTTACATGGCAGGCAGTTTGTACTTTTAGTTTCAGGTAAAAAAAAAACGTTGAGAAATGAAATGTTGGACATAATTTGTCATTACAAAACACAGGTAGTTAACAATGTTAACATACATAAATAATAATAATAATAATCAGGGCTAGGATTTGTATGCAATAAACAATTATAAAATATACATTTTATTTACAAAAAAATTCAAAAATATACATTTTATTTACAAAAAAATTCAAAAATATGCATTTAAATTGTTATAAGATAAATACAAAAATATAGTTACAAAAAAAATATTTATTTATTGAATAAAATACATCAGTGATTGGTTGTTTGTCATAACATAATATAATTGAGAAATTTAATAATTTATAAATAAAATTACTCACATTCAATAGTGGAAATATTTTTAATTTTATATTTGAAAAATTGGAAAATTTATGTTTGACAAAAAAACCAAGTTTTATACTTTAATCAGCAGGGCTAGAATTAAATAAGAAATAAACTATAAAAAATGAATTTTTCGCAATGATATAAATTTCATCCAAAACATGCGAAAACATGGAAAATAAAAACACCACCATTTAAATACCGTACAAAACTTCCGCGATATACAACTCAAACAATAGATAGTACAAACTGTCCGTTTACCGACCCTGGTAGCTACGACACACAAATTGGAAATTTAAAATTCTGATTTTTCATATTTGATAAAGAGTAAAGATAAAGATTTAAGAGGACGTCACACCACCCGTAATTTGATTATAAAAAGTGTTTTGCGCGGGACAACATTTCTCCCACTATATTTGTTGTAGAGCTACCAAATTTTCAACACATCATTTTTATTTATTTTCAATGTGCAATGCAGATGACAAATAAAAATAATATGTATTTTTCCTACCTATTGAGTACCAAGGTACTATGAAATTATAAATACTTTCAATCAGACTTAACACTTTTTTCCATTGAAATATTGTACACTAATTTTATTATTTCACACATTTTCAATGCTTTAATGCAAATGCATTTCGTGCTTCAAAGTAATGTAAGTTATATTAACAACTAAAATAAATTAAATTCAATGTTTTTTGAAAAATAACCCACCGGTTAGTGATTATAAATATGAGTGCTGTCGGACTTGTTTTTTAGCGTGTTTCGTTGCCTGAAGTACATATTTTCAACGAAATTTAAAATTCTAATTTTTAATATTAGATAAAGAGTAAGGATAAAGATTTAAGAGGACGCCACACCGCCCGTAATTTGATTATAAAAAGGGTTTTGCGCGGGACAACATATCTGGCACTATATTTGTTGTAGAGCTACCAAATTTTCACAGCACATAAAGAAGAACTTTATCTATGCAACATCATGCTCCAATTTTTTATAGCGCTGTCCAATAATTTTATATAAGGAAATGAAAAAAACAAAAAAATGAAATGTATATCACATACTACAACTACACAATGCGTTGTCGGTCGAACGATAAACGCGCGCTCGTCTGCATGGGACCCTGGTAGCTACGACACAAAAATTAGCATCAGGAAAACGTTGCACGAATATAATAAAAAAATTAAAATTAAAATTATAAAATTAAATTATTATTAATATTATTATTATTATTATTATTAATTATTTTCAACAAAATTTAAAAATCGGATGTTTAACAAGGTTCGTAAGTTCTAAAAATGCAATAAAAAGTTCGGAAATATGCATTTATATTTGCTAACATTTTTAAGATATGCACTATTAAATGCAAAAATATCATAGGTGAATTTTTAATATTTGCTAAAGAGTAAAGATAAAGACTTAACTACTTAATACGTTCATCATCACTAGGGTTGTAGGAATGTAATGCCCTATAAAACCCTCGCAAACTTTCGCTATTTTGTAAACATTTGAACTTCTACTGCTTATAAACAAAAATTGTGACTAACGATTTTTGATTTTTTTCCCACAATAAGAAAAACTTATAATAAACCTTGTATTAAATTTTAAAGATTTTTTGGATAGCCAAATTTTTTTTATCAGCATTTCAAGAAAAACAATTTAAAAAAATCGAAAATTTCAATCGGTTATAAATAGCCTAAAAAAAGTCAAAATATTTTGAAAATTTAATTGTAAATAGATAACGCTAGTATAAACATTTGGTGAAATTTTCAAGTATTATAATGATTCATTTTTGGTTTACAGCAAAATAAACATCCCCCCCTCCCGAAGTACCAATTAGATGAATTTTCCTTTTCTAAGAGGGACTTAAGTCAAAAATCAAAGGTTTCTACTCCAAAGCGTGATGACAGACACGAAAAAAAAACCACAAATCATTGTAAAATCAATACATTCATCACTCCGTTCAGAATCTAAAGACATTAGAAGTTCATAATTATTTAAAATATTAGAATAGACAATTTTGAATTCTACTCAAAATAATTTCTCGCCAGGTAAATATATTATTGAAACAAAATAAGTGTACTTTAAATCAATTAACTTAGCATT